>NC_090442.1:31946675-32255882 GCF_031143425.1 Pleurodeles waltl
CCTTATCCTGTACTCTAAGCATATTAATTAACAGTTCTAAGGAAGGATTCTTCCCTACACTCAAACCTCTCTCTATGCAGAGACTCCTTGCTCCTTTCCAGCTAAGGTGATCATATGCAAGTTTGGACAGTTCAACTTTTTGGCCTGTGCCAGACATTTTTAGAGAGAGTTAAAGTGATAGACAAAGAGAAAAAAGTTTTCAGAACTTTTTGGAAAGACAGAAAAAACTTTTTAAACTTTTAAGAACTTTTTGAAAGTTTAGAAGTACTTTTCAGCACTTAGAAAAGAGTGAAAAGAGGAAATGCAAAACTTTTTGGCTATGTTTATATACACTGACCTTGTTTTGTATATTTTTCTCTTATGAAAAGTACAATGACAAGAGTGGTAAGTAGTCTCAAAGCACTTATCCCACCGCTGCACAACCAATGTAGGAGGCTGGACTGGCTTGTAGTGAGTACCAAGGGGTACTTGCACCTTGCACCAGGCCCAGTTATCCCTTATTAGTGTATAGGGTGTCTAGCAGCTTAGGCTGATAGATAATGGTAGCTTAGCAAAGCAGCTCAGGCTGAACTAGGAGACGTGTGAAGCTACTACAGTACCACTTAGTGTCATATGCACAATATCATAAGAAAACACAATACACAGTTATACTAAAAATAAAGGTACTTTATTTTTATGACAATATGCCAAAGTATCTTAGAGTGTACCCTCAGTGAGAGGATAGGAAATATACACAAGATATATATACACAATAGCAAAAATATGCAGTATAGTCTTAGAAAACAGTGCAAACAATGTATAGTTACAATAGGATGCAATGGGGAAACATAGGGATAGGGGCAACACAAACCATATACTCCAGAAGTGGAATGCGAACCACGAATGGACCCCAAACCTATGTGACCTTGTAGAGGGTCGCTGGGACTATTAGAAAATAGTGAGAGTTAGAAAAATAACCCTCCCCAAGACCCTGAAAAGTGAGTGCAAAGTGCACTAAAGTTCCCCTAAGGACAAAATAGTCGTGTTAGAGGGAAAATGCAAGGAAAACACAAATCAGCAATGCAACAACGATGGATTCCTGACTGAGGGTACCTGTGGAACAAGGGGACCAAGTCCAAAAGTCACAAGCAGCTCGGAGATGGGCAGATGCCCAAGAAATGCCAGTGGTTGGTGCAAAGAAGCTCTTACTAGGCTGAAGAACTGTGAATACTGCAGGAACGACAAGGGCTAGAGACTTCCCCTTTGGAGGATGGATCCCCCACGCCTTGGAGAGTCGTGCAGAAGTGTTTTCCCGCCGGATGGACGCCAACAAGCCTTGCTACACGCAAATCGTGCGTTTGGCGTTTTTGGACGCTGCTGGGGCCCAGGAGGGACCAGAAGGTCGCAAATTGGACCTGCAGAGAGAGGGGACGTCGAGCAAGACAAAGAGCCCTCACTGAAGCAGGTAGAACCCGGAGAAGTGCCAGAAACAGGCACTACGAGGATGCGTGAAACGGTGCTCGCCGAAGTTGCACAAAGGAGTCCCACGTCGCCGGAGACCAACTTAGAAAGTCGTGCAATGCAGGTTAGAGTGCCGTGGACCCAGGCTTGGCTGTGCACGAAGGATTTCCGCCGGAAGTGCACAGGGGCTGGAGTAGCTTGCAAAGTCGTGGTTCCCAGCAATGCAGCCCAGCGAGGTGAGGCAAGGACTTACCTCCACCAAACTTGGGCTGAAGAGTCACTGGACTGTGGGGGTCACTTGGACGGTGTCGCTGGATTCGAGGGACCTCGCTCGTCGTGCTGAGAGGAGACCCAAGGGACCGGAAATGCAGCTTTTTGGTGCCTGCGGTTGCAGGGGGAAGATTCCGTCGACCCACGGGAGATTTCTTCGGAGCTTCTGGTGCAGAGAGGAGGCAGACTACCCCCACAGCATGCACAAGCAGGAAAACAGTCGAGAAGGCGGCAGGATCAGCGTTACAGAGTTGCAGTAGTCATCTTTGCTACTATGTTGCAGGTTTGCAGGCTTCCAGCGCGGTCAGCGGTCGATTCCTTATCAGAAGGTGAAGAGGGAGATGCAGAGGAACTCGGCTGAGCTCATGCATTCGTTATCTAAAGTTTCCCCAGAGACAGAGACCCTAAATAGCCAGAAAAGAGGGTTTGGCTACCTAGGAGAGAGGAAAGGCTACTAACACCTGAAGGAGCCTATCAGCAGGAGTCTCTGACGTCACCTGGTGGCACTGGCCACTCAGAGCAGTCCAGTGTGCCAGCAGCACCTCTGTTTCCAAGATGGCAGAGGTCTGGAGCACACTGGAGGAGCTCTGGACACCTCCCAGGGGAGGTGCAGGTCAGGGGAGTGGTCACTCCCCTTTCCTTTGTCCAGTTTCGCGCCAGAGCAGGGGCTAAGGGGTCCCTGAACCGGTGTAGACTGGCTTATGCAGAATTGGGCACATCTGTGCCCAACAAAGCATTTCCAGAGGCTGGGGGAGGCTACTCCTCCCCTGCCTTCACACCATTTTCCAAAGGGAGAGGGTGTCACACCCTCTCTCAGAGGAAGTTCTTTGTTCTGCCATCCTGGGCCAGGCCTGGCTGGACCCCAGGAGGGCAGCTGCCTGTCTGAGGGGTTGGCAGCAGCAGCAGCTGCAGTGAAACCCCAGGAAGGGCAGTCTGGCAGTACCAGGGTCTGTGCTACAGACCACTGGGATCATGGAATTGTACCAACAATGCCAGGATGGCATAGAGGGGGCAATTCCATGATCATAGACATGTTACATGGCCATATTCGGAGTTACCATGGTGAAGCTACATATAGGTAGTGACCTATATGTAGTGCACGCGTGTAATGGTGTCCCCGCACTCACAAAGTTCAGGGAATTGGCTCTGAACAATGTGGGGGCACCTTGGCTAGTGCCAGAGTGCCCTCACACTAAGTAACTTTGCACCTAACCTTTACCAGGTAAAGGTTAGACATATAGGTGACTTATAAGTTACTTAAGTGCAGTGTAAAATGGCTGTGAAATAACGTGGACGTTATTTCACTCAGGCTGCAGTGGCAGGCCTGTGTAAGAATTGTCAGAGCTCCCTATGGGTGGCAAAAGAAATGCTGCAGCCCATAGGCATCTCCTGGAACCCCAATACCCTGGGTACCTCAGTACCATATACTAGGGAATTATAAGGGTGTTCCAGTAAGCCAATGTAAATTGGTAAAAATGGTCACTAGCCTGTCAGTGACAATTTGGAAGTAATGAGAGAGCATAACCACTGAGGTTCTGGTTAGCAGAGCCTCAGTGAGACAGTTAGGCACCACACAGGGAACATATACATGCACACCTATGAGCACTGGGGCCCTGTGTGACAGGGTCCCAGTGACACATACATATAGGCCACAAACCTATGAGCACTGGGGTCCTGACCAGCAGGATCCCAGTGACACATAACAAACATACTGAAAACATAGTGTTTTCACTATGAGCACTGAGGCCTGGCTATCAGGATCCCAGTGAGACAGTGAAAACAGTGACAAACATCCTGACATACACTCACAAACAGGCCAAAAGTGGGGGTAACAAGGCTAGAAAGAGGCTACCTTCTCACATCTACCACTCCTCCTTGGCTTACAAACGTTATCTACCCGACCATGCCATGGGGTGGGGGTGATATGATGGGGGTCACATGATATTTGTTCAGGCTCTGGAGGAGACATGTTGCACCTTCTATGATGATTAGCGGGTGCCAGTGTGGAGACTGGGAGGCCAAGGATCGGGGCGTCACCACAATCTAGATACAAGATCAGTTATGAAGTCACTTTCTGGAAGAAACATTTCCTCTTTATTTTGAAGAGAGAGCTGAAACTAGCCCTTCTTTGTGTTTTTGGTAAAGTCTTCCTTGAGGGAGAGGTTGGTGTCCAAGGTGCAGCCAAGTGACTAGACACTTGGTGGAAGTTTGGGTTCAAGGCCATCAAGGTTCTTCCCATTGAGCCAGGTTTGTACTATTTCTTGTCTGTTGTTTATGGCAAACAACAGGAATTCTGTCAAGGTTGGGTAGAGCTTCAAGTAGGTGTTGTGCAGGTTTGTGATTCTTGATGGTGTTAGCTGTATGTAGAGCTCCAAGGGGCTCCATGTAGGGGGGAAGATAACAGGAGACAGTGTAAAACCCCGGGAGTCTCCGCAAGTGATGGGGATCTTCTGGGACCCAGAGGAGTCCATATGAACAACAAAGTTGGTGTTGACCCCCATGGGATGATGCACCTAAAGGGATCTTCTGGGACCTGGAAATGTCCATAGGAATAAGCTGGTATCCATCCACGTAAGATGATGGGATCTTCTGGGACATGAAAGTGTCCATGTGAACAAGCTGATGTGGTTCCCTGTGGGACTCCGCAGGTGAGGGGACCTTCTGGGACCTGGAGGTGTTCATGTGAACAAGCTGGTGTCGATTCCTGAAGGTGTCCATATGAACAAGCTGGTACCAATCCCCGATTAACTCTGCAGGTAATGGGGTCTTCGGGACCTGCAGGTGTCCATGTGAATAAGCTGGTGTCAACCCCCGTGGGACTCCGCAGGTGATGGGATCTTCTGGGACCTGAAGCTGTTAATTGTGAAGACGTTGGTGTCATTCTCCATGGGACTGCGTAGGTGATGGCATCTTCTGGGACCTTGAGGTGTCCAAGTGAACAAGATGGTGTATATCTCTGTGGGACACCGTATGTCATCAATACCTGTGGCACTCAACAGGTGATGGGATCTTCTCTGACCTGGAGCTGTCCATGGGAACAAGCTGGTGTTGATCCCTATGGAACTCCTCATGGGATCTTACGGGACCTGGAGGTGTTAATTGTGAACACGTTGGTGTCAATGTCCGTGGGACTTCGCAGGTGATAGGATCTTCTGGGACCTGAAGGTGTCGATGTGAACAAACTGGTGTTCATTGAAAAGGTAGGAGGAGCACCAGTGAAACCTGGTTCAAGTCTCCATGGTATGGCTCAAGGTATAGATTAGTTGGTATGCATGTATGTTTCACACTCTTCTGTCCAATTGTTTTGTAATTACTGCTGCTCTTTAATAAGTATATGTTTCAGACTCTGCCTTAGGCAGATTTATGAAAAGTGTCACTGCAGCTAGTGCAGTGCCTCTTTTCTTGCACCCCTTAATGCCCCCCTTAACGCCACCATGTGTGCGCCGTATTTAAAAATCAACGCACCATGGCAGAAGTCAGGGGTACTAGCATCATAATTTCGGACGGTAGTCAGGCACTTTACAGGTTTAGCGCCACAAATGTTGATGCTAATCCTGCAAAGCACCCAGAGGCCCATTGAAAACTCTAATCAGGTATTAAAAATGCTGATAAAAATGACGCAAAGAAATCTCTTAGATTTCTTTGCCCTACTTCTTCAGCCCCCCTAGCGCCGGGACTCCCCCCTTGGATACATTATGCCTGGCACAGGCATAATGTGGCGCAAGGGGTTACAAAATGGTGTAATGCATGCACTTTATAAATATGGTGCAGTGTTTTTGGCCTTCCAACGCCACATTAGGGTTATTAAAATGACGCTAATGTTGCATTGGAATGGCGCGAGGCCCTCTTAAATCTGGGCCAAAGGGTTTTCTTCTGCACTTCCCAGCTAACTCTGAGCTCTGTTGCTTCCCCCTAAATCCACATTTCATGAATGCCACCACATACACAGGTACGTGACGGCAGGTTTTTGCATTTTATTTATTTTAATAGCTCATGTGGCACCATCACACCTCCTTAGGGTGCGCCAGCTGCAAGTTCATGTTAATAAATTTTTACTGAATCATAATAACTAAGAAGTCAGACTAAAGCTCCTCGAGTCGGACATAAACCGCTTGTTTCTATTCACTGACTTAGAACTGTGATTTCATCTTAGTACAAAACGCAGCTGTTATCCCAGGAGGGGATGTGAAGGGTCTCCAGGGCAGGATCAGTGCAGCTTCCTGAGGGACTGAGCGATGGAGAGAGAGGGGCACAAACTGAGGGACATAGAAGATAAGGTGAAGGACTCAGGACCAAGGGAAGCAGCGAGGGAGAAGGTAGAGGGGAGGTGATAAAGAGTGAGAGGATTGAAAGGAGGAGAAAGAAGGTGAGTGTAGGAGGGAAAGCGTAAAAGGAGACCCCACGGGTGGAGCGGTCACTGAAGGAGTGAAGGGAGCAAATAATATTTAATGTCCTGGCACTGTTCGGTGAGAGGGCTCCTGAATGGCTGTTCAGAAGGACCTGGTGGAAAACGTTGTGAAAAGTGGAGTGTTTATACCCAGATTACATGGGTTCATGTGCTCACTGTGCGCCTTGACTTCAGAACCTCGGGCTGCTTTGCCAACTTACCTTAAAAACTACGTTCAAAGATGAACTATTTCCCCCCAGCCCCGCTGAACGCGTGTGCCCTTATTTCAGTCAGTCAGAGTCAGGGCAAGGATTTAAAGCACATTCACATTTCATCAGCGACCGCTCTTCACTCAGCCCTTTCTGACGTGTCATCGTCACCATCATCATCACTGGCCACAGCACCCCCTTCAGAAGCCTTCCACAGCTCTCGGGACTCAGAACATTTAATAATCATCATCACGATCATCATCATCATCAACGGCCACGGTGCCCTCTTCAGGAACCTTCTGTAGCTCTCAACCCTAACAACATTTAATAATCAGCATCATCACCATCATCATCAATATCATCACCATCTTCACTATCGTCATAACCATCATCACCATCATCATCATCACTGGCCACAGCAGCCCTTTCAGGAGCCTTCAGCAGCTCTCGAGACGCAGAACACTTAATAAACACCATCATCATCACCAATAATGACCAGGGCACCTCCTTCATGAGCCATCTGTAGCTCTCAACCCTGGCACGATTTGATAATCACCATCATCATCATCACTGAGAGGGGTCCCCCTTCAGGAGCTTTCTGCAACTGTCAACACTTAGGGCCCGATTTGCAAAGATAAAGTTAGACCAAAAGTCTAACTTTACACCTGAAGCCTACCTTTACACCTGTAGTGGAACTTCACACCTGAATTTGACATTACACCTGAAGTCCAAATTTACACCTGAAGTGTAACTTCACACCAGAACTCTAACTTTACACCTGAAGCGGAACTTTACACCCAAAGTCCAACACTACACCTGACGTGTAACTTTACACCTGCAATGTAACTTTATACCTGAAGTGTAACTTTACACCTGAAGTCCAACTTTATACTTGATATCTAACTTTACACCCGAAGCCTAACTTTACACCTGAAGTGCAACATTACACATGAAGTCTAACTTTACATCTGAAGTGTAAGTTAAGACCTAAACTCTAAGTTAGAGCAAACGTCTAACTTTACTACTTTTCGATATTCACAAAGGTAAGTTCCTACTAGCAAGTTTACTGCTAGTAAACTTATTAGTAGTAAAATCCCTAGTAGTAAAGTTATCAGCAGTACTTTACCTTTGTGAATATTGAAAAGTAGTAAAGTTAGACTTTCGGTCTAACTTTACCTTTGAGAATCAGGCCCTTAATCTTCATCATCATCACCATCCTCATCATCACCATCCAGCGGAATGTACAATATTAAACAATGTTTAGGACAAAACTGTGATTCAGGCGTTACTGCTGGGGCCGACGAACAACTACAAACTGCACCTCTCTGATTAAAATGTAGAATTAGGAGCCTCCATTTCTTTTTCATCTTCAGTTCTCCTAATCATGTCTGAAGAAGAGAAGCTCTTTCACATGCCACGGGGGGTTGCAGGGTTTAAAAATCAACTTCACACTTCTTACCCAGACGGTAGAGCACGATGTTTATGAATGTAGTCACTGCAACCATCACTCCCAGGGCTATCGCCTGCTTCCTTACACGAGGAATCTCCCGGCCACCTGGAGAGGAAATCACAGAATCCGGCATTTAACTTTACATGTGGGAGAGGCTCACCTGCTTGTAGCTGGAGAACAAAATCATAGGAGGACTTGTAATAGCCTGAGTTAGGGTGTGTCAGGTCATTCCAATAAATATCAGTGTGTGCGAAGACTGGTCACTGAGTGTGTGTATGAAGACTGGTCACTGAGTCTCAGTGTGTGCCTAGATTGGTCACTGAGTCTCAGTGTGTATGAGGACTGGTCACTGAATCTCAATGTGTGTCAAGACTGGTTCCTGAGTCTCAGTGTGTGCCAAGACCGGTCACTGAGTCTCAGTGTGTGCCAAGACCGGTCACTGAGTCTCAGTGTGTGCCAAGACTGGTCACTGAGTCTCACTGTGTGTTCCATGACTGGTCATTGAGCCTCAGTGTGTGTCAAGACTGGTCCCTGAGTCTCAGTGTGTGTCAAGACTGGTCCCTGAGTCTCAGTGTGTGCCAAGACTGGTCATTGAGTCGCAGTGTGTATGAAGACTGGTCACTGAGTCTCAGTGTGTGCCAAAACTGGTCACTGACTCTCATTGTGTATGAAGACTAGTCACTCAGTCTTGGTGCATGCCAAGACTGGTCACTCTGTCTCATTGTGTACCAAAACTGGTCACTGAGTCTCAGTGCATGTCAAAACTGGTCACTGAGTCTCAATGTGTGTGCCAGGACAGGTCACTGAGTCTCACTGTATATGAAGACTGGTCACTGAGTCTCAGTGTGTGCCAAGTCTGGTCACTGAGTGACAGTGTGTACCAGAACTGTTCACTGTGTCTCAGTGTGTACCAAGACTGGTCACTGAATCTCAGTGTGTGCCAAGACTGGTCACTGAGTCTCAGTGTGTGTCAAGAGTGGTCACTGAGTCTCGGTGTGTGCCAAGACTGGGCACTGAGTCTCAGTAAGTGCCAAGACTGAAACAGAGAACTCTGCATATAAAATGATAGAATATGCCTATCTTTTTATATACGGAGTCTCTTCTATGAGTGTGAAGTCTCCCTAGTTGTAAAATTATTTTTAGTAAAACAAAACTCATAGTTTGTGAATACTAAAAAATAGTAACCATACACAAAAGTTTAAGTTTGCCTTAGTGAAAAAGGTCAAAGGGTGCCAATGTTCACCACAACCCCTCAATGTGTACTAGTGTCTGATATTTATTTTTAGTGAGCACCAAGAATGAGTTATTATTTCATTGGGTTCAACATTGCCTCTAAGTGTGTGCTGATGCTGACCATTGCCGCTCAGTCTGTGCCGATGCTGACCATTGCCTTTCAGTGTGCCAATGGTGACCATTGTCTCTCAGTGTGTGCCAATGCTGACCATTGCCTCTCAGTCTGTGCCGATGCTGACCATTGCCTCTCAGTGTGTGCCAAGCAGACCGTTGACTCTTAATATGTGTCAATGCTGACCATTGCCTTTCAGTGTGCCAATGCTGACCATTGTCTCTCAGTGTGTGCCAATGCTGGCCATTGCCTCTCAGTGATTGTGAAGAATAAGCCGCTGTCTTGTTGTGTGTCCAGTCTGTGGTTTTATATCAAATTGACTTGCACATGTATCTTTCCAAATCATCATCGACCAATATATCACCAAGGTAAACAGACACAGGGAAGTATAGGTTAATACTCTAACCCCACATCTGCATACCTTCACGATATGATGCTAAACTGCATTGTGGAGTTGATACTTGTGCAGATTAATATTAAAAACTATATTTTGTGGTAGCACGCCAGTGTCAGCCAGTGCAGTTACAAGTCATTACCTCCCAGTGTGCACGAACACTGGCCAGTTACTCCTGTGTGTGTCACAATAACTCAGTAATGTCACAGGACACCAGCTCAGGACTGTGACTGACAAAGCTGGGACCATGCCAATGTCAGCTGGTACCAAGATAGGATAGTTACACTCAAGTCCAGATGTACTTACACTTTCTCCCTGACCAACATGGTGCAAAGTGATACTTTGGAATTGAGTTTCCACTGGAAAAGGTACTTTGTGCTGGAAAGGGCTTCCTCCCTCAGTTAAAAAAACTCCTAGTGCAGCTTTGCGTCACTTTGTGTCACTTTGCACTGGGGGCATTCTTGGAGTGTTAGCGGGTTGGATCAGCACAAACACCCATATTTTGGATGAAAAGCTGAATCTACTAAGATATCCAGACCAGGCTTTGCATCTTAGCTAATGCTTCCTTGAAGCAAGTGTTAACAAGAGGAAATGTTTTTATTCCTAGGGTGCTGCAGGGCACAGCACATGTCCTAATAATAGGGATCCTTTTGAGCTTGTCTAAGTATAGGACTTTACACTGGAAGGATATGCTTCAAGTACAAATCCTAAGCTATACAGCACACACTCACCTTTGCACCACAGTGCAAGGCCGACCATTGCACGATGGCAGCAGGCCAGGCTTAGCAGAAATGTCCCTGCAAGGTTCTTCCCTTCTCTACTGCGCAGCACATTGCAGCAAATCTGTGTGCTGCGTTGCTTGTTCTGCCTTTATGTAAGATTTCTTCACTTGCCCTGCACTGACCGTGTACATTTACTCTGGCCAGACTACATCAGACGCACTATTAGATAAAAGAGGGGTTTCTTCAGTCCCCCGTCGAGACCATATAACACTAACCATATGAGGTTTACTCACCTCTGTCCTGCAAAACTGCATCAGAAGTACCTGGTGATGAGGTCTAATCACCTCTGGCCTGTGAGGCTGCATCAGAAGTACCTGGGGATGAGATCTACTCACCTCTCTCTTGTGAGGCTGCATCAGAAGTACCCCTAGTTTGATTCATTCTCTGAGCCCTCCTCGATGCCATCGGAGCCTCCACAGATGCTCAGGATACTGAGAGGTGCAGGAAGCAGTGAGAGTTGCCCTAGTAAGAGCTGCATCTCTTGAGCCGCTAGGGAGGGGTCTATGTAACAGGTACAGGAAACTCCACTTAGAAAGTACTGACGGCAGCATTGTGCAATCTGTGTGTGAGGGTTGGAGGATGGGGGTGCAGATAAGAGTCTATAATAATCTCCATGTCTCACTCCTATAGAGTGTGTGCATGTGGTGGGACTCTAGACAACTCTCTAACATAACCCATGTGTCACTGTGCACTCTGTCTCAGTGTGTGTCTGTGTGTGTGTGTAAGAGAGAGAGAGAGCATGCAAGTGTGTGTGTCTGTGCATGTGTGTGTGGGCATGCGTGTTTGAGTGTGTAGTAGACAGTTTGCATGTGTGAGAGTGTGTGTGTCAGCAAGAGCATGCATGTGAGTACATGTGCGTGTGTGTGTGAGAGATCATGCATAGGTGTGAGTGTGTGACAGAGAGTATGCATGTGTGAGAGTGTGTGTGTGTGCGAGAGCATGCATGTGTGTGAATGTGAATTTGATTTGAGTGTCGGTGTGTGTGTGAGAGAGCATGCATGTGTGTGTGTGTGTGTGTGTGGTAGAGCATGCATGTATGTGAGTCTGTGTGTGTGTGTGAGATCATGCATGTGTGTGAATGTGTGACAGACAGCATGCCTGTGTGAGAGTGTGTGTGTGTGCGAGAGCATGCATGTGTGTGAGTTTGGTTTGAGTGTGGGTGTGTGTGTGGGAGAGCATGCATGCATGTGAGTCTGTGGGTGTGTGGGTGTGTGCGTGTGTGTGAGCTCATGCCTGTGTGAGAGTGTGTGTGGGCGAGAGAGGTTATGTAGTAACCAATCAGGTACAGTAATTAATATAACTGCTGCTGAATAGGTTATCCTTTGACTTTGGTTTCCTTTGTTTTACCTTTTAGGTTTTGAATTAATTAGTTCACAAAGCTGTTTTCATAAAGGATTAGGTACGTAAGTAGGTCCTGAAGAATCGCATGAGATCAATTTCAACGAGAAAGCGAGAAACATGTTGACCCCTTGATTGAGTATCACAGTGATTCTGTGTACTCTGATTTTCTGTACCTTTTTTACTCTAAATTCTAGTAAAATTGTTTAGATTTTGTGTCTAGGGAATGTAGACATTATTCTACCATATCCCTGAACGATGTTTTTAACCATGCCAGGGGTTTAAATATCAGAATAAATAGTTTTTTTACCCCTAGTCATTTTTAATCCTTTTCATACCAATCCTCTTTTTTCATCACTTGACCGGCTTAACACCAACTGTCTAAAGATCTCCGGCAAAGAGCCCCTCTGTGGGGCCCGTCAGGCATTGCAGTGCCGCCCTGACGAGGAGCATAGCCCTATGATGAAGCATATCACCAGATGGTGAGTGAGGGCTCTTGCTTCGAGCACATTGCTCCCCCTTTTCTTTTTCCACCCTTTTACTTTTGGAAACCTGCCCTTACAACCATAACCCTCGTGCTTCCTTTCTAATTTTGGAACTGTGTGTAGACTTTGTTGAGTATATTATTGGGAGACATACACACAGGACCAGGAGTTACTCGGTTTTCTCCAAATCTCCCGCTCTGCCCCTCCTTTTTGAAATACATGTTAGTGAGGCACCAGTACCCATCCATGTAGAAGGTAGGAGAGCGGGGGGAGGAGGTGAGGTGAGCGCAGTGAAGTTGTGGGCATACCTGGCTTCAAAGTAATCAGGGACGGACTGGATAACTACAAAAACTGATGTTCAGACCACTGTACAACGTACCTGTAGTCTGAGCCAGCTTTGTGTTTAACTGGGTGTTAGTAGACGGACAGCACTTCAGCTCAGCTGGTGTTATACACACGGTGTTATTAATACCTTTTACTTGAGTTATGCTGGTGAATCGGTGTCTGTTGGGAAAACCCCTGCACTGTTGTGGGTACTGGAGAGAGTTGTCGCCCACATGCAGTTATTCAACCACTTGGACGCCCATCTCAGCAACGGAGAGGACTCACTGCACATTAGAGGCATGCGAGGAGAAGGCAGGATCAGTTGGTGCCCTGCAAGGTGGACTTAACCCAAGCTGAAGACACATGGGAAGCCGAAGCACCGGTGGTGCTCGACACCCAAACGCACCACAAAATATCATGCTCTGGGGGGAACCTGCTGGCAGACAGAACAAGCACACAGGCATAGTTGGAGTCTGCTTTTCCCACTGTCAACGAGCAAATGAAAAGGATGTTCAAAGTGTAGACTGGAAGGCATATCCATGAGGTTTGAGCTCCTCTCCCACCAACCTTGAGGAAACCATGGCTGGCCCCGGAGTCCACCGATCAGGACAGGACTGCCACACAGCCAATGGTCACATCGCAAAGGTAGAGCTGTGCAGGATGAGGAGGTTTGGTGGGCTCAGCTCTGGGTTATTTAACCCTTGTCTCTGGCTCAGTCCCGATGAGGAATGATTGATGGATGACGGGGACTGTAGTTTCAAAGCAGGCCTCCTTCACATCTCTCTTGATCCTGTCCCCTGGCAGCTGCTGTTGGCCACCTTCTGGGATCCAATCAAGAGAACTGCCGGTTGGCAGGGAACTGACTGAGCTCAGCACACAGCCGTCCCTGACTCTGGGTTTCAGGGGTGGGTGAGTGGCGCGCCGGTGGACTCTGCTCTGCCACCGGTTGGCAGAGTTTTTTTGCCTGCGCGGAGTGAGAAACCTCTGTGAACTCTGCCAGTGGAGCAGGAACTCAGGCCCACCCCTAGCTGGGATGCGGCCCAGAGTAATTACCAGTGGCTAACATTAATTCAAGCATTCCATCCATCACTGTTTTGTGTTGTTGAAGGTTCTATCCATCCTGCGTCTAACATGTTCATCAAACATCACAAATGAATAGACACATTATGGCCCTCATTATGACATTGGCGGTGAATGCCACTTACCGACACAGTGATGGGCGCCAACATACTACCGCGGTGGCGGTAATCCGCTCACCATATTATGACACACACACACCAATCCGACAGAATTGCGCCACATACACAAATCCACTAGCCCAAAGGTCAGTGTTAAAGCGTCAGTACCAAAACCCATACGTTACGCCAACAAAACATCGCTCACCACATTATGACCCACCAATCACCACGGAAAACATTCAATGTCGCTAAACCATTGGCCGTACATACTGGCGCGCTCAAAATACCCACCCACATACAAAACAACACGACATTGGCCAATTCAACATCCACACACCTGACACCCATACACACACCACACCCACACACCCACACACCCACACACCCACACCACTATAAAACACTCACCCACTTTACCCACGCCCCTTTACCAACAACTATTGCCACCACAAGTCTGAGAAGAACAGCACAGAGAGAACTAGACAGACACACTACTCACACCTATACACCAATCATGCACTCCACATCACACACCCAAACACATTACCCAACACACCCTCACCATCACAACTCACATCACATCCATGGCAGCACAAAGACACCCCTGTTTCACTGAGGAAGAGTTAAGGGTCATGGTGGAGAAAATTGTGTGTGTAGAGCCACAGCTGTTTGGAGCACAGGTCCAGCAAATATCAATAGCTGGAAGATGGAGCTATGGCGGAGAATCGTGGACAGGTGAACGCTGTGGGACAGCACCCAAGAACAAGGGACGACATCAGGGAGAGGTGGAACGATGGGGGAAGGTACATTCCATAGCATCAAGGCACCAGCGTGCCATACAGAGGACTGGCGGTGGACTCCCACCTCCTCCCCCACAACTCACAGCATGGGAGGAGCAACTCTTGGCATTACTGCATCCTGAGGGACTCACAGGAGTAGCTGGAGGAATGGACGGTGGTAAGTCAATTTATGCTACTAATCACCCCCATACCTGCATGCCATCACACCCCCTTACCCTCACTCCCATCACTCCACTCCATCCCCCACACTGCACCTGCACATCTGACTAACCCCAATGCCAAGCCCTGCATGCCATGCCAATGCATGGACACCCCTCACAGCCCTGCATAGACACTCATCACTAAAGCATGCACAGCATAGAGAACTAACAATCCCACCATACACAAACATACAAAAGTGAATGCTTGCAGGGCAAATCCAACCATAGAGGGGAAGCCAGGGATGTACAATATGGCATACACATCCACCATAACACATCTATTACATCCCCACAGGTACCCCAGCCAATGTCACCGCAGAGGAGATGCCACCACCATCCAGTCCCCCAACAGAAGATGTCCCCAGTGATGACAGTAACTCTGGACTTCAAGATCTGGATGGCCTACCTGGCCCATCAGGGACCACTGGACAGTCGGCTACCCCAGCCCACACTCAGTCCACCACAGAGCCTCCCCATCAGGATCCAACACCACAGCACCTACCCGGCGTCCCCACACCTCTGACCCCAGGACACGTCAATCAGGAATATGCCCACCTGTACAGGGATCCCAGTCCACACCTCGTCCCCAAGACAATATGGGACCTGGGGTCAGTGGCAGTGGGCACACCGTTCAGGGACAGGGGCACAGGCCAACAGGGACACTGGGAGGACTCCAGTGCACCAGAGGGAGGACAGGAGCAGGGAACTGACTCTCCAGGAGGCACTCTCCGAGATCCTGGGAGCATACCAACATTCCCAGGACACGATGGGCCAGATCCTAGACAACATGTAGGAGAACAGGCGGCTGCAGGAGGGACAGAATCAGGGGATCAGGAAGGACTTGCAGGCCCTGCAGAAGGTGAACCACCCCACAAACGTTCGCTGCAACCCAGACAGAAGCCAGAGGAACTTGCCAAGACCACCGCCAGAAATGAGACTCTCCTGATGGTCACCTGTAGGAGGCTGGACTGGCTTGTAGTGAGTACCAAGGGGTACTTGCACCTTGCACCAGGCCCAGTTATCCCTTATTAGTGTATAGGGTGTCTAGCAGCATAGGCTGATAGATAATGGTAGCTTAGCAGAGCAGCTTAGGCTGAACTAGGAGACGTGTGAAGCTACTACAGTACCACTTAGTGTCACATGCACAATATCATAAGAAAACACAATACACAGTTATACTAAAAATAAAGGTACTTTATTTTTATGACAATATGCCAAAGTATCTCAGAGTGTACCCTCAGTATGAGGATAGCAAATATACACAAGATATATGTACACAATACCAAAAATATGCAGTGTAGTCTTAGAAAACAGTGCAAACAATGTAAAATTACAATAGGATGCAATGGGGACACATAGGGATGGGGCAACATAAACCATATACTCCAAAAGTGGAATGCGAACCACGAATGGTCCCCAAACCTAAGTGACCTTGTAGAGGGTCGCTGGGACTATTAGAAAATAGTGAGGGTTAGAAAAATAGCCCACCCCAAGACCCTGAAAAGTGAGTGCAAAGTGCACTAAAGTTCCCCAAAGGACATAGAAGTCGTGATAGGGGAATTCTGCAGGAAAGACACAAACCAGCAATGCAACAACAATGGATTTCCAGTCGAGAGTACCTGTGGAACAAGGGGACCAAGTCGAAAAGTCACAAGCAAGTCGGAGATGGGCAGATGCCCAGGAAATGCCAGCTGTGGGTGCAAAGAAGCTTCTACTGGACAGGAGAAGCTTAGGTTTCTGCAGGAACGACAAGGGCTAGAGACTTCCCCTTTGGAGGACAGATCCCTCACGCCGTGGAGAGTCGTGCAGAAATGTTTTCCCGCCGAAAGACCGCCAACAAGCCTTGCTAGCTGCAAATCGTGCGGTTAGTGTTTTTGGAGGCTGCTGTGGCCCAGGAGGGACCAGGATGTCGCAAATTGTGTCAGGAGACAGAGGGACATCGAGCAAGACAAGGAGCCTTCTCAGCAGCAGGCAGCACCCGGAGAAGTGCCGGAAACAGACACTATGAGGATGCGTGAAACGGTGCTCACCCGAAGTTGCACAAAGGAGTCCCACGTCGCCGGAGACCAACTTAGAAAGTCGTGCAATGCAGGTTAGAGTGCCGTGGACCCAGGCTTGGCTGTGCACAAAGGATTTCCGCCGGACGTGCGCAGAGGCCGGAGTAGCTGCAAAAGTCGCGGTTCCCAGCAATGCAGTCTGGCGTGGGGAGGCAAGGACTTACCTCCACCAAACTTGGACTGAAGAGTCACTGGACTGTGGGGGTCACTTGGACACAGTTGCTGGATTCGAGGGACCTCGCTCGTCATGCTGAGAGGAGACCCAAGGGACCGGTGATGCAGTTCTTTGGTGCCTGCGGTAGCAGGGGGAAGATTCCGTCGACCCACTGGAGATTTCTTCGGAGCTTCTAGTGCAGAGAGGAGGCAGACTACCCCCACAGCATGCACCACCAGGAAAACAGTCGAGAAGGCGGCAGGATCAGCGTTACAGAGTTGCAGTAGTCGTCTTAGCTACTTTGTTGCAGTTTTGCAGGCTTCCAGCGCGGTCAGCAGTCGATTCCTTGGCAGAAGGTGAAGAGAGAGATGCAGAGGAACTCGGATGAGATCTTGCATTCGTTATCTAAAGTTTCCCCAGAGACAGAGACCCTAAATAGCCAGAAAAGAGGGTTTGGCTATCTAGGAGAGAGGATAGGCTAGCAACACCTGAAGGAGCCTATCAGAAGGAGTCTCTGACATCACCTGGTGGCACTGGCCACTCAGAGCAGTCCAGTGTGCCAGCAGCACCTCTGTTTCCAAGATGGCAGAGGTCTGGAGCACACTGGAGGAGCTCTGGACACCTCCCAGGGGAGGTGCAGGTCAGGGGAGTGGTCACTCCCCTTTCCTTTGTCCAGTTTCACGCCAGAGCAGGGCTAAGGGGTCCCTGAACCAGTGTAGACTGGCTTATGCAGAAATGGGCACCAAATGTGCCCATGAAAGCATTTCCAGAGGCTGGGGGAGGCTACTCCTCCCCTGCCTTCACACCATTTTCCAAAGGGAGAGGGTGTAACACCCTCTCTCAGAGGAAGTCCTTTGTTCTGCCATCCTGGGACAAGCCTGGCTTGACCCCAGGTGGGCAGAAACCTGTCTGAGGGGTTGGCAGCAGCAGCAGCTGCAGTGAAACCCCTGAAAAGGCAGTTTGGCAGTACCAGGGTCTGTGCTACAGCCCACTGGGATCATGGGATTGTGCCAACTATGCCAGGATGGCATAGAGGGGGCAATTCCATGATCATAAACATGTTACATGGCCATATTCGGAGTTACCATTGTGAAGCTACATATAGGTAGCGACCTATATGTACTGCACGCTTGTAATGGTGTCCCCGCACTCACAAGGTCCGGGGAATTGGCCCTGAACAATGTGGGGGCACCTTGGCTAGTGCCAGGGTGCCCTCACACTAAGTAACTTTGCACCTAACCTTTACCAGGTAAAGGTTAGACATATAGGTGACTTATAAGTTACTTAAGTGCAGTGTAAAATGGGTGTGAAATAACGTGGACGTTATTTCACTCAGGCTGCAGTGGCAGGCCTGTGTAAGAATTGTCAGAGCTCCCTATGGGTGGCAAAAGAAATGCTGCAGCCCATAGGGATCTCCTGGAACCCCAATACCCTGGGTACCTCAGTACCATATACTAGGGAATTATAAGGGTGTTCCAGTAAGCCAATGTAAATTGGTAAAAATGGTCACTAGCCTGTTAGTGACAATTTGGAAAGAAATGAGAGAGCATAACCACTGAGGTTCTGATTAGCAGAGCCTCAGTGAGACAGTTAGTCACTACACAGGTAACACATTCAGGCACACTTATGAGCACTGGGGCCCTGGGTTACCAGGGTCCCAGTGACACATACAACTAAAACAACATATATACAGTGAAAGATGGGGGTAACATGCCATGCAAGATGGATCTTTACTGACGTAAATGCAAATCAGAAGGGCGGACCAACGGAAGGCGGTCCGGGTAGCTGGAGGACGGAGCGAATTTCAAATGCGTCAGAGTCTCCTCAGCACCGTGCGCGCCGTCTTCGAAAGCGTGAATGCTTACGAGATCCCTGGCGTGTAAGCCAAGGAGCGATAAGGGGGAGATTTGTAAAGTGTGGCTAACCACCCACAAGAGTATCCGGGCGCTGAGAACACAGCTGCTAAGGAGTTCAGTTGAACAGCCAGTTCGAGTCCTTTCCTGAATTCCAGAATAGAGGATGAGGTCCGTAGGTGAAGCGGGAAGTCGTTCCAGGATTTTGCCACAAGAACCAGAGCACATCATTCGATAACTAAAAAAAAAAAAGGAGTTCCCTCCAGTTTAGCTCACGTTTCTTAAGAATGAGAGAGGCATGTTGCACTTTTGAACCACAAGATTCAGATTTCAAGATTTTTTTTTGATACGGGAAGAGGGACGGGGAACATGGCGGCCGGTTGAAGCGCTGACCGCGAACTCCCATCGGACGAGAGACGCGGACGAGAGACGCGACCTGCGACCCCTGACCTGGAAACGACGCGCTGAGAGCCGGAGCAGTCCCGCAGTTGGATCGACGCGCGAGAGGATCACCGCGGCCGTAGAGGGGCCCCCTTGTTGTGACGAGGAAGAGGTTTGGAGGAGAGACGCCGGGGAAGAGACTAGGGGAGAGACTGGGATTGTGCAGGGCTCCTAGACCGGCGCCCCGGGTGAGTCGTCCCTCTTGCCGGGAAGAGCTGTTGATGGCGTTTTTTTTTTTTTTTTTTTTCTCTCTCGGTGTTGAGGTTGACAGAGCTCCCTGCGTGAGAGATACACACTGATAAATCCAGATTGGTAGGAATACCATAAATCGTTAATTAACCTGAACATCGGATCTTTAAAAAACAATCGCAGGTTGAATCTGCATAGGATTATTTTTTTTTTTTTGTGAGCCTTTCTTTTTTTTTTTTAGACTTCTTCTGTCACCCACAGAGGTTTGATGTTAAACTCTCTTATCATTAACTTTGAGCATTGTCTCTTTGCTTTAAGAGTTATTCCAACGTTGTTTCTACTCCTTGAATTAGACCGAGTTGGGCATCACTGGGCATCATTTGCCTATCGGGCTTGGAGTAGCTATTTGAAGGACTCGGAAGGATCCTAGAAAATCCAGTCTCGGAATACGTTACTATTGGAGTGTACTTGTTTATATTGATCTCCCCGCCCCAGGTCGGGAGATTTAATTAAAAATCACGGCGAACAAGGAGGGGGGCGAAATTGCTTCGGCGAGAGGTGGTCAGGGGGTCCCCTGGAATCAAGCTTTAAATTCCAGTATTTGGGCTGAAGCAGTGAGGGGTGTGCGACGAGGGAGATCTTATACCTCTCGCTGTTCTCTTCGTGGGAGTTTACCGGAGACTCCGGGGCTTTCCACTAGGAGTAATTTGAACAGGAATAAGGTGGGAGGAGAACGTGATACCAGCAGAGCCTCTCGGTGCATGTCTCCAATCAAACGCCGCCCCAGGGTTGCACGGGCAGAGGTTAAAAACCTGGTTGGTGCAAGGACTTGTAAGCCCGGCCCCCTGGGTGTGAGTGATAAGCCCCAGGTTTATTCATCAGAGACTGTAGCAGTTACAAATCCTGGATATAAGACTCACGGCGAAGTCTCTTTAAAGGGGACTGATCAAATTTTGTCATCTGTGGGCCCTCCTATCCCTCTCTTGGGGGAAGGCCAACCTGAACTTCTGGGGAGGAGTGAATCACTGATCACAAGATATTTTCGGACTACTACCTTTCCATCGCAGGATATGGCAAATAGTCAACTAACCTCAGATGATTTAGAAATGTCAAATTTAGCTATGCGTTTGGCTAGGCGGTCGCCCCTAAATCCATTAGACAAGGATCTAGATGGACAGGGAGAGGATTCCTCTAAATTATCGGCTTTGTTAGAAGTGGAGAGCAACCCTCTCAGAGGTACAATGTCTTATGGTATGGACGTACAGGCCCTGCTAATCTCTCTTACTAAAGAGATTAGGGAAAAATTTGAGACATCAGAAAATAACCAAACAAGGATTCGGGAAGTATGTGAGGCTTTGGAAAATAAAATCACTTTGTTAACAGATCGGATGGGTAAACTCGAGACTGTGGTGGCGGCCCATGAGGAGCGGGTGGCAGCTCAATCTGAGGATATTTCACAATTAAAACGTGGAGAAAAGTTGTTACAGGACAAACTAGAGATTTTGGAAAATAACATGCGGAGAAATAATATCAGGCTTTTGGGTGTTCCTGAGGGATTGGAAGGGGAAGATATTAAGGGCTATGTGATTGCTTTGATAAAAGAGGTTATCCCAAATACAGCAGGGTTTAACCTGGAAGAGGATATTCAAAGAGTCCATCGTGACCCGTTCAAGAAAAATCCCGGGAGGAAGAATCCCAGGAGGATTCTGATAAATTTCAATACGTACTCTATCAAGGAAAAAATTCTGTCTGAAGCCCTTAAAGTTGGTGTTTTTTCCAAGGGGGATTGGGCCTTCAGGATAAGATCGGACTTGTCTAAAGCAACGTTAGATAGACAGTGGGAATTGGGAAATTTTATGCGTGAGCTTCGTTCTCTTGGGGCTACCGTACAGCTAAGGTTTCCGGCAGCACTCCGGATCATGTGGAAGAACAAAATGTATAACATGAGAGATCCGGGGGAGGTTAGCGCATTTATAGACCAGATTAAGGCGTCACAATAAGATCTAGTGGAAGTATCTCGTCCGATGGGGAGTTCGAATTTAGGATAACAGGATGGTTATCCTAGTAGAATCAGGGAGGGTTCCCCAGGGTAGGGGGGTTGGGTTTGGGTGGGAGTTGGGGTTGGTGTTGGTGGAGGGGGTGGAAGGCACTGGGTGTGGGGGTTTGGGTTGGGTTAGGTGGGTTAGGTGGGTTGAAAGGATAAAAATAAGAAAGTCCTCATATGTTGTTTACCTAGGAGGGGGGTGCGCTGTGCTTATGACGTTTTCCTTTTCTCCTGACAGATATGTCTAAGTATGGGAATTTAAGATTGAAATTTCTTTCTTGGAATGTGAATGGTTTAAGAGTGGTAAGCAGGAGGAGGAAGATTTTTGAATATTTAAGATTGGCGGAAGAGGAGATTATCATATTGCAAGAAACTCATCTCCAACAAACAGAGTGGGAGACCTGGGTTAAACGGTTGAATTGGGTTTCTCTTAGCGTATGCTCCTCCCAAACTAGTGTGATAAAAGGCGTGGCAGTTCTCATCAAAAAATCCATAAAGCTTAGGATAGGATCGGTGCAAGTTGACCCTAGAGGGAGATGGGTAGTGGTAGAACTGTGCGTATGTGGTTATTGGGTCACGGTGGCAGGCTATTATGGACCTAACCTAGATGATCCCACACCATTTCAAGAGTTATTCAATATTTTACTTCTAGCTAGATATCCAGTGGTACTAGGCGGAGACTTCAACATTTTGTTAGACCCTGTACACGATAAGTCAACCCCTCGAGGTACGGATAACTCTCCTAAAATGAGGGCACAGGTGAAACAAGCCATGCAAGATTTAGGATTGGTAGACATATGGCACTGCAGAGGAGGCGAAGGAGACAGATATACATTTTACAATAAAAAATATGGGCATAGATCTAGAATAGATTTTTTTTTAATACATAAAAGTTTATGCCCAGAGGTCAGAAAGGTAGCCCACAATCCAGCTCACCTCTCAGATCATTCAGCTGTAAAATTACACTTGGATATCAGGGTCGTAAATAAAGGTATTAGATGTATAATTAATCGCGCTATACTATTAGACGACTCTATAGTAGAAGCATTAAAAAAAGACACAAGAGATTTCTTTCTTTTGAACCAAGGTACGGCAAGTTTATGGTGTGTTTGGGACGCCTTTAAGGCTTATATTAGAGGGAGGCTTATGAGCCTGGCAATATACAAACATCGTGAAGAAAAAGAGAAATTGGGAGATATGGAATTATCTCTAAAAACCTTGCAAGCTGCAATCCATAAAGCACGAGCAGAAGAGAAGGTCAATTTATTAGAGGACTTGATATGTCAAGAGGTTAATGTTCGGACTAAGCTAGAGGCTTTTTTGGAAAATCGCAGTAAGTTAAAATGGGAAGCTAGCCGATATGCTCACCATGAATATGGAGAAGGTTGCAGTAAGCTACTAGCATGGAAGGTTAAGTCAGACCTCTCTAAAAGATATATTTCAGCAGTCAAATCGGACAATACGATTTGTGTGGAGCAAGAAGAGATTGAGGGGGCATTTGTATCTTTTTTCCAAGACGTATACTCAGAAAGCCTGGTTAATTCAGACGAGTCGATTAGTGATTTTCTAGAAAAACTACACCTTCCAGCTCTAGAAGATTCTGAAAAGACCCTATTAAATTGTAAAATAAATGAGGCTGAGCTTATTGAAGGCATAAAAGCGTTAAAAAAAGGAAAGGCCGCTGGTCCAGACAATCTACCTAATGAATTGTACAAGGTCTTGGGGGAAGTTATTAGTCCTTTTTTATTAGAATTATTTAATTCTATGCTGGTTGAGGGGGCTCAGACGCCTAAATCCTGGAGAGAGGCTATAATTTGTCTAGTTTTAAAGCCAGGTAAGGACCCAATGTCTTGTGCATCTTACAGACCCATCTCCCTGTTGAATGCCGACTACAAACTTTATACAGGGATTTTAGCCAGGAGATTAGGGAGTGCCATAGGCAATCTGATTCATACGGATCAAAAGGGTTTTATGAAAGGGAGGTATCTCCAGGATGTAACACATGAGTTATTTGCTGCAATAGATCTGGCGGAACAAGAAAAGACCCCTCTGGCGATTCTGACTTTTGACGCAGCAAAGGCCTTCGATCGGGTCAATTGGTCTTTTTTGAGGTTAGTGCTGGAAAAAGGAGGCTTGGGATTTCCTTTTGTTAGGACAGTCAGGGAATTGTATAGATGCCCCTCAGCGAGAATTCTGGTCAACGGCCAGTTATCACAAGAATTTAGGATTTGGCGGGGTACGCGACAGGGATGTCCATTGTCTCCCTTGCTTTTTAACTTATATATTGAGCCTCTGGCAATTTCTCTTAGGTTAAGTAAGGAAATTACTCCATTTCAAAGTGGGGACTGGGAAAAAAAAGTAGCATTATATGCGGATGATCTTATGCTATACACCAAGGATGTTAGTTCTACCCTACTAGCGTTCAATACTTTGATGGAGCAATTTGGTAAACTTTCTGGTTACAGCGTAAACACAGAAAAGACAGAAATAATGTGTTGGAATTTGACTTATGCTTCTCCTTTAGTCAAACAAGAGATCAGATATTTGGGTATACGATTAACAAATGATCTAAATGAGGTACCTAAACTAAATTTTAACATAACATACAGAGAAACCAAAAAATTGCTAAAGACGTGGGCCGCTCTCCCTCTTTCCATAATTGGAAGATCCAACATTTTGAAGATGTGTATTCTCCCAAAATTCACCTTTTTATTCAACACTATTCCACTAGAGTTTAAGAACTGCTGGTTTAAAAAACTACAGGGGGATTTATCCTCGTTTGTATGGGCCTCTAAAGGAGTAAGGATCTCGTGGAAAAAGATGAGTAAAAAAAAAGAATGGGGGGGCATTGCGTCTCCAGATTTCTTCAAGTATTATCTGGCATTTCAATTAAAAAACATTAGAAACCTATTGAATAAGAAGTCAGAATATGATCCGGCGTGGAAAGCCTTAACGGCACACCTCGAGGAAAAAGCAGATCATTTTCTATATAAATTCGGCCATCCTAAGTACTTCAAGAAGGTACGCTTGAAGACACTCAGACATGCATGCAACATTTGGATGCACTTTCGGAAGGTGCTAGAGATACCCTATTTTTGCAGCTCTTCCCCCATTTGGGATTCACCTGGCACTCCTGAATGCCTCACTGATAAATTATCAATTCCTTTGAGAGTGAGTGGGATTGTAAGATGGGGCCAGATAATGGAAGGACCAGAACTGTTAAGCTGGTCGACACTTTATGAAGGGACTGGAGGCACAGTCTCCAAATTCAAGTATCTTCAGATAGCTAGTTGGGTTAAATCGCAACAAATAGGAGAAATAGGAAGGAATATATGGGAAGGGAAATTAAACCAGAAAATCATTAATAAGGAAGTTGCTCTGTGGTACCATGCTCTGTTGGAAGCAACAAGGGATGGGACATCCCTTCCCTTGTCGAAGTGGGGGGGGATCTTTCCAACTCTAGATGTGAAATCTTTATGGAATAGGTCCTGCTCAGAATTGTGGTTCACGACCAGCCCGGCAGAGTTGAAGAAAAACCATTTGTTCACACTTCATAGGGTTTACTGGACGCCGGCCAGATTAACAGCTATCGGGAAAACTCAGAAAAACTGTCCGAGGTGTGGTGACGATAAGGCAAACGATATACACATGTTTTGGCAATGTTCAAAGTTGTGGGAATATTGGGAGGAGATAGGAAACACTTTAAAGATAATATTTAATGTGAACGTAAAATTGGATCTTTCTATGGTGGTGTTTGGGGTCAGTGAACAGGGTATGAATTATCAAAAATTGTCAGCACATCAGGAGCACCTGTTGTTTGTATTAATACTTTTGGCTAGACGAGAAATTTGTCGTAAATGGGTTGACCCCTTTCCCCCCCGTTCTAAGGATTGGCAAATATCTGTAAATCGAATGTGCATAATGGAACAACGAGGTCCCCTTTCTAGAAGGGATAACTTCTGGATGAACTGGGAAAATGTCTACCAATAGTATATTACTGTTTTGCTGTCTGGTCTCCTCCTCGTGCAACTTAAGTCCAATGATTAGTACTCCCCTTACCCAATACTGGGCGATGCTTTGGTTATGACTAGGTTTCATAGAAAATAGTATATCCTGGTTGATGGCATACGATTGGGAGAATAATAAAACGTAGACCAAACGGGACGACCCAAGGGTTACGTTTCCCCCGTCCGGTACCATTTTTCCTCTACCAAAGCATGGGTGATAATTATGAGGACGAAAAAAAAATAAGAAAAAAAAAAAAAAAAAAAAAAAAAAAAAAAAATGCCATGCAAGATGGTACTTTCCTACACTGTGTTAGTCTCTGAGGGGGCTATTGATTTAGCCACCTTAGTTGCTTGTCCCCTTAATATGGATAAGTACAAGCAGCTACCCCTAATAAATGGTGATGAGGTTCAGGCCTACAGGGACACTGGTGCCAGTGTGACTATGGTCATAGAGAAACTGGTCCACCCTGAACAACACCTACTTGGTCACCAGTACCAAGTAACCGATGCTCACAACAACACACTTAGCCACCCCATGGCTGTTGTTAATCTCAACTGGGGGGAGGTTACTGGTCCAAAGAAAGTTGTGGTAGCTTCAGATTTACCTGTAGACTGTCTACTAGGGAATGATTTGGAGACATCAGCTTGGTCAGATGTGGAGTTGGAGGCCCATGCAGCAATGCTGGGCATCCCAGGGCATATTTTTGCTTTGACAAGGGCTCAGGCCAAAAAGCAAAAAGGACAGGGAAGCTTGGATCCTGGAACAATGGACCAAGTGCTCCCTAAAGCTAGGGCTAGTAGAAGCAAACCACTTCCTACTATCCCTCCCTCTACAGTGGATTCTGCTTCTGAGGAAGAAGAATTCCCTCCCTGTGCAGAACCTACACCAGAGGAGCTTCAAGCAGACACTGCTGAGCTTTTGGGTGAAGGGGGGCCTGCCAGGGAGGAGCTGAGTGTGGCACAGCAAACCTGTCCCACATTAGAGGGTCTCAGACAGCAAGCTGTCAAACAGGCTAATGGGGATGTCAGTGACTCTCACAGAGTTTACTGGGAGGACAACCTCTTGTACACTGAGCATAGGGATCCTAAACCTGGAGCTGCCAGGAGATTAGTGATTCCTCAGGAGTACAGAAAGTTCCTCCTAACCCTGGCACATGACATTCCCCTAGCTGGGCATCTAGGACAAATGAAAACTTGGGACAGGCTTGTTCCCCTGTTTCATTGGCCTAGAATGTCTGAGGACACAAAGGAATTTTGTAAGTCCTGTGAAACCTGTCAAGCCAGTGGCAAGACAGGTGGCACCCCAAAGGCACCCCTTATCCCACTGCCTGTGGTTGGGGTTCCCTTTGAAAGGGTAGGGGTTGACATAGTTGGCCCCCTTGACCCTCCTACTGCTTCAGGCAATAGGTTTATCTTGGTGGTAGTGGACCATGCCACAAGATATCCTGAAGCTATTCCTTTAAGGACCACTACAGCACCTGCAGTGGCAAAGGCCCTCCTGGGAATATTTTCCAGGGTGGGCTTCCCAAAGGAAGTGGTATCAGACAGGGGAAGCAATTTCATGTCTGCATACTTAAAGGCCATGTGGAAGGAGTGTGGTGTAACGTACAAGTTCACAACACCCTATCATCCACAAACAAATGGACTGGTGGAGAGATTTAATAAAACTCTCAAAGGCATGATTATGGGTCTCCCTGAAAAACTCCGCAGGAGATGGGATATCCTTCTACCATGCCTCCTTTTTGCCTACAGGGAGGTACCCCAGAAAGGAGTGGGCTTCAGCCCCTTTGAACTTCTTTTTGGACACCCTGTTAGGGGTCCACTCACGCTTGTAAAGGAGGGTTGGGAACAACCTTTAAAAGCTCCTAAACAGGATATTGTGGATTATGTACTTGGCCTCAGATCAAGGATGTCTGAGTACATGAAAAAGGCCAGTAAAAACCTTCAGGGCAGCCAAGAGCTCCAGAAGCAATGGCATGATCAGAAGGCTGTTTTGGTTCAGTACCAACCAGGGCAGAAAGTGTGGGTCTTGGAGCCTGTGGCCCCAAGAGCACTCCAAGATAAATGGAGTGGACCCCACACAATTGTTGAAAAGAAGGGAGAAGTCACCTATTTAGTTGACTTAGGCACTGCCAGGAGTCCCCTTAGGGTGCTCCATGTCAACCGCCTGAAACCCTACTATGACAGGGCTGATCTCACCCTGCTCATGGCAACAGATGAGGGACAGGAAGAAGACAGTGATCCTCTACCTGATCTCTTCTCTTCCACAGAACAAGATGCTCTGGTGGAAGGTGTACTTTTGGCTGATTGTCTTACTGCTGAGCAGAAAGACAATTGCATAAACCTCCTAGATCAATTCTCTGAACTCTTCTCTACTGTGCCAGGTACCACTTCTTGGTGTGAGCACACTATAGATACTGGAGACAGTTTACCTGTCAAAAGTAAGATCTATAGGCAGCCTGACCATGTCAGGGACTGCATAAAGCAAGAGGTCCAGAAAATGTTAGAACTAGGAGTGGTTGAGCACTCTGACAGTCCATGGGCTTCTCCTGTGGTACTGGTACCAAAACCCCATTCCAAAGATGGAAAGAAGGAAATGCGGTTTTGTGTAGACTATAGAGGTCTCAACTTGGTAACCAAAACTGATGCTCACCCTATACCCAGGGCAGATGAGCTCATAGATACACTGGCATCTGCCAAGTATCTAAGCACTTTTGATTTGACTGCAGGGTATTGGCAGATCAAATTGTCAGAAGATGCTAAACCTAAGACTGCATTTTCAACCATTGGAGGACATTACCAGTTTAATGTAATGCCTTTTGGTTTGAAAAATGCACCTGCCACTTTTCAAAGGTTGGTGAACACAGTCCTGCAAGGGCTGGAAGCTTTCAGTGCAGCATATTTGGACGATATAGCTGTCTTTAGCTCCAGCTGGGATGATCACCTGGTCCACCTATGGAAAGTTTTGGAGGCCCTGCAAAAGGCAGGCCTCACTATCAAGGCTTCAAAGTGCCAGATAGGGCAGGGTAAGGTGGTTTATCTGGGACACCTTGTTGGTGGGGAACAGATTGCACCACTACAGGGGAAAATCCAAACAATTATTGATTGGGTTCCCCCTACTACACAGACTCAGGTGAGAGCCTTCCTAGGCCTCACTGGGTATTACAGGAGGTTCATTAAGAACTATGGCTCCATTGCAGCCCCTCTTAATGACCTCACTTCCAAAAAAATGCCTAAAAAGGTATTATGGACAGCAAACTGTCAGAAAGCTTTTGAGGAGCTGAAGCAGGCCATGTGCTCTGCACCTGTCCTGAAAAGCCCTTGTTACTCTAAAAAATTCTATGTCCAAACTGATGCATCTGAATTAGGAGTAGGGGCAGTCCTATCACAACTTAATTCTGAGGGCCAGGATCAACCTGTTGCTTTTATTAGTAGGAGGTTGACCCCTAGAGAAAAGCGTTGGTCTGCCATTGAGAGGGAGGCCTTTGCTGTGGTCTGGGCTCTGAAGAAGTTGAGGCCATACCTGTTTGGCACTCACTTCATTGTTCAGACAGACCACAAACCTCTACTTTGGCTAAAACAAATGAAAGGTGAAAATCCTAAATTGTTGAGGTGGTCCATATCCCTACAGGGAATGGACTATACAGTGGAACATAGACCTGGGAGTAGCCACTCCAATGCAGATGGACTCTCCAGATATTTCCACTTAGACAATGAAGACTCATCAGGTCATGGCTAGTCTTATTGTCCTTCGTTTGGGGGGGGGGGTTGTGTAGGAAAGTACCATCTTGCCTGGCATGTTACCCCCATCTTTCACTGTATATATGTTGTTTTAGTTGTATGTGTCACTGGGACCCTGGTAACCCAGGGCCCCAGTGCTCATAAGTGTGCCTGAATGTGTTACCTGTGTAGTGACTAACTGTCTCACTGAGGCTCTGCTAATCAGAACCTCAGAGGTTATGCTCTCTCATTTCTTTCCAAATTGTCACTAACAGGCTAGTGACCATTTTTACCAATTTACATTGGCTTACTGGAACACCCTTATAATTCTCTAGTATATGGTACTGAGGTACCCAGGGTATTGGGGTTCCAGGAGATCCCTATGGGCTGCAGCATTTCTTTTGCCACCCATAGGGAGCTCTGACAATTCTTACACAGGCCTGCCACTGCAGCCTGAGTGAAATAACGTCCACGTTATTTCACAGCCATTTTACACTGCACTTAAGTAACTTATAAGTCACCTATATGTCTAACCTTTACCTGGTAAAGGTTAGGTGCAAAGTTACTTAGTGTGAGGGCACCCTGGCACTAGCCAAGGTTCCCCCACATTGTTCAGAGCCAATTCCCTGAACTTTGTGAGTGCGGGGACACCATTACACGCGTGCACTACATATAGGTCACTACCTATATGTAGCTTCACAATGGTAATTCCGAATATGGCCATGTAACATGTCTATTATCATGGAATTGCCCCCTCTATGCCATCCTGGCATAGTTGGCACAATCCCATGATCCCAGTGGTCTGTAGCACAGACCCTGGTACTGCCAAACTGCCCTTCCTGGGGTTTCACTGCAGCTGCTGCTGCTGCCAACCCCTCAGACAGGCATCTGCCCTCCTGGGGTCCAGCCAGGCCTGGCCCAGGATGGCAGAACAAAGAACTTCCTCTGAGAGAGGGTGTGACACCCTCTCCCTTTGGAAAATGGTGTGAAGGCAGGGGAGGAGTAGCCTCCCCCAGCCTCTGGAAATGCTTTCTTGGGCACAGATGTGCCCAATTCTGCATAAGCCAGTCTACACCGGTTCAGGGGACCCCTTAGCCCTGCTCTGGCGTGAAACTGGACAAAGGAAAGGGAAGTGACCACTCCCCTGACCTGCACCTCCCCTGGGAGGTGTCCAGAGCTCCTCCAGTGTGCTCCAGACCTCTGCCATCTTGGAAACAGAGGTGCTGCTGGCACACTGGACTGCTCTGAGTGGCCAGTGCCACCAGGTGACGTCAGAGACTCCTTGTGATAGGCTCCTTCAGGTGTTGCTAGCCTATCCTCTCTCCTAGGTAGCCAAACCCTCTTTTCTGGCTATTTAGGGTCTCTGTCTCTGGGGAAACTTTAGATAACGAATGCAAAAGCTCAGCCGAGTTCCTCTGCATCTCTCTCTTCACCTTTTGATAAGGAATCGACTGCTGACCGCGCTGGAAGCCTGCAAAACTGCAACATAGTAGCAAAGACGACTACTGCAACTCTGTAACGCTGGTCCTGCCGCCTTCTCGACTGTTTTCCTGCTTGTGCGTGCTGTGGGGGTAGTCTGCCTCCTCTCTGCACCAGAAGCTCCGAAGAAATCTCCCGTGGGTCGACGGAATCTTCCCCCTGCAACCGCAGGCACCAAAAAGCTGCATTACCGGTCTCTTGGGTCTCCTCTCAGCACGACGAGCGAGGTCCCTCGAATCCAGCAACTCTGTCCAAGTGGCCCCCACAGTCCAGTGACTCTTCAGTCCAAGTTTGGTGGAGGTAAGTCCTTGCCTCACCTCGCTAGACTGCATTGCTGGGAACCGTGACTTTTGCAGCTACTCCGGCCTCCGTGCACTTCCGGCAGAAATCCTTTGTGCACAGTCCAGCCTGGGTCCACGGCACTCTAACCTGCATTGCACGACCTCCTAAGTTGTTCTCCGGCGACGTGGGACTTCTTTGTGCGACTTCGGGTGAGCACCGTTTCATGCATCCTCGTAGTGCCTGTTTCTGGCACTTCTCTGGGTGCTACCTGCTGCTGAGAGGGCTCCTTTTCTTGCTCGACGTCCCCTCTCTCTCCTGGTCCAATTTGCGACCTCCTGGTCCCTCCAGGGCCACAGCAGCGTCCAAAAACGCTAACCACACGATTTGCAGCTAGCAAGGCTTGTTGGCGTTGTTTTGGCGGGAAAACACTTCTGCACGACTCTCCACGGCGAGAGGGATCCGTCCACCAAAGGGGAAGTCTCTAGCCCTTTTCGTTCCTGCAGAAACCTCAGCTTCTTCTGTCCAGTAGAAGCTTCCTTGCATCCGCAGCTGGCATTTCCTGGGCATCTGCCCATCTCCGACTTGCTTGTGACTTTTGGACTTGGTCCCCTTGTTCCACAGGTACCCTAGATTGGAAATCCACAGTTGTTGCATTGTTGGTTTGTGTCTTTCCTGCATTATTCCTCTAACACGACTTCTTTGTCCTTAGGGGAACTTTAGTGCACTTTGCACTCACTTTTCAGGGTCTTGGGGAGGGTTATTTTTCTAACTCTCACTATTTTCTAATAGTCCCAGCGACCCTCTACAAGGTCACATAGGTTTGGGGTCCATTCGTGGTTCGCATTCCACTTTTGGAGTATATGGTTTGTGTTGCCCCTATCCCTATGTTTCCCCATTGCATCCTATTGTAACTATACATTGTTTGCACTGTTTTCTAAGACTATACTGCATATTTTTGCTATTGTGTATATATATCTTGTGTATATTTCCTATCCTCTCACTGAGGGTACACTCTAAGATACTTTGGCATATTGTCATAAAAATAAAGTACCTTTATTTTTAGTATAACTGTGTATTGTGTTTTCTTATGATATTGTGCAAGTGACACTTGTGGTACTGTAGTAGCTTCACACGTCTCCTAGTTCAGCCTGAGCTGAAGATTCCGTCGACCCACAGGAGATTTCTTCGGAGCTTCTAGTGCAGAGAGGACGCAGACTACCCCCACAGCATGCACCACCAGGAAAACAGTCGAGAAGGCGGCAGGATCAGCGTTACAGAGTTGCAGTAGTCGTCTTAGCTACTTTGTTGCAGTTTTGCAGGCTTCCAGCGCGGTCAGCAGTCGATTCCTTGGCAGAAGGTGAAGAGAGAGATGCAGAGGAACTCGGATGAGCTCTTGCATTCGTTATCTAAAGTTTCCCCAGAGACAGAGACCCTAAATAGCCAGAAAAGAGGGTTTGGCTACCTAGGAGAGAGGATAGGCTAGCAACACCTGAAGGAGTCTATCAGAAGGAGTCTCTGACGTCACCTGGTGGCACTGGCCACTCAGAGCAGTCCAGTGTGCCAGCAGCACCTCTGTTTCCAAGATGGCAGAGGTCTGGAGCACACTGGAGGAGCTCTGGACACCTCCCAGGGGAGGTGCAGGTCAGGTGAGTGGTCACTCCCCTTTCCTTTGTCCAGTTTTGCGCTAGAGCAGGGCTGGGGGATCCCTGAACCGGTGTAGACTGGCTTATGCAGAAATGGGCACCAAATGTGCCCATGAAAGCATTTCCAGAGGCTGGGGGAGGCTACTCCTCCCCTGCCTTCACACCATTTTCCAAAGGGAGAGGGTGTAACACCCTCGCTCAGAGGAAGTCCTTTGTTCTGCCATCCTGGGACAAGCCTGGCTTGACCCCAGGAGGGCAGAAACCTGTTTGAGGGGTTGGCAGCAGCAGCAGCTGCAGTGAAACCCCTGAAAAGGCAGTTTGGCAGTACCAGGGTCTGTGCTACAGCCCACTGGGATCATGGGATTGTGCCAACTATGCCAGGATGGCATAGAGGGGGCAATTCCATGATCATAGACATGTTACATGGCCATATTCGGAGTTACCATTGTGAAGCTATAAATAGGTAGTGACCTATATGTAGTGCACACTTGTAATGGTGTCCCCGCACTCACAAAGTCCGGGGAATTGGCCCTGAACAATGTGGGGGCACCTTGGCTAGTGCCAGGGTGCCCTCACACTAAGTAACTTTGCACCTAACCTTTACCAGGTAAAGGTTAGACATATAGGTGACTTATAAGTTACTTAAGTGCAGTGTAAAATGGCTGTGAAATAACGTGGACGTTATTTCACTCAGGCTGCAGTGGCAGGCCTGTGTAAGAATTGTCAGAGCTCCCTATGGGTGGCAAAAGAAATGCTGCAGCCCATAGGGATCTCCTGGAACCCCAGTACCCTGGGTACCTCAGTACCATATACTAGGGAATTATAAGGGTGTTCCAGTAAGCCAATGTAAATTGGTAAAATTGGTCACTAGCCTGTTAGTGACAATTTGAAACAAATGAGAGAGCATAACCACTGAGGTTCTGGATAGCAGAGCCTCAGTGAGACAGTTAGTCACTACACAGGTAACACATAGAAGGCACACTTATGAGCACTGGGGCCCTGGCTGGCAGGGTCCCAGTGACACATACAACTAAAACAACATATATACAGTGAAAAATGGGGGTAACATGCCAGGCAAGATGGTACTTTCCTACACAACCCCCCCCCCAAACAAAGGACAATAAGACTAGCCATGACCTGATGAGTCTTCATTGTCTAAGTGGAAATATCTGGAGAGTCCATCTGCATTGGAGTGGCTACTCCCAGGTCTATGTTCCACTGTATAGTCCATTCCCTGTAGGGATATGGACCACCTCAACAATTTAGGATTTTCACCTTTCATTTGTTTTAGCCAAAGTAGAGGTTTGTGGTCTGTCTGAACAATGAAGTGAGTGCCAAACAGGTATGGCCTCAACTTCTTCAGAGCCCAGACGACAGCAAAGGCCTCCCTCTCAATGGCAGACCAACGCTTTTCTCTAGGGGTCAACCTCCTACTAATAAAAGCAACAGGTTGATCCTGGCCATCAGAATTAAGTTGTGATAGGACTGCCCCTACTCCTAATTCAGATGCATCAGTTTGGACATAGAATTTTTTAGAGTAACAAGGGCTTTTCAGGACAGGTGCAGAGCACATGGCCTGCTTCAGCTCCTCAAAAGCTTTCTGACAGTTTGCTGTCCATAATACCTTTTTAGGCATTTTTTGGAAGTGAGGTCATTAAGATGGGCTGCAATGGAGCCATAGTTCTTAATGAACCTCCTATAATACCCAGTGAGGCCTAGGAAGGCTCTCACCTGAGTCTGTGTAGTAGGGGGAACCCAATCAATAATTGTTTGGATTTTCCCCTGTAGTGGTGCAATCTGTTCCCCACCAACAAGGTGTCCCAGATAAACCACCTTACCCTGCCCTATCTGGCACTTTGAAGCCTTGATAGTGAGGCCTGCCTTTTGCAGGGCCTCCAAAACTTTCCATAAATGGACCAGGTGATCATCCCAGCTGGAGCTAAAGACAGCTATATCGTCCAAATATGCTGCACTGAAAGCTTCCAGCCCTTGCAGGACTGTGTTCACCAACCTCTGAAAAGTGGCAGGTGCATTTTTCAAACCAAAAGGCATTACAGTAAACTGGTAATGTCCTCCAATGGTTGAAAATGCAGTCTTAGGTTTAGCATCTTCTGACAATTTGATCTGCCAATACCCTGCAGTCAAATCAAAAGTGCTTAGATACTTGGCAGATGCCAGTGTATCTATGAGCTCATCTGCCCTGGGTATAGGGTGAGCATCAGTTTTGGTTATCAAGTTGAGACCTCTATAGTCTACACAAAACCGCATTTCCTTCTTTCCATCTTTGGAATGGGGTTTTGGTACAAGTACCACAGGAGAAGCCCATGGACTTTCAGAGTGCTCAACCACTCCTAGTTCTAACATTTTCTGCACCTCTTGCTTTATGCAGTCCCTGACATGGTCAGGCTGCCTATAGATCTTACTTTTGACAGGTAAACTGTCTCCAGTATCTATAGTGTGCTCACACCAAGAAGTGGTACCTGGCACAGTAGAGAAGAGTTCAGAGAATTGATCTAGGAGATTTATGCAATGGTCTTTCTGCTCAGCAGTAAGACAATCAGCCAAAACTACACCTTCCACAAGAGCATCTTGTTCTGTGGAAGAGAAGAGATCAGGTAGAGGATCACTGTCTTCTTCCTGTCCCTCATCTGTTGCCATGAGCAGGGTGAGATCAGCCCTGTCATAGTAGGGTTTCAGGCGGTTTACATGGAGTACCCTAAGGGGGCTCCTTGCAGTGCCTAAGTCAACTAAATAGGTGACTTCACCCTTTTTCTCAACAATTGTGTGGGGACCACTCCATTTATCTTGGAGTGCTCTTGGGGCCACAGGCTCCAAGACCCACACTTTCTGCCCTGGTTGGTACTGAACCAAAACAGCCTTCTGATCATGCCATTGGTTCTGGAGCTCTTGGCTGGCCTGAAGGTTTTTGCTGGCCTTTTTCATGTACTCAGCCATCCTTGATCTGAGGTCAAGTACATAATCCACAATATCCTGCTTAGGAGCTTTTAAAGGTTGTTCCCAACCCTCCTTTACAAGTGTGAGTGGACCCCTAACAGGGTGTCCAAAAAGAAGTTCAAAGGGGCTGAAGCCCACTCCTTTCTGGGGTACCTCCCTGTAGGCAAAAAGGAGGCATGGTAGAAGGATATCCCATCTCCTGCGGAGTTTTTCAGGGAGACCCATAATCATGCCTTTGAGAGTTTTATTAAATCTCTCCACCAGTCCATTTGTTTGTGGATGATAGGGTGTTGTGAACTTGTACGTTACACCACACTCCTTCCACATGGCCTTTAAGTATGCAGACATGAAATTGCTTCCCCTGTCTGATACCACTTCCTTTGGGAAGCCCACCCTGGAAAATATTCCCAGGAGGGCCTTTGCCACTGCAGGTGCTGTAGTGGTCCTTAAAGGAATAGCTTCAGGATATCTTGTGGCATGGTCCACTACCACCAAGATAAACCTATTGCCTGAAGCAGTAGGAGGGTCAAGGGGGCCAACTATGTCAACCCCTACCCTCTCAAAGGGAACCCCAACCACAGGCAGTGGAATAAGGGGTGCCTTTGGGGTGCCACCTGTCTTGCCACTGGCTTGACAGGTTTCACAGGACTTACAAAATTCCTTTGTGTCCTCAGACATTCTAGGCCAATGAAACAGGGGAACAAGCCTGTCCCAAGTTTTCATTTGTCCCAGCTAGGGGAATGTCATGTGCCAGGGTTAGGAGGAACTTTCTGTACTCCTGAGGAATCACTAATCTCCTGGCAGCTCCAGGTTTAGGATCCCTATGCTCAGTGTACAAGAGGTTGTCCTCCCAGTAAACTCTGTGAGAGTCACTGACATCCCCATTAGCCTGTTTGACAGCTTGCTGTCTGAGACCCTCTAATGTGGGACAGGTTTGCTGTGCCACACTCAGCTCCTCTCTGGCAGGCCCCCCTTCACCCAAAAGCTCAGCAGTGTCTGCTTCCAGCTCCTCTGGTGTAGGTTCTGCACAGGGAGGGAATTCTTCTTCCTCAGAAGTTGAATCCACTGTAGAGGGAGGGATAGTAGGAAGTGGTTTGCTTCTACTAGCCCTAGCTTTAGGGAGCACTTGGTCCATTGTTCCAGGATCCAAGCTTCCCTGTCCTTTTTGCTTTTTGGCCTGAGCCCTTGTCAAAGCAAAAATATGCCCTGGGATGCCCAGCATTGCTGCATGGGCCTCCAGCTCCACATCTGACCAAGCTGATGTCTCCAAATCATTCCCTAATAGACAGTCTACAGGTAAATCTGAAGCTACCACAACTTTCTTTGGACCAGTAACCCCCCCCAGTTGAGATTAACAACAGCCATGGGGTAGCTAAGTGTGTTGTTGTGAGCATCAGTTACTTGGTACTGGTGACCAAGTAGGTGTTGTTCAGGGTGGACCAGTTTCTCTATGACCATAGTCACACTGGCTCCAGTGTCCCTGTAGGCCTGAACCTCAACACCATTTATTAGGGGTAGCTGCTTGTACTTATCCATATTAAGGGGACAAGCAACTAAGGTGGCTAAATCAATAGCCCCCTCAGAGACTAACACAGCCTCTGTGGCCTCCCTAACAAGGCCAACCCCAACTAAGTTACCAATAGTGAGCCCAGCTACTCCCTTGGATTGGCTATTAGTAGGTTTGCTCCCACCACCACTGCTATTAGTAGGGACACTAGGGGTAGCAGTAGTAGGAGCATTGGTGCTTTTCTTTGGAGAACTGGGATCTGTTGTCCAATGGCCTTTTATTTTACATAAATAGTACCATGGTTTCTTTTCCTTGTTCTGATTAAAAGAGGATTTGGGCCCACCACCCCCACCAGAGTGTTTTTGTGGGCCTGATGAAGACTCATTTTTAGATTTGTCCCCACCCTTGTCAGAAGACTTACCATCCTTCTTTTTGTTGCCATCTTTGTCACCCCCTGTATGAACTTTTCTGTTCACCCTTGTTCTGACCCATTTGTCTGCCTTCTTTCCCAATTCTTGGGGAGAGGTCAGATCAGAGTCCACCAAGTACTGGTGCAACAAATCAGACACACAATTATTAAGAATATGCTCTCTCAGGATCAAGTTATACAGGCTGTCATAATCAGTAACTTTACTGCCATGTAACCACCCCTCCAAGGCCTTCACTGAATGGTCAATGAAATCAACCCAGTCTTGTGAAGACTCCTTTTTGGTCTCTCTGAACTTTATCCTGTATTGTTCAGTGGTTAAGCCATAACCATCCAGGAGTGCATTCTTAAGAACTTGGAAATTATTAGCATCATTTTCTTTCACAGTAAGGAGCCTATCCCTACCTTTTCCACTAAATGATAGCCATAGGATAGCAGCCCACTGCCTTTGAGGGACATCCTGTACAACACAGGCCCTCTCAAGTGCAGCAAACCACTTGTTAATGACATCCCCCTCCTTATAAGGGGGAACTATCTTAAGCAGATTCCTGGAATCATGCTCTTTTGCAGGATGACTATGGGGAATACTGCTGCTGCCACCATGGGTATCTAAACCCAACTTCTGTCTTTCTTTCTCTAGTTCAAAAGACTGTCTATCCAAATCCAGCTGTTGCTTTTTAAGCTTCAGTCTGGTTTGTTCCACTCTCAACTTATTGAGTTCCCTCTCTAACATTCTGTCATCAGGGTTGGTGAGAGGGACATTCTTAGACACAGAAGAATGAACAGAAGGAGACCTGTCCCTTACAGAAGCCACCCTAACAGCTTGGCTAACAGAAACATCACTACCAGTATGGTGAGAATAAATGCTTTTGCTATGATGTGAGACAACACTATTTGTATGGTGAGGCTCTCCATCATTACCAACTATGCTAGACTGTCTAGTAATGGGCAGGCTAGGAAGTTTCTTTCCTGAATCTTTTCCTGGGGGAGTCCCTGGATCAGATTGGGAACCATTTGCTACTTTTTCAACAGATGTGGCCCCTATGGCCTTATCTTGTTCTCTAAGCATGTTAAGCAATAATTCCAAAGAAGGATTCTTCCCTACACTCAAACCTCTCTCTATGCAGAGACTCCTTGCTCCTTTCCAGCTAAGGTGATCATATGCAAGTTTGGACAGATCAACATTTTGGCCTGTGCCAGACATTTTTAGAGAGAGTTAAAGTGATAGAAAAAGAGAAAAAAGTTTTCAGAACTTTTTAGAAAGACAGAAAAAAAAACTTTTTAAACTTTTAAGAACTTTTTGAAAGTTTAGAAGTACTTTTCAGCACTTAGAAAATAGTGAAAAGAGGAAATGCAAAACTTTTTGGCTATGTGTATATACACTGACCTTGTTTTGTATATTTTTCTCTTATGAAAAGTACAATGACAAGAGTGGTAAGTAGTCTCAAAGCACTTATCCCACCGCTGCACAACCAATGTAGGAGGCTGGACTGGCTTGTAGGGAGTACCAAGGGGTACTTGCACCTTGCACCAGGCCCAGTTATCCCTTATTAGTGTATAGGGTGTCTAGCAGCTTAGGCTGATAGATAATGGTAGCTTAGCAGAGCAGCTTAGGCTGAACTAGGAGACGTGTGAAGCTACTACAGTACCACTTAGTGTCATATGCACAATATCATAAGAAAACACAATACACAGTTATACTAAAAATAAAGGTACTTTATTTTAATGACAATATGCCAAAGTATCTTAGAGTGTACCCTCAGTGAGAGGATAGGAAATATACACAAGATATATATACACAATAGCAAAAATATGCAGTATAGTCTTAGAAAACAGTGCAAACAATGTATAGTTACAATAGGATGCAATGGGGAAACATAGGGATAGGGGCAACACAAACCATATACTCCAAAAGTGGAATGCGAACCACGAATGGACCCCAAACCTATGTGACCTTGTAGAGGGTCGCTGGGACTATTAGCAAATAGTGAGAGTTAGAAAAATAACCCTCCCCAAGACCCTGAAAAGTGAGTGCAAAGTGCACTAAAGTTCCCCTAAGGACGAAGAAGTTGTGTTAGAGGAATAATGCAGGAAAGACACAAACCAACAATGCAACAACTGTGGATTTCCAATCTAGGGTACCTGTGGAACAAGGGGACCAAGTCCAAAAGTCACAAGCAAGTCGGAGATGGGCAGATGCCCAGGAAATGCCAGCTGTGGGTGCAAAGAAGCTTCAACTGGACAGGAGAAGCTGCGGTTTCTGCAGGAACGAAAAGGGCTAGAGACTTCCCCTTTGGAGGACGGATCCCTCAGGCCGTGGAGAGTCGTGCAGAAGTGTTTTCCCGCCGAAAGACCGCCAACAAGCCTTGCTAGCTGCAATTCGTGTGGTTAGTGTTTTTGGAGGCTGCTGTGGCCCAGGGTGGACCAGGATGTTGCAAATTGCGTCAGGAGACAGAGGGGACGTCGAGCAAGACAAGGAGCCCTCTCAGCAGCAGGTAGCACCCGGAGAAGTGCCAGAAACAGGCACTACGAGGATGCGTGAAACGGTGCTCACCCGAAGTTGCACAAAGGAGTCCCACGTCGCCGGAGACCAACTTAGAAAGTCGTGCAATGCAGGTTAGAGTGCCGTGGACCCAGGCTTGGCTGTGCACAAAGGATTTCCGCCGGAAGTGCACAGGGGCCGGAGTAGCTGCAAAAGTCGCGGTCCCCTTAGCTCCACCAAACTTGGACTGAAGAGTCACTGGACTGTGGGGGTCACTTGGACACAGTTGCTGGATTCGAGGGACCTCGCTCGTCGTGCTGAGAGGAGACCCAAGGGACTGGTGATGCAGTTCTTTGGTGCCTGCGGTAGCAGGGGGAAGATTCCGTCGACCCACAGGAGATTTCTTCGGAGCTTCTAGTGCAGAGAGGAGGCAGACTACCCCCACAGCATGCACCACCAGGAAAACAGTCGAGAAGGCGGCAGGATCAGCGTTACAGAGTTGCAGTAGTCGTCTTAGCTACTTTGTTGCAGTTTTGCAGGCTTCCAGCGCGGTCAGCAGTCGATTCCTTGGCAGAAGGTGAAGAGAGAGATGCAGAGGAACTCGGATGAGCTCTTGCATTCGTTATCTAAAGTTTCCCCAGAGACAGAGACCCTAAATAGCCAGAAAAGAGGGTTTGGCTACCTAGGAGAGAGGATAGGCTAGCAACACCTGAAGAAGCCTATCAGAAGGAGTCTCTGACGTCACCTGGTGGCACTGGCCACTCAGAGCAGTCCAGTGTGCCAGCAACACCTCTGTTTCCAAGATGGCAGAGGTCTGGAGCACACTGGAGGAGCTCTGGACACCTCCCAGGGGAGGTGCAGGTCAGGGGAGTGGTCTCTCCCCTTTCCTTTGTCCAGTTTCGCGCCAGAGCAGGGCTAAGGGGTCCCTGAACCAGTGTAGACTGGCTTATTCGGAAATGGGCACCAAATGTGCCCATGAAAGCATTTCCAGAGGCTGGGGGAGGCTACTCCTCCCCTGCCTTCACACCATTTTCCAAAGGGAGAGGGTGTAACACCCTCTCTCAGAGGAAGTCCTTTGTTCTGCCATCCTGGGACAAGCCTGGCTTGACCCCAGGAGGGCAGAAACCTGTCTGAGGGGTTGGCAGCAGCAGCAGCTGCAGTGAAACCCCTGAAAAGGCAGTTTGGCAGTACCAGGGTCTGTGCTACAGCCCACTGGGATCATGGGATTGTGCCAACTATGCCAGGATGGCATAGAGGGGGCAATTCCATGATCATAGACATGTTACATGGCCATATTCAGAGTTACCATTGTGAAGCTACATATAGGTAGTGACCTATATGTAGTGCACGCTTGTAATGGTGTCCCCGCACTCACAAAGTCCGGGGAATTGGCCCTGAACAATGTGGGGTCACCTTGGCTAGTGCCAGGGTGCCCTCACACTAAGTAACTTTGCACCTAACCTTTACCAGGTAAAGGTTAGACATATAGGTGACTTATAAGTTACTTAAGTGCAGTGTAAAATGGCTGTGAAATAACGTGGACGTTATTTCACTCAGGCTGCAGTGGCAGGCCTGTGTAAGAATTGTCAGAGCTCCCTATGGGTGGCAAAAGAAATGCTGCAGCCCATAGGGATCTCCTGGAACCCCAATACCCTGGGTACCTCAGTACCATATACTAGGGAATTATAAGGGTGTTCCAGTAAGCGAATGTAAATTGGTAAAATTGGTCACTAGCCTGTTAGTGACAATTTGAAAGAAATGAGAGAGCATAACCACTGAGGTTCTGGATAGCAGAGCCTCAGTGAGACAGTTAGTCACTACACAGGTAACACATAGAAGGCACACTTATGAGCACTGGGGCCCTGGCTGGCAGGGTCCCAGTGACACATACAACTAAAACAACATATATACAGTGAAAAATGGGGGTAACATGCCAGGCAAGATGGTACTTTCCTACATCACCCATGTGTCCCACCCCGTCACCTTGTCCACCTTGAACTGCCATTGCTCCCCTTCCTATGTCCCCATTGACATTGCACCTGTGCTACAAACAGACTGGAACAATACCCTGGACTTTCCTCCATCATCACCCCATTCCATTGCACTTTCCCCTCTATATTTTAGCACAACAATAAACACCCTTGGATAAAACTCGTCTACCAGTATTTAATATATTTTTTATTTGTATTGATTGAAAGAGCTACATCCATTGAAAATGAACTGCAAATTGCATGAGCATAGAATACATGACCTGTAGCTGGCTGTTGTGTGCACATCAGGAGAATGTTGTCAAATCACCAACATCTGTAAAATGAGTATCCATAGGTAACAGTAAGTAGGGGAAAGAAGTGAGTAATGCCAGCATGCCAATGCCACACAGAATACAACAATAGTCATAGAAATGTGAAGTTGCAATGTCTCACCTGTGTGTCATTGGAAGTACTGACGGATCACCAATGTTCTGTTGTCCACATCCTCATCCTCTGCCTCCTCACTGTCCACAGGGTCCACTGCTGCCACAGGGGCATCCCCAGTCGCCTCCTTCTGCAGATAAGGTACATGGCGTCTGAGGGCCAGGTTGTGCAATATGCAGCATGCCACTACTATCTGGCACACCTTCTCGGTGAGTAGCACAGGGATCCACCTGTCTGATGGAGGCACCTGAACTTGGCCTTCAGGAGGCCATAAGTTCTCTTTATTATCCTTCCGGTTCGCCCATGTGCCTCATTATAAAGTTCTTCTGCCCTAGTCCTGGCATTCCTCACAGGGGTCAGCAGCCATGATAGGTTTGGGTAACCAGAGTCACCTGCAAATATTGAGGGACAACATTTAGCCACACACTATCCTATATGGCCAACACCATGGGCATACACCAACATATACTTGGTGGGAACGATAGCTCACCTATTAGCCACACCCTTTGCAGCTGTAGTTGGCACATTACATTTAGGATGCTGCTATTCCTTAGAACAAAGGCATCATGCACCGACCCGGGATACTTAGCATTGACGTGGGAGATGTACTGGGTCGCCAAGTACACCATCTGAACATTCATGGAGTGGTAACTCTTACGATTCCTGAACACCTGTTCATTCTGGCGGGGGGAGGGACAAATGCATTATGAGTACCATCAATCGCTCCAATTATGTTGGACATATGTCCCATTGCATAAAAGTCAGCCTTCACTGTGGCCAAATCCTCAACCTGTGGGAAAGCAATGTAGCTGCACATGTGTTTTAGCAGGGCAGACAACAGTCTTGTCAGCACTATTGAGAACATTGGCTGTGACAATCCTGCTGCCAAGCCCACTGTCACTTGGGAAGAACCAGTTGCCAGTAAATGGAGGACTGATAGCACTTGCACAAGAGGGGGGGATCCCAGTGGGGTGACGGATAGCAGATATCAGGCCAGGCTCCAATTGAGCACACAGCTCTGTGATTGTGGCCCTGTCAAGTCTATAGGTGAGGGGAATGTGCCTGTCCTCCAGTGTAGCCAAGTCCAGAAGGGGTCTGTACACAGGGGTATGTCTCCATCTCCTATTCATCCACAGCGGTAGATATCTAAGGGACAAAAGAGTGAGGAGGCTGTCACAAACTGAACATTGGAGCTGCAACAGTAGTTTGCATTCTGTACACAATTAATGGGTCGGTGTAATTTGTCCAGTATGTCCCTATTTCACCTGTGACGCAGCATGATTCCATAGGGCTGCCCTCACCACCCCATGAAATGGCGTCCGCCTGTCCTGTGTGGAGGGACAGGTGGAAGTGAGGTAACTCTGCTGACGTTGTACGCGGTGGTGGGAGGCAGTCGAGAACCGCCATGCAATTCCTTATTGGATTGGATTGGGCCCTATGGGGTACAATAACCAATGGGGATGTACGCCGGCGGTGACAGTATGGACAGCCGCGGACGTGACCGTCATTTTCTATCTGATTCCTCACTTGCTACCTCACCTTCAACAGGAGAGGGCCTACACTGCATGTGCTGCTGTGACCTGTGTCTGGAATCTACCATGGCCCGTGTGACCAGGGAAAGGGCCCCAGCCTTCACTTCGGAGGAGTTGGAGAGACTGTTCGATTGGGTCCTACCCCAGTACGGACTTCTGTATGGGCCTCCAGACCAACAGGTGAGTACACTGTGGGCATGATGCATGTGGCATGCATGTATGGGTGTGTGTGTGATGGCTTCGTTTAAGGGGGGAGAGATGTCCTCCTGGCTGGGTAAAAATTGGGTGCTGGGCTATGTGTGTCCCAAAAGTGCTATAAACGGATATGGTGGGCCATATGTGTAACTGGCTGGACTAGTTGTCTATTGGTGTTTTCCTGTGTGTATTTCCTCTGCATGGCCAGCGCCGATCAAAAGAAGGGTATATGGCGTGCCATCACCTAGGTCGTGCGGACCCTGGGGGTCTATGGCAGGCGGAGCACCCACTGTCGGAAACAGTGGGATGATCTGAGATGCTGGGCAGGGAAGATGGCAGAGGCCCAGCTGGGGACTGCCTCCCAACGAGGAAGGGGTGCCCGTCAGACCCTGCCCACCATGATGGCCCGCATACTGGCGTGGCCTATCCAGAGCTGGGTGGGCGCTTGAGGGCTTCACAGCAGCCTAAAGGGGATGAGTACAGTGGCAATCATTACAACGTACAGCTGGTGGGGTGGTATCCGGATGGTGGTTGTGTGTTAGTGGGTGCCCCTAGGCCACGCCTGACATAGCAGCGTAGGTCCTCTGGTGGCTATGTGTCTGATGGGATAATCCTGCCTACCTAGCTTGTTAGAATCAACTTCTGGGCAGGGCCTTCGTGGGTCCCAGGTGTGCAGCAGTTGGCAGTGTGTGCCCCTCCTCATTCCTTAGTGACTAGCAATTTCACTGGTAGTGCAGTGCATAGTGCGTAGGCCTGTTCCCTGTGTCCAAGGGTGCTGTGTACGCCAACTGTGGTGTTGGTGCAGCCTTTGACCCAGTGTATCCTTTTTCTCTCTCCCCCCTTTCTTGTTTTGTCATCCTGTCCTTATGTGCATTAGCATCATCTGCCGGAGGAGCAGAGGCACCGGCGATGGAGGGAGCTGCATCCCACAGGACCCTGGAGGCAGAGTCCACCGATGCCGAGGGAACCAGTGGGACGGAGGGCGAGGGGAGCACCACGGCGGAGACTGGAGGGGACAATTCTGACTTAGATGCCTGCTCCGATTGGAGCTCCCTGGTGGTGTAATAGGCCTTAAGAAAACTACAGAGGGCCCACTCTGGTCAACACACGATTTAGAAAACAAATGTGTAGAAGTCTATATTATACGAGAAAAGTACAAGCCCCGGTTTGGATACTATGGTCAAGTGGGGACACAGGGACATAAAGGAGAATGAGGAGAGAGATCAGTTTCATGGTAAAACCAGTCACAGTCCGACTTCGCATACCACAGATAATTTAGAAGGACGCATACACAGGGGAGAGTCTGAGCCACTTTCTGATACCAGGGTTATGAAGAAGGGGTAAATCATGACAGACCTGAAACGGAGACACAGCACTAGATGATTGTGTTTCAAGGCTGGCAGAGAGTGGGAGACAGACCATAAAACTTCAAAGTCTGGTAGAAGTGTAGGGAGGACATAGTTATAGAGTTCACAGGGCAGGATTGAAGGACACTGTGTGTGTTAGATAATACGTACGTAATATATCTGTTATAGCTGTAGTTTTGTAATAAGCAGTCAGATAGCTTTTAAGAATTATAGCTTTTGTTAAATGTAAATGTTATGAAGGAGGTGGAACTTAGGCGTCCACCTCGGCTATAATAATCACTGTTTGTAAGAACTGAGTTGAGTGTGGCTTCAGTTGCAGAACTGTGCTGTACTCCCGGCTGTATTTTATTTACTTATAAAAATACTCAATTATTATTAGAATTGTGGCACTTCTTTATTTAGTCCCTGTACCAGCAGCTGAAGGAAACATCACCTGTGACGCTTGAATAGAACACTACGTGCAAACCAGGTGAGGATTACACCTGTCTGTTCAAGCGGATGGGCGAGGTTCCAGAGGCTGCTGTCCTAAAGGGTGAGAAGGGGTTGGGCTTCGAACTTTAATAGCTAAAAGTGCATACTTCTGTGGTAATTGTAGTATGGGGAAGTAAGTGCATGCTGGATTTGTGTGTTTTTTTAAAAATATAGGGGGTCATTCTGACCCTGGCGGTAGACTACCGCCAGGGCCAACGACCGCGGGAGCACCGCCAACAGGCTGGCGGTGCTCCCATGGGCATTCTGACCGCGGCGGTACAGCCGCGGTCAGATACGGGAAACCGGCGGTGTCCCGCCAGTTTCCCGCTGCCCAGGGGAATCTTCCATGGCCGGAACCTGGCTGGCGGTAACGGGTGTCGTGGGGCCCCTGGGGGCCCCTGCAGTGCCCATGCCAATGGCATGGGCACTGCAGGGGCCCCCTAACAGCAGACACTGAAAATCGCGACGGGTGCAACTGCACCCGTCGCACCCCTTCCACTCCGCCGGCTTCATTCTGAGCCGGCATCCTCATGGAAGGGGGTTCTCCGCTGGGCTGGCGGGCGGCCTTCTGGCGGTCGCCCGCCAGCCCAGCGGGAAACTCAGAATTACCGCGGCGGTCTTCTGACCGCGTAGGGTATTCTGCCGGCGGGACTTTGGCGGACGGCCTCCGCCGCCCGTCAGAGTCAGAATCACCCCCATAATGTTGATGTAGAAATGAAGTGTGGTATCCCGGCTAGGCCGGAGGACTAGCTAGTGGGGATTCCCTTTTGTGATAGAAAGGAGATAATGAATATTAGCGGATAACCTAGTAGAATAGATCCTGGAAGACACACTGGGTGTATTAGCAGATAACCTAGGAGAATAGCTCCTGGAAGACACTCTAGGTGTATTATCGGATAACCTAGGAGAATAGCTCCTGGAAGACACACTAGGTGTATTAGCGGATAACCTAAGAGAATAGCTCCTGGAAGACACATTAGGTGTATTAGAAGATAACCTAGGAGAATAGCTCCTGGAAGACACACTAGGTGTATTTGTGGATAATCTAGGAGAATAGCTCCTAGAAGACACATTAGATGTGAGAGCGGATAACCTAGGAAATAGTTCTTGGAAGGGACAGTTAGCGTCCATTAGGTATCCCGGCTAGGTCTGGAGGGTGAGAGTAAAGAGTGGGGTGAATCAGGTGACGTGTAAAGTCAGACAAAATGCAAAGGGACGACCAGGTGGTCGGTGTCCATTGACTTTACCAGTAGCATAGTCAGACCTTTTGTATTTGAAAAGTGTTATAATAATGACTAAAAGATGTGATGTTAATAATTTGTAATAAGGATGATGAAAAGAATGTGATTTTTCATAATCATAGTGAGGAAATTGTAGAGAAAAAGCAAGGACTATCGCCAGCGGTTATACAATCTGAAATAAGTGAGGAAGAGATAGTGCGAGATCTCTGTCATATGTTTGATATCCCGGTAGAAAAACTTGAAGTGTCCGGGGAGTGGGGAAACGTCAGTGCAAACAAAACCCGAGAATTAACATTAGATGATATTAAAATTAGTGGAGATAAATAAAAACTCTCATGAGTGAGATTGATAATTCCCTGTGGCAGGAAGTAGATACCCTCGATCTAGTTTTAGCATTCCAATGGGCTCATGGCCAACCCCCAATTCCGTGTGGCACTCCTCAGTTTCACATAATAACGCAAGAAACTATTGTCTTAGAGGCGATCCTAGACGCATTTTTTACAGATTTATATGAGTCTGGGGTTTTAAATGAAGAAAGGGACGTTATGTCCCCAAGTGCCACTGCTGATAATTCTCCTTTATAATAAGTTGTAACCTGTATTATGTTAGGTAGCGACATTGAGATAGAAGAAGTGCTATAGGTTAGTGGTATTGATAAAAAAACACGCATACTAGTAAAGGACACGAGGAGTGGGCAGGAATAAAGAGTATATAGGTGTAGAGAAATCGTATGTCCCGGGGAAAATCATGGATGCTCCCTTGGAGCATATGATACAAACATTTTCGTCTGGCAAGAAGAAAATACAGAAGTATTGTAAGCAATGGTATAGAGATTCCAAAGACCATGCTAAGCCATGGCCTAAGGAAGGAACATTTGATGAGGACATAATTGAACATACATTGACTTACATTGAATCTAAATATCAAAAGAAAAAGAGAAAGAAGAGGGAAGCTATTTTGTTGTTATTGCAGGTTTTCTGTGATACAACAACAAAAATAAAATCGACAATGTTAGAAAGGACAGCAACACAAGTATAAGAAATATCTACAGAAGGGGTCGCGAGGGACCCTCACCGTATGATCTCTATTCTATTCGGCCAGCGGCCGGATATCAGGATCCAGTACTGGTCGAATTTGAGGAAGGTGAGACAGAGGTGAAGGAGTCGGAGAGAACGCCTAGCCTAGTCCCGACAGCTCCTCGGGCAGAGTATGAACAGAGAAGAAAGGAAGGAGCAAGATCTAGGGTGCAACGAACAGAGAACAGGCAGAAAGAGTTGAGAATGTTGACTCTCTTTGAGGGCGATGGAATACTGGGAAGGTTGTCCTCAAATTGGGAGATACATCTGCGAGTACATTGAGAGAGGGAGCAGGAGAGTGGATGTTGTAAGAAAGGGAAAAGGAAGAAGATGTAGAAATGTCACAATATAATAGATATTCAGAAGAAACAAGGAGGGAAACAGGAGCAGAGGCAGCAGTTGAGGATTGGGATGACGACTCTGATACGAATGAGATCGCAGCAGGAAGAGGCAGAGGCCTGTATAACTTTCGACCCCGTCCTATACGAAGGTTACAATTAATAGCGCAAGACTCAGGAGAGATAAAGAGGAAGTCAATTTTAAAAACAACCAAATTGATGTTGTCACCCATTGAGACGATAGAACGGGAAGAAGGCAGGTATTTTTGCCAAGCCTTTTCAGATGAATTAGCAGAATGGACTGAAAAAGAAGGGAGAAAACCATGGCCCCGACAGGGGTCTTTCCAGCCCTATGATTTAGCAATAGCAGAAGACTGTATACGGCAAGGTCAGGGTGCCCCGGGTTGGGATTATCCATACATTCAAGAGTGTCTTGCAGTTTTGGAGATGTATGCTGAAGATAAACTGACTGAAGTGATACTCAGTAACAGGCCAGACCCAACGTTAGGTCGTAGGTTAACAGGTTCCCCGCCTATCATTCAACTGCCTCTCATATTTAAGGGAGGGCAGGCTCCGACATATGTGCCTTGGCCACAAATGGATAAAGAGAATTTAAAAAGAGCACTGCCCCCACTGTCTGAAGGTGCAGGAAAATGGATAGGGCGTTTTGAAAAACACACCGCTGGAGTGAATCTTGCTCTGGGCGATGTCAAGAGTTTGTTGAGTTCTCTGGCAGGAGATGAGGTAAATACTATATTTATGAGAACAAGACTTCCTCAAGTTACGGTGACAAATACGCAGTTTGATGGATCTTCCTTTAATAATGTCCGCCAGCATGTTTGGGATGCGCTGCGGCGGACATATCCAGATAGGCCAGATATCGGAGCCCTTATGGCAGAAAGTATTAAACCATCTGAGGACATTGCAGAGTTTATTACGAGAATGAAAGAACGATGGATACAGGAGGTAGGATGTAATTGGGAGAACACTGGAGGAAATGCACTTTTATTTTATATTGTGCTGAAGAGAGGCCTTCCTGCAGAGATACAGGTAAATCTAGATGGAGTGGTGGGAATTGAGAATACAGGCGCACATAATACATTATTTCAAACGAAAGCAAGAGAAAGATAAAGAACGAACAGAACAGGTAGAGAGAGCTACTGCTAAGTTAGTGCAACAAAAATGTAAGAAACCTAGCACAGAAGGAGCACTTATGACAGCACCATCAGTGACTGTCGCAACGCCAGTACAAGGGCAAGCACCAGGAGGCCAGGCAGTAAGTGAGATGGGGAGAAGACAAGGTGGTCCGGTGGGAGAAAAAGCAGCAATGCAGGGGAGAAGGCAAGGTGGATTCCGAGGGGGTCAGCCATGTTTTTATTGCTGCAGGTTGGGTCATTTTGTAACGGAATGCAGAATTAGGAGGATGGATGAACGTATGCAGGGGTGGCCTACCTTGCAAATACAGATAGCGAGGCCGCCGCAGATGCAATGGGGACCACAACAATATACGAGACAAGAGTGCCCCCAGACCCCTCAAGCTCAGTGGATGGCACCTCAGGGGCCACCGCATGTAGGAGGCTGGCCTGGCTTATGGTGAGTACCAAGGGTACTTACGCTCTGTGCCAGGTCCAGTTATCCCTCATTAGTGTAGAAGAGGTGTTTCTAGCAGCTAAGGCTGATAGAAGGTAGATATGGAGAAGCAGGTAAGGCTGAACTAGGAGACATGTAAAGCTCCTACTATACCACTGGTGTCACATGCACAATATCATAAGAAAACACAATACACAGAAGTACTAAAAATAAAGGTACTTTGGGGCATATGTATACTCTGTTTGCGCCGGATTTGCGTTGTTTTTTTTTACGCACATTCGGCGCAAACACTGCCCCATATTTATACTTTGACGTCCGACGCAGCGGGCGTCAAAGTTCCACCATGTGCGCCATTTTTTAGAAGGGGGAACCAGCCTTGCGTTAATGATATGCAAGGTAGGCGTTCCCTTCTAAAAAATTACTCCCAGGCCTGTGCACCATTTTTTATAAACTCCCGTGCAAAAATTACGCACAGGAGTGGGCGGGTCAAAAAAAATGACGTCCAGCCGCGTTTGCGTCATTTTTTAATGCCTGCTCAGGGCAGGCGTTAAGGGACCTGTGGGCTCGGAAGGAGCCCAGAGGTGCCCTCCCATGCCCCCAGGGACACCCCCTGTCATCCTTGCCCACCCCAGGAGGATGCCCAAGGATGGAGGGACCCACCCCAGGGACATTAAGGTAAGTGCAGGTAAGTATATTTTTCCGTAATTTTTTTGTGGCATATGGGGGCCTGATTTGTGCCCCCCTTCATGCCACTATGCCCAATGACCATGCCCAGGGGACATAAGTCCCCTGGGCATGGCCATTGGGCAAGGGGGCATGACTCCTGTCTGTGCTAAGACAGGAGTCATTTCAATGGGGGTTGGGAGTAAAAAAATATGGCGCAAATCGGGTTGAGGCAGATTTTTTGCCTCAGACCGACTTGCCCCATTTTTGTACGCCCAAGCTCCATTTTCCCCTACGCCGGCGCTGCCTGGTGTGAGTAATTTTTTTTGACGCACACCAGTCTGCAGCGCCGGCTAACGTCATCCAATAAATAAGGCGCCCGCATGGCGCATTGGAATGGCGTTAAATTTTTTGACGCACAACTGCGTTGGCGCAGTTGTGCGTCAAAAAGTATAAATATGGCCCTTTATTTTTATGACAATATGCCAAAAGTATCTCATTGAGTACCCTCAGAATGAGGATAAGTTATATACACAAGATATATGTACACAGACCAAAATTATGCAGATAATAGCAAAAGGAAGTAATGCAAGCAATGTAAAGTTACAGTAGATTGCAATCGGAGCACATAGGTATAGGGGGAACACAAACCATATACTCCAAAAGTGGAATGCGAACCACGAATGGACCCCAAACCTATGTGAGCTTGTAGAGGGTCGCTGGGGCTGTAAGAAAACAGAGAGGGTTAGAAAAATAGCCCACCCCAAGACCCTGGCCCTCATTCTGACCCTGGCGGTCGGCGGAGAGACGGCGGTCGGACCGCGAACAGACCGGCGGTATTAAAAATGGCATTCTGACCGCGGCGGTCCCCGCCGCGACCGACCGCTACTTCTCCGCTCCGACCGCCGCGGCGGTCATGACCGCGGGGCTGGAGTTTGCGCACTCCGGCCCCGCGGTCGTCCCAAGACCGCCAAGGGTATTATGACCCTGCCTACCGCCGCGGTTTCTTGCGGGCGGGAACCGCCGTGCGAACCATGGCGGTAAGCACTATCGGGGCCAGGGAATTCCTTCCCTGGCACTGATAGGGGTCTCCCCCACCCCCCACTACCCACCCGAGTCCTCCCCCCACACCCTCCACCCCCCTGCCACCCCCCAGAGGTGGTACGAACCCCCTCCCCACCCCCACCCCGACATGTACATACATGTACCCCGACATGCACACACCCCCAACATGCACATATACACACCCCCTACACACACATACACAACGGGGACACATACCCGCACACATACATGCCGACATGCGCACCCGCCGAACAGCACACATTACCCATAGACACAACAGCACCCCTCTACACACTCACACGCACACCCCCATGCACGCACACATCACACAACACCCCCCCACCCCCTCCCCTCACGGACGATCAACTTACCTTGTGCGTTGGTCCTCCGGGAGGCGACGGGAGCCATAGGGACGTGACCGCCAACAGAAGACCGCCAACAGAAGACCGCCACACAGAAATGTGGGTCGTAATTCTGGGGGCGGTGTTCTGCTGGCGTGGCGGTGGAGGTTGACCAGTCTCCACTTTCCCGCCGACCGCCAGTGTGGCTGCTGGCGGTTTTCCGGCGGAACGCTCCCAGCGGTCAGAATGCGCACAGCGGCACACCGCCGCGGTCGGCGGTCTTCACCGCGGCGGTAACTCGGCGGTCTTGCGAAAAGACCGCCAAGGTCAGAATGAGGGCCCCTGAAAGGTAGGTGTAAAGTGAACCTAATAACCCCAGAAAGCACGGAAGTCGTGATAGGGGGTTTCTGCAAGAGGAACAACATCAGCAATGCAACAACAGTGGATTTCTGGATCTGGGTACCTGTAAGAGAAGTGGACCAAGTCCAAGAGTCGCGACAGTGTCGAGAGTGGGCAGGAGACCAGGAAATGCCAGCTGAGGGTGCAAGGAAGCTGCCACCTGTTGGAAGAAGCTTGGTTTTCTGCAAGAATGAAGAGGACTAGGAACTTCCCCTTTGGAGGATGGATGTCCCACGTCGTGAAGAAGCACCCACGCAGAAAGACCGCAAACAAGCCTGGCTAGCTGCAAGGATGCGGTTAGGGTTTTTGGGTGCTGCTGTGGCCCAGGAGGGACCAGGATGTCGCCACTTGGAGGAGGAGACAGAGGGGGCACCCAGCAACGTAGGGAGCCCTCACAGAAGCAGGCAGCACATGCAGAATTACCCAGACAGGCACTTGGAAGAGGAGTGAACCGGAGTCCACCCAAAGTCACAAAAGGGAGTCCCACGACACCGGAGGACAACTCAGAAGGTTGTGCACTGCAGGAAGGAGTGTTGGGGACCCAAACTTGGCTGTGCACAAAGGAAATCCTGGAAGAGTGCACAGGAGCCGGAGCAGCTGCAAATCACGCGGTACCCAGCAATGCAGTCTAGAGTGGGGAAGCAAGGACTTACCTCCACCAGACTTGGACTGAAGGGTCACTGGACTGTGGGAGCCACTTGGACAGAGTTGCTGAGTTCCAGGGACCACGCTCATTGTGCTGAGAGGGGACCCAGAGGACCGGTGATGCAGTCTTTTGTTGCCTGCAGTTGCAGGGGGAAGATTCCGTTGACCCATGGGAGATTTCTTCACAGCTCCTGGTGCAGAGAGGAGGCAGGCTACCCCCAGAGCATGCACCACCTGGAAACAGTTGAGAAAGCCGGCAGGATGAAGCGATACAAGGTTGCTAGTAGTCGTCTTGCTACTTTGTTGCGGTTTTGTAGGCGTCCTGAGCAGTCAGCGGTCGATCCTTTGGCAGAAGATGAAGAGGGAGATGCAGAGGAACTCTGATGAGCTCTTGCATTCGTTATCTGGTGAGATCCCCAAAGCAGAGACCCTAAATAGCCAGAAAAGGAGGTTTGGCTACCTAGGAAGGAGGATTGGCTACTAAGAGAGGCAAGAGCCTATCAGAAGGAGTCTCTGACGTCACCTGATGGCACTGGCCACTCAGAGCAGTCCAGTGTGCCAGCGATACCTCTGAATCCAAAATGGCAGAGGTCTGGGGCACACTGGAGGAGCTCTGGGCACCTCCCCTGGGAGGTGCAGGTCAGGGGAGTGGTCACTCCCCTTCCCTTTGTCCAGTTTCGCGCCAGAGCAGGGCTGGGGGATCCCTGAACCGGTGTAGACTGGCTTATGCAAAGATGGGCAGCATCTGTGCCCATCAAAGCATTTCCAGAGGCTGGGGGAGGCTACTCCTCCCCAGCCTTTCTCACCTTTTCCAAAGGGAGAGGGTGTAAGACCCTCTCTCTGAGGACGTCCTTTGTTCTGCCTTCCTGGGCCAGGGCTGCCTGGACCCCAGGGGTCAGAAACCTGTCTGAGGGGTTGCCAGCAACAGCAGCTGCAGTGAAACCCCGGAAAGGCAGTTTGGCGGTACCCGGGTTCTGTGCTAGAGACCCGGGGGATCATGGAATTGTCTCCCCAATACCAGAATGGTAGCTTCACAATGGTAACTCCGAATATGGCCATGTAACATGTCTATGATCATGGAATTGCCCCCTCTATGTCATCCTGGCATAGTTGGCACAATCCCATGATCCCAGTGGTCTGTAGCACAGACCCTGGCACTGCCAAACTGCCCTTCCTGGGGTTTCACTGCAGCTGCTGCTGCTGCCAACCCCTCAGACAGGCAGCTGCCCTCCTGGGGTCCAGCCAGGCCTGGCCCAGGATGGCAGAACAAAGGACTTCCTCTGAGAGAGGGTGTTACACCCCCTCCCTTTGGAAAATGGTGTGAAGGCAGGGGAGGAGTAGCCTCCCCCAGCCTCTGGAAATGCTTTGCTGGGCACAGATGGTGCCCATCTCTGCATAAGCCAGTCTACACCAGTTCAGGGATCCCCCAGCCCTGCTCTGGCGCAAAACTGGACAAAGGAAAGGGGAGTGACCACTCACCTGACCTGCACCTCCCCTGGGAGGTGTCCAGAGCTCCTCCAGTGTGCTCCAGACCTCTGCCATCTTGGAAACAGAGGTGCTGCTGGCACACTGGACTGCTCTGAGTGGCCAGTGCCACCAGGTGACGTCAGAGACTCCTTCTGATAGGCTTCTTCAGGTGTTGCTAGCCTATCCTCTCTCCTAGGTAGCCAAACCCTCTTTTCTGGCTATTTAGGGTCTCTGTCTCTTGGGATTCCTTAGATAACGAATGCAAGAGCTCATCCGAGTTCCTCTGCATCTCTATCTTCACCTTCTGCCAAGGAATCGACTGCTGACCGCGCTGGAAGCCTGCAAAACTGCAACATAGTAGCAAAGACGACTACTGCAACTCTGTAACGCTGATCCTGCCGCCTTCTCGACTGTTTTCCTGGTGGTGCATGCTGTGGGGGTAGTCTGCCTCCTCTCTGCACTAGAAGCTCCGAAGAAATCTCCAGTGGGTCGACGGAATCTTCCCCCTGCAACCGCAGGCACCAAAAAGCTGCATTACCGGTCCCTTGGGTCTCCTCTCAGCACGACGAGTGAGGTCCCTCGAATCCAGCAACTGTGTCCAAGTGACCCCCACAGTCCAGTGACTCTTCAGTCCAAGCTTGGTGGAGGTAAGTCCTTGCCTCACCTCGCTAGACTACATTACTGGGAACCGCAACTTTTGCAGCTACTCCGGCCCCTGTGCACTTCTGGCAGAAATCCTTTGTGCACAGCCAAGCCTGGGTCCACGGCACTCTAACCTGCATTGCACGACTTTCTAAGTTGGTCTCCGGCGACGTGGGACTCCTTTGTGTAACTTTGGGTGAGCACCATTTCACGCATCCTCGTAGTGCCTGTTTCTGGCACTTCTCTGGGTGCTACCTGCTGCTAAGAGGGCTCCTTGTCTTGCTCGACGTCCCCTCTACCTCCTGGTCCAATTTGCGACCTCCTGGTCCCTCCTGGGCCGCAGCAGCATCCAAAAACGCTAACCACACGATTTGCAGCTAGCAAGGCTTGTTGGCGTTCTTTCGGCGGGGAAATACTTCTGCACGACTCTCCACGGCGAGAAGGATCCGTCCACCAAAGGGGAAGTCTCTAGCCCTTTTCGTTCCTGCAGAAACCTCAGCTTCTTCTGTCCAGTAGAAGCTTCTTTGCATCCACAGCTGGCATTTCCTGGGCATATGCCCATTTCCGACTTGCTTGTGACTTTTGGACTTTGTCCCCTTGTTCCACAGGTACCCTAGATTGGAAATCCATCGTTGTTGCATTGTTGATTTGTATCTTTCCTGCATTATTCCTCTAACACCACTTCTTTATCCTTAGGGGAACTTTAGTGCACTTTGCACTCACTTTTCAGGGTCTTGGGGAGGGTTATTTTTCTAACTCTCACTATTTTCTAATAGTCCCAGCGACCCTCTACAAGGTCACATAGGTTTGGGGTCCATTCGTGGTTCGCATTCCACTTTTGGAGTATATGGTTTGTGTTGCCCCTATCCCTATGTGTCCCCATTGCATCCTATTGTAACTATACATTGTTTGCACTGTTTTCTAAGACTATACTGCATATTTTTGCTATTGTGTATATATATCTTGTGTATATTTCCTATCCTCTCACTGAGGGTACACTCTAAGATACTTTGGCATATTGTCATAAAAATAAAGTACCTTTATTTTTAGTATAACTGTGTATTGTGTTTTCTTATGATATTGTGCATATGACACTAAGTGGTACTGTAGTAGCTTCACACGTCTCCTAGTTCAGCCTAAGCTGCTCTGCTAAGCTACCATTATCTATCAGCCTAAGCTGCTAGACACCCTATACACTAATAAGGGATAACTGGGCCTGGTGCAAGGTGCAAGTACCCCTAGGTACTCACTACAAGCCAGTCCAGCCTCCTACATTGGTTGTGCAGCGGTGGGATAAGTGCTTTGAGACTACTTACCACTCTTGTCATTGTACTTTTCATAAGAGAAAAATATACAAAACAAGTTCAGTGTACTGTATATACACATTGCCAAAAAGTTTTGCATTTCCTCTTTTCACTCTTTTCTAAAGTGCTGAAAAGTACTCCTAAACTTTCTAAAAGTTCTTAAAAGTTTAAAAAGTTTTTTTTCTGTCTTTCTAAAAAGTTCTGAAAACTTTTTTTCTCTTTTTCTATCACTTTAACTCTCTCTAAAAATGTCTGGCACAGGCCAAAATGTTGATCTGTCCAAACTTGCATATGACCACCTTAGCTGGAAAGGAGCAAGGAGTGTCTGTGTAGAGAGAGGTTTGAGTGTAGGGAAGAATCCTTCCTTGGAATTGTTACTTAACATGCATAGAGAACAAGAGAAGGCAAGAAGTGCCCCATCTGTTGAAAAAGTAGCTAATGGTTCCCAATCTGATCCAGGGACTCCCCCAGGAAAAGATTCAGGAAAGAAACTTCCTAGCCTGCCCATTACTAGACAGTCTAGCATAGTTGGTAATGATGTTGAGTCACACCATACAAATAGTGTTGTCTCACATCATAGCAAAAGCATTTATTCTCACCACAGTGGTACTGATGTTTCTGTTAGCCAAGCTGTTAGGGTGCCCTCTGTAAGGGACAGGTCTCCTTCTGTCCATTCTCACCATACTTCTGTTTCAAGGCATGTCCCTCCCACCAACCCTGATGACAGATTGTTAGAAAGGGAACTCAATAGATTGAGAGTGGAACAAACCAGACTGAAGCTCAAGAAGCAACAGCTGGATTTGGATAGACAGACTTTAGAAGTAGAGAAGGAGAGACAGAAACTGGGTTTAGAAACCCATGGTGGCAGCAGCAGTATTCCCCATAGTCATCCTGCAAAAGAGCATGATTCCAGGAATCTGCATAAGATAGTTCCCCCTTATAAGGAGGGGGATGACATTAACAAGTGGTTTGCTGCACTTGAGAGGGCCTGTGCTGTACAGGATGTCCCTCAAAGGCAGTGGGCTGCTATCCTATGGCTATCATTTAGTGGAAAAGGTAGGGATAGGCTCCTTACTGTAAAAGAAAATGAAGCTAATGATTACAAAGTTCTTAAGAATGCACTCCTGGATGGTTATGGCTTAACCACTGAACAATACAGGATAAAGTTCAGAGAGACCTAAAAGGAGTCTTCACAAGATTTGACCATTCATTGACCATTCAGTGAAGGCCTTGGAGTGGTGGTTACATGGCAGTAAAGTTACTGATTATGACAGCCTGTATAACTTGATCCTGAGAGAGCATATTCTTAATAATTGTGTGTCTGATTTGTTGCACCAGTACTTGGTGGACTCTGATCTGACCTCTCCCCAAGAATTGGGAAAGAAGGCAGACAAATGGGTCAGAACAAGGGTGAACAGAAAAGTTCATACAGGGGGTGACAAAGATGGCAACAAGAAGAAGGATGGTAAGTCTTCTGACAAGGGTGGGGACAAATCTAAAAATGAGTCTTCATCAGGCCCACAAAAACACTCTGGTGGGGGTGGTGGGCCCAAATCCTCTTCTAATCAAAACAAGGAAAAGAAACCATGGTGCTATTTATGTAAAATAAAAGGCCATTGGACAACAGATCCCAGTTGTCCAAAGAAAAGCACCAAGCCTCCTACCACTACAACCCCTACTGCTACACCTAGTGTCCCTAGTAATAGCAGTGGTGGTGGGAGCAAACCTACTAATAGCCAATCCAAGGGAGTAGCTGGGCTCACTATTGGTAACTTAGTTGGGGTTGGTCTTGTTAGGGAGACCACAGAGGCTGTGTTAGTCTCTGAGGGGGCTATTGATTTAGCCACCTTAGTTGCTTGTCCCCTTAATATGGATAAGTACAAGCAGCTACCCCTAATAAATGGTGTTGAGGTTCAGGCCTACAGGGACACTGGAGCCAGTGTGACTATGGTCATAGAGAAACTGGTCCACCCTGAACAACACCTACTTGGTCACCAGTACCAAGTAACCGATGCTCACAACAACACACTTAGCCACCCCATGGCTGTTGTAAATCTCGACTGGGGGGGGGGGTTACTGGTCCAAAGAAAGTTGTGGTAGCTTCAGATTTACCTGTAGACTGTCTATTAGGGAATGATTTGGAGACATCAGCTTGGTCAGATGTGGAGTTGGAGGCACATGCAGCAATGCTGGGCATCCCAGGGCATATTTTTGCTTTGACAAGGGCTCAGGCCAAAAAGCAAAAAGGACAGGGAAGCTTGGATCCTGGAACAATGGACCAAGTGCTCCCTAAAGCTAGGGCTAGTAGAAGCAAACCACTTCCTACTATCCCTCCCTCTACAGTGGATTCTACTTCTGAGAAAGAAGAATTCCCTCCATGTGCAGAACCTACACCAGAGGAGCTTCAAGCAGACACTGCTGAGCTTTTGGGTGAAGGGGGGCCTGCCAGGGAGGAGCTGAGTGTGGCACAGCAAACCTGTCCCACATTAGAGGGTCTAAGACAGCAAGCTGTCAAACAAGCTAATGGGGATGTCAGTGACTCTCACAGTGTTTACTGGGAGGACAACCTCTTGTACACTGAGGCAAGGGATCCTAAACCTGGAACTGCCAGGAGATTAGTGATCCCTCAGGAGTACAGAAAGTTCCTCCTAACTCTTGCACACGACATTCCCCTAGCTGGGCACCTGGGACAAATGAAAACTTGGGACAGACTGGTTCCCTTGTTTCATTGGCCTAGGATGTCTGAGGACACAAAAGATTTTTGTAAGTCCTGTGAAACCTGTCAAGCCAGTGGCAAAACAGGTGGCACTCCAAAGGCACCCCTTATTCCACTGCCTGTGGTTGGGGTTCCCTTTGAAAGGGTAGGGGTTGACATAGTTGGCCCCCTTGACCCTCCTACTGCTTCAGGCAATAGGTTTATCTTGGTGGTAGTGGACCATGCCACAAGATATCCTGAAGCAATTCCTTTAAGGACCACTACAGCACCTGCAGTGGCAAAGGCCCTCCTGGGAATATTTTCCAGGGTGGGCTTCCCAAAGGAAGTAGTATCAGACAGAGGAAGCAATTTAATGTCTGCATACTTAAAGGCCATGTGGAAGGAGTGTGGTGTAACTTACATTTTCACTACACCCTATCATCCACAAACAAATGGACTGGTGGAGATATTTAATAAAACTCTCAAAGGCATGATTATGGGTCTCCCTGAAAAACTCTGCAGGAGATGGGATATCCTGTTACCATGCCTCCTTTTTGCCTACAGGGAGGTACCCCAGAAAGGAGTGGGCTTCAGCCCCTTTGAACTTCTTTTTGGACACCCTGTTAGGGGTCCACTCACACTTGTAAAGGAGGGTTGGAAACAACCTTTAAAAGCTCCTAAGCAAGATATTGTGGATTATGTACTTGGCCTCAGATCAAGGATGGCTGAGTATATGAAAATGGCCAGTAAAAACCTTCAGGCCAGCCAAGAGCTCCAGAAGCAATGGCATGATCAGAAGGCTGTTTTGGTTCAGTACAAACCAGGGCAGAAAGTGTGGGTCTTGGAGCCTGTGGCCCCAAGAGCACTCCAAGATAAATGGAGTGGACCCCACACAATTGTTGAGAAAAAGGGTGAAGTCACCTATTTAGTTGACTTAGGCACTGCAAGGAGTCCCCTTAGGGTACTCCATGTAAACCGCCTGAAACCCTACTATGACAGGGCTGATCTCACCCTGCTCATGGCAACTGATGAGGGACAGGAAGAAGACAGTGATCCTCTACCTGATCTCTTCTCTTCCACAGAACAAGATGCTCTTGTGGAAGGTGTAGTTTTGGCTGATTGTCTTACTGCTGAGCAGAAAGACCATTGCATAAATCTCCTAGATCAATTCTCTGAACTCTTCTCTACTGTGGCAGGTACCACTTCTTGGTGTGAGCACACTATAGATACTGGAGACAGTTTACCTGTCAAAGGTAAGATCTATAGGCAGCCTGACCATGTCAGGGACTGCATAAAGCAAGAGGTACAGAAAATGTTAGAACTAGGAGTGGTTGAGCACTTTGAAAGTCCATGGGCTTCTCCTGTGGTACTTGTACCAAAACCCCATTCCAAAGATGGAAAGAAGGAAATGCGGTTTTGTGTAGACTACAGTATAGAGGTCTCAACCTTGTAACCAAAACTGATGCTCACCCGATACCCAGGGCAGATGAGCTCATAGATACACTGGCATCTGGCAAGTATCTAAGCACTTTTGATTTGACTGCAGGGTATTGGCAGATCAAATTATCAGAAGATGCTAAACCTAAAACTGCATTTTCAACCATTGGAGGACATTACCAGTTCACAGTAATGCCTTTTGGATTGAAGAATGCACCTGCCACTTTTCAGAGGTTGGTGAACACAGTCCTGCAAGGGCTGGAAGCTTTCAGTGCAGCATATTTGGACGATATAGCTGTCTTTAGCTCCAGCTGGGATGATCACCTGGTCCACCTATGGAAAGTTTTAGAGGCCCTGCAAAAGGCAGGCCTCACTATCAAGGCTTCAAAGTGCCAGATAGGGCAGGGTAAGGTGGTTTATCTGGTACACCTTGTTGGTGGGGAACAGATTGCACCACTTCAGGGGAAAATCCAAACAATTATTGATTGGGTTCCCCCTACCACTCAGACTCAGGTGAGAGCCTTCCTAGGCCTCACTGGGTATTACAGGAGGTTCATTAAGAACTATGGCTCCATTGCAGCCCCTCTTAATGACCTCACATCCAAGAAAATGCCTAAAAAGGTATTATGGACAGCAAACTGTCAGAAAGCTTTTGAGGAGCTGAAGCAGGCCATGTGCTCTGCACCTGTCCTGAAAAGCCCTTGTTACTCTAAAAATGTCTATGTCCAAACTGATGCATCTGAATTAGGAGTAGGGGCAGTCCTATCACAACTTAATTCTGAGGGCCAGGATCAACCTGTTGCTTTTATTAGTAGGAGGTTGACCCCTAGAGAAAAGCGTTGGTCTGCCATTGAGAGGGAGGCCTTTGCTGTGGTCTGGGCTCTGAAGAAGTTGAGGCCATACCTGTTTGGCACTCACTTCATTGTTCAGACAGACCACAAACCTCTACTTTGGCTAAAACAAATGAAAGGTGAAAATCCTAAATTGTTGAGGTGGTCCATATCCCTACAGGGAATGGACTATACAGTGGAACATAGACCTGGGAGTAGCCACTCCAATGCAGATGGACTCTCCAGATATTTCCACTTAGACAATGAAGACTCATCAGGTCATGGCTAGTCTTATTGTCCTTTGTTTGGGGGGGGGGTTGTGTAGGAAAGTACCATCTTGCCTGGCATGTTACCCCCATTTTTCACTGTATATATGTTGTTTTAGTTGTATGTGTCACTGGGACCCTGTTCTCCAGGGCCCCAGTGCTCATACGTGTGCCTGAATGTGTTACCTGTGTAGTGACTAACTGTCTCACTGAGGCTCTGCTAATCAGAACCTCAGTGGTTATGCTCTCTCATTTCTTTCAAATTGTCACTGACAGGCTAGTGACCAATTTTACCAATTTACATTGGCTTACTGGAACACCCTTATAATTCCCTAGTATATGGTACTGAGGTACCCAGGGTATTGGGGTTCCAGGAGATCCCTATGGGCTGCAGCATTTCTTTTGCCACCCATAGGGAGCTCTGACAAATCTTACACAGGCCTGCCACTGCAGCCTGAGTGAAATAACGTCCACGTTATTTCACAGCCATTTTACACTGCACTTAAGTAACTTATAAGTCACCTATATGTCTAACCTTTACCTGGTAAAGGTTAGGTGCAAAGTTACTTAGTGTGAGGGCACCCTGGCACTAGCCAAGGTGCCCCCACATTGTTCAGAGCCAATTCCCTGAACTTTGTGAGTGCGGGGACACCATTACACGCGTGCACTACATATAGGTCACTACCTATATGTAGCTTCACAATGGTAACTCCGAATATGGCCATGTAACACGTCTATGATCATGGAATTGCCCCCTCTATGCCATCCTGGCATAGTTGGCACAATCCCATGATCCCAGTGGTCTGTAGCACAGACCCTGGTACAGCCAAACTGCCCTTCCTGGGGTTTCACTGCAGCTGCTGCTGCTGCCAACCCCTCAGACAGGCATCTGCCCTCCTGGGGTCCAGCCAGGCCTGGCCCAGGATGGCAGAACAAAGAACTTCCTCTGAGAGAGGGTGTGACACCCTCTCCCTTTGGAAAATGGTGTGAAGGCAGGGGAGGAGTAGCCTCCCCCAGCCTCTGGAAATGCTTTCTTGGGCACAGATGTGCCCAATTCTGCATAGGCCAGTCTACACCGGTTCAGGGACCCCTTAGCCCCTGCTCTGGCGCGACAAGGGGAGTGACAACTCCCCTGACCTGCACCTCCCCTGGGAGGTGTCCAGAGCTCCTCCAGTGTGCTCCAGACCTCTGCCATCTGGGAAACAGAGGTGCTGCTGGCACACTGGACTGCTCTGAGTGGCCAGTGCCACCAGGTGACGTCAGAGACTCCTGTTGATAGGCTCCTTCAGGTGTTAGTAGCCTATCCTCTCTCCTAGGTAGCCAAACCCTCTTTTCTGGCTATTTAGGGTCTTTGTCTCTGGGGAAACTTTAGATAACGAATGCAAGAGCTCATCCGAGTTCCTCTGCATCTCTCTCTTCACCTTCTGATAAGGAATCGACTGCTGACCGACTGCAAACCTGCAACATAGTAGCAAAGACGACTACTGCAACTCTGTAACGCTGATCCTGCCGCCTTCTCGACTGTTTTCCTGCTTGTGCATGCTGTGGGGGTAGCCTGCCTCCTCTCTGCACCAGAAGCTCCGAAGAAATCTCCCGTGGGTCGACGGAATCTTCCCCCTGCAACCGCAGGCACCAAAAAGCTGCATTACCGGTCCCTTGGGTCTCCTCTCAGCACGACGAACGAGGTCCCTCGAATCCAGCGACTCTGTCCAAGTGACCCCCACAGTCCAGTGACTCTTCAGCCCAAGTTTGGTGGAGGTAAGTCCTTGCCTCACCTCGCTGGGCTGCATTGCTGGGAACCGCGACTTTGCAGCTACTCCGGCCCCTGTGCACTTCCGGCGGAAATCCTTTGTGCACAGCCAAGCCTGGGTCCACGGCACTCTAACCTGCATTGCACGACTTTCTAAGTTGGTCTCCGGCGACGTGGGACTCCTTTGTGCAACTTCGGTGAGCACAGTTTCACGCATCCTCGTAGTGCCTGTTTCAGATGTGCCCAATTCTGCATAAGCCAGTCTGCACCGGTTCAGGGGACCCCTTAGCCCTGCTCTGGCGCGAAACTGGACAAAGGAAAGGGGAGTGACCACTCCCCTGACCTGTACCTCCCCTGGGAGGTGCCCAGAGCTCCTCCAGTGTGCTCCAGACCTCTGCCATCTTGGAAACAGAGGTGCTGCTGGCACACTGGACTGCTCTGAGTGGCCAGTGCCACCAGGTGACGTGAGAGACTCCTTGTGATAGGCTCTGTAGGAGGCTGGACTGGCTTGTAGTGAGTACCAAGGGGTACTTGCACCTTGCACCAGGCCCAGTTATCCCTTATTAGTGTATAGGGTGTCTAGCAGCTTAGGCTGATAGATAATGGTAGCTTAGCAAAGCAGCTCAGGCTGAACTAGGAGACGTGTGAAGCTACTACAGTACCACCTAGTGTCATATGCACAATATCATAAGAAAACACAATACACACATATACTAAAAATAAAGGTACTTTATTTTTATGACAATATGCCAAAGTATCTTAGAGTGTACCCTCAGTAAGAGGATAGGAAATATACACAAGATATATATACACAATAGCAAAAATATGCAGTATAGTCTTAGAAAACAGTGCAAACAATGTATAATTACAATAGGATGCAATGGGGAAACATAGGGATAGGGGCAACACAAACCATATACTCCAAAAGTGGAATGTGAACCACGAATGGACCCCAAACCTATGTGACCTTGTAGAGGGTCGCTGGGACTATTAGAAAATAGTGAGAGTTAGAAAAATAACCCTCCCCAAGACCCTGAAAAGTGAGTGCAAAGTGCACCAAAGTTCCCCTAAGGACAAAATAGTCGTGTTAGAGGGAGAATGCAAGGAAAACACAAATCAGCAATGCAACAACGATGGATTCCTGTCTGAAGGTACCTGTGGAACAAGGGGACCAAGTCCAAAAGTCACAAGCAGCTCGGAGATGGGCAGATGCCCAAGAAATGCCAGCGGTTGGTGCAAAGAAGCTCTTACTAGGCTGAAGAACTGTGAATACTGCAGGAACGACAAGGGCTAGAGACTTCCCCTTTGGAGGATGGATCCCCCACGCCTTGGAGAGTCGTGCAGAAGTGTTTTCCCGCCGGATGGACGCCAACAAGCCTTGCTACACGCAAATCGTGCGTTTGGCGTTTTTGGACGCTGCTGGGGCCCAGGAGGGACCAGGAGGTCGCAAATTGGACCTGCAGAGAGAGGGGACGTCGAGCAAGACAAGGAGCCCTCACTGAAGCAGGTAGCACCCGGAGAAGTGCCAGAAACAGGCACTACGAGGATGCGTGAAACGGTGCTCGCCGAAGTTGCACAAAGGAGTCCCACGTCGCCGGAGACCAACTTAGAAAGTCGTGCAATGCAGGTTAGAGTGCCGTGGACCCAGGCTTGGCTGTGCACGAAGGATTTCCGCCGGAAGTGCACAGGGGCCGGAGAAGCTTGCAAAGTCGCGGTTCCCAGCAATGCAGCCCAGCGAGGTGAGGCAAGGACTTACCTCCACCAAACTTGGGCTGAAGAGTCACTGGACTGTGGGGGTCACTTGGACGGTGTCGCTGGATTCGAGGGACCTCGCTCGTCGTGCTGAGAGGAGACCCAAGGGACCGGAGATGCAGCTTTTTGGTGCCTGCGGTTGCAGGGGGAAGATTCCGTCGACCCACGGGAGATTTCTTCGGAGCTTCTGGTGCAGAGAGGAGGCAGACTACCCCCACAGCATGCACAAGCAGGAAAACAGTCGAGAAGGCGGCAGGATCAGCGTTACAGAGTTGCAGTAGTCGTCTTTGCTACTATGTTGCAGGTTTGCAGGCTTCCAGCGCGGTCAGCGGTCGATTCCTTATCAGAAGGTGAAGAGGGAGATGCAGAGGAACTCGGCTGAGCTCATGCATTCGTTATCTAAAGTTTCCCCAGAGACAGAGACCCTAAATAGCCAGAAAAGAGGGTTTGGCTACCTAGGAGAGAGGAAAGGCTACTAACACCTGAAGGAGCCTATCACAAGGAGTCTCTGACGTCACCTGGTGGCACTGGCCACTCAGAGCAGTCCAGTGTGCCAGCAGCACCTCTGTTTCCAAGATGGCAGAGGTCTGGAGCACACTGGAGGAGCTCTGGACACCTCCCAGGGGAGGTGCAGGTCAGGGGAGTGGTCACTCCCCTTTCCTTTGTCCAGTTTCGCGCCAGAGCAGGGGCTAAGGGGTCCCTGAACCGGTGTAGACTGGCTTATGCAGAATTGGGCACACCTGTGCCCAACAAAGCATTTCCAGAGGCTGGGGGAGGCTACTCCTCCCCTGCCTTCACACCATTTTCCAAAGGGAGAGGGTGTCACACCCTCTCTCAGAGGAAGTTCTTTGTTCTGCCATCCTGGGCCAGGCCTGGCTGGACCCCAGGAGGGCAGCTGCCTGTCTGAGGGGTTGGCAGCAGCAGCAGCTGCAGAGAAACCCCAGGAAGGGCAGTCTGGCAGTACCAGGGTCTGTGCTACAGACCACTGGGATCATGGGATTGTACCAACAATGCCAGGATGGCATAGAGGGGGCAATTCCATGATCATAGACATGTTACATGGCCATATTCGGAGTTACCATGGTGAAGCTACATATAGGTAGTGACCTATATGTAGTGCACGCGTGTAATGGTGTCCCCGCACTCACAAAGTTCAGTGAATTGGCTCTGAACAATGTGGGGGCACCTTGGCTAGTGCCAGGGTGCCCTCACACTAAGTAACTTTGCACCTAACCTTTACCAGGTAAAGGTTAGACATATAGGTGACTTATAAGTTACTTAAGTGCAGTGTAAAATGGCTGTGAAATAACGTGGACGTTATTTCACTCAGGCTGCAGTGGCAGGCCTGTGTAAGAATTGTCAGAGCTCCCTATGGGTGGCAAAAGAAATGCTGCAGCCCATAGGGATCTCCTGGAACCCCAATACCCTGGGTACCTCAGTACCATATACTAGGGAATTATAAGGGTGTTCCAGTAAGCCAATGTAAATTGGTAAAAATGGTCACTAGCCTGTCAGTGACAATTTGGAAAGAAATGAGAGAGCATAACCACTGAGGTTCTGGTTAGCAGAGCCTCAGTGAGACAGTTAGGCACCACACAGGGAACATACACATGCACACCTATGAGCACTGGGGCCCTGTGTGACAGGGTCCCAGTGACACATACATATAGGCCACAAACCTATGAGCACTGGGGTCCTGACCAGCAGGATCCCAGTGACACATAACAACCATACTGAAAACATGGTGTTTTCACTATGAGCACTGAGGCCTGGCTATCAGGATCCCAGTGAGACAGTGAAAACAGTGACAAACACCCTGACATACACTCACAAACAGGCCAAAAGTGGGGGTAACAAGGCTAGAAAGAGGCTACCTTCTCACACAACCCCCCCCCAAACGAAGGACAATAAGGCTAACCTTGGCCAGTTGAGACTTTATTGTCTAAGTGGTGATAAGTAGAGAGTAGCTCTGCAATAGACTGGTTACTCCCTTTATCATCCACTATATGGTTACTTCCCTGTGGGGATGTAAACCACCCTGTTTGAAGTTTTTTAGCTAAGCAACAATGTGAAGATGTATTTTCAGAGTTTCTATCAGTAAGTTTTAGTTTAGAGCAGTGGGAATTGTCCACTGAACCTATTTGTAGTGATGGAAATGCCAGACAGGGATGCTGTCTCAGAAAAGCCATAGCTGGGCAAAAACTTTGTCCATCTGGCTGGAAGAGAGAACAGGGATGCTGTTTCTCTTGAGTTGGAGCAGGGCAGGGATGCTGTCCTATGAGCTCCACACTAGGGCAGGGATGCTGTCCTAAGTGTTGTGAGGTAGTGCAGGGTTTCTGCACTAAAGTTTCTCTGGAAGGGTTGGAGGGATGCTCCATGTTAACTAAAATGGTGCTGTTTTTCTCACCAATGTTAGTTATCCCACAGAGAGGTACTTCCACCTCAGGGAGTCCAGCTTTGCCAGCTGATGATTCCCTTAGAACAGGTGCCACCCCAGGAGAGGTTTCTCCCACCACAGGAATAGTATCCTGAATGGTAGGGTGGTTAGGGGATACTGTGATACCCTTTATACCTGTTGATGGAGAGGGATCCTGAGTTTTCAGGCCTTCTCTCCTTTGCTTTTTCATTTCACTTGAAATGAGAGGGAACAATTCCTCAGGGATGCCCAGCATGGCTGCATGGGCATAAAACTCTACATCAGCCCAACCTGAGGCCTCTAGGTCATTACCTAAGAGACAGTCTACAGGTAAGTTAGGTGATACCACCACCTGCTTAGGGCCAGTAACTCCACCCCAACTAAACTGAATTATAGCTAAGGGAAGAAACTTAGTGGAGTTATGGACATCAATAATCTTATACTGTTGTCCAATGATGTGTTGTTCAGGAGGCACTAGGTTTTCAGTCACCAAAGTGAAACTGGCACCTGTGTCCCTGTAGGCCAAGGCCTCAACACCATTTATTGAAACTGTCTGCCTGTACTTATCCATTGTAAGGGGACAAGCAGCCAGTGTGGCAAGGCCAGTGCCACTAGGTGTGACAGAAACTGTCTTGGGACTGATTACATCAGTTTCCACTATGGACCCATAAGTGAACCCAACTACACCCTTTGCTTGACTGTTGCCAGCAGTCCCACCACTAGTACCACTACTGCTAGGGGCACTAGAGCTTGATGTATTAGTGGTGGTAGGCTCAGGGGGTTTACCTGGACAGGACTTATCCCCTGGCCTATGGCCTCTATTTTTACACACAAAGCACCAAGGCTTTTTAATGTGTGCAGGTTGGGAAGAAGAGGAAGAATTTGTTTTATCCCCACCCTCTGAAGAGTGTTTAAGATTTGAAGTGGGATCTTTGGTTTTACCCTTATCCCCATGCTTATCTTGAGATTTTTCACCATCTTTCTTCTTATTGCCATCTTTGTCACCCCCTGTATGAACTTTTCTGTTCACCCTTGTTCTGACCCATTTGTCTGCCTTCTTTCCCAATTCTTGGGGAGAGGTCAGATCAGAGTCTACCAGGTACTGGTGCAACAAATCAGACACACAATTATTAAGTATATGCTCTCTCAGGATTAAGTTATACAGGCTGTCATAATCAGTAACTTTACTGCCATGTAACCACCCCTCCAAGGCCTTCACTGAATGGTCAATGAAATCAACCCAGTCTTGTGAAGACTCCTTTTTGGTCTCTCTGAACTTTATCCTGTACTGTTCAGTGGTTAAGCCATAACCATCCAGGAGTGCATTCTTAAGAACTGTAAAATTATTGGCATCATTTTCTTTCACTGTAAGGAGCCTATCCCTACCTTTTCCACTAAATGATAGCCATAGGATAGCAGCCCACTGCTTTTGAGGGACATCCTGTACAGCACAGGCCCTCTCAAGTGCAGCAAACCACTTGTTAATGTCATCCCCCTCCTTATAAGGGGGAACTATCTTGTGCAGATTCCTGGAATCATGCTCTTTTGCAGGATGACTATGGGGAATACTGCTGCTGCCACCATGGGTATCTAAACCCAACTTCTGTCTTTCCCTCTCTATTTCTAAAGACTGTCTATCCAAATCCAGCTGTTGCTTCTTGAGCTTCAGTCTGGTTTGCTCCACTCTCAATCTATTGAGCTCCCTTTCCAACAATCTGTCATCAGGGTGGGTGGGAGGGACATTTCTAGATACAGAGGTATGATGGGAATGAACAGAAGGAGACCTGTCCCTTACAGAGGGCACCCTAACAGCTTGGCTACCAGTATAATGTGAGAGCACATCATCAGTATGATGTGATTCAACCTCTGTACCAACTATGCTAGACTGTCTAGTAATGGGCAGGCTGAGAAGTTTCTTTCCTGAACCTTTTCCTGGGGGAGTCCCTGGATCAGATTGAGAACCATTAGCTACTTTTTCTACAGATTGGGCACTTATGGCCTTATCCTGTACTCTAAGCATATTAATTAACAGTTCTAAAGAAGGATTCTTCCCTACACTCAAACCTCTCTCTATGCAGAGACTCCTTGCTCCTTTCCAGCTAAGGTGATCATATGCAAGTTTGGACAGTTCAACTTTTTGGCCTGTGCCAGACATTTTTTAGAGAGAGTTAAAGTGATAGACAAAGAGAAAAAAGTTTTCAGAACTTTTTGGAAAGACAGAAAAAAACTTTTTAAACTTTTAAGAACTTTTTGAAAGTTTAGAAGTACTTTTCAGCACTTAGAAAAGAGTGAAAAGAGGAAATGCAAAACTTTTTGGCTATGTGTATATACACTGACCTTGTTTTGTATATTTTTCTCTTATGAAAAGTACAATGACAAGAGTGGTAAGTAGTCTCAAAGCACTTATCCCACCACTGCACAACCAACGTAGGAGGCTGGACTGGCTTGTAGTGAGTACCAAGGGGTACTTGCACCTTGCACCAGGCCCAGTTATCCCTTATTAGTGTATAGGGTGTCTAGCAGCTTAGGCTGATAGATAATGGTAGCTTAGCAAAGCAGCTCAGGCTGAACTAGGAGACGTGTGAAGCTACTACAGTACCACCTAGTGTCATATGCACAATATCATAAGAAAACACAATACACACATATACTAAAAATAAAGGTACTTTATTTTTATGACAATATGCCAAAGTATCTTAGAGTGTACCCTCAGTAAGAGGATAGGAAATATACACAAGATATATATACACAATAGCAAAAATATGCAGTATAGTCTTAGAAAACAGTGCAAACAATGTATAATTACAATAGGATGCAATGGGGAAACATAGGGATAGGGGCAACACAAACCATATACTCCAAAAGTGGAATGTGAACCACGAATGGACCCCAAACCTATGTGACCTTGTAGAGGGTCGCTGGGACTATTAGAAAATAGTGAGAGTTAGAAAAATAACCCTCCCCAAGACCCTGAAAAGTGAGTGCAAAGTGCACCAAAGTTCCCCTAAGGACAAAATAGTCGTGTTAGAGGGAGAATGCAAGGAAAACACAAATCAGCAATGCAACAACGATGGATTCCTGTCTGAAGGTACCTGTGGAACAAGGGGACCAAGTCCAAAAGTCACAAGCAGCTCGGAGATGGGCAGATGCCCAAGAAATGCCAGCGGTTGGTGCAAAGAAGCTCTTACTAGGCTGAAGAACTGTGAATACTGCAGGAACGACAAGGGCTAGAGACTTCCCCTTTGGAGGATGGATCCCCCACGCCTTGGAGAGTCGTGCAGAAGTGTTTTCCCGCCGGATGGACGCCAACAAGCCTTGCTACACGCAAATCGTGCGTTTGGCGTTTTTGGACGCTGCTGGGGCCCAGGAGGGACCAGGAGGTCGCAAATTGGACCTGCAGAGAGAGGGGACGTCGAGCAAGACAAGGAGCCCTCACTGAAGCAGGTAGCACCCGGAGAAGTGCCAGAAACAGGCACTACGAGGATGCGTGAAACGGTGCTCGCCGAAGTTGCACAAAGGAGTCCCACGTCGCCGGAGACCAACTTAGAAAGTCGTGCAATGCAGGTTAGAGTGCCGTGGACCCAGGCTTGGCTGTGCACGAAGGATTTCCGCCGGAAGTGCACAGGGGCCGGAGAAGCTTGCAAAGTCGCGGTTCCCAGCAATGCAGCCCAGCGAGGTGAGGCAAGGACTTACCTCCACCAAACTTGGGCTGAAGAGTCACTGGACTGTGGGGGTCACTTGGACGGTGTCGCTGGATTCGAGGGACCTCGCTCGTCGTGCTGAGAGGAGACCCAAGGGACCGGAGATGCAGCTTTTTGGTGCCTGCGGTTGCAGGGGGAAGATTCCGTCGACCCACGGGAGATTTCTTCGGAGCTTCTGGTGCAGAGAGGAGGCAGACTACCCCCACAGCATGCACAAGCAGGAAAACAGTCGAGAAGGCGGCAGGATCAGCGTTACAGAGTTGCAGTAGTCGTCTTTGCTACTATGTTGCAGGTTTGCAGGCTTCCAGCGCGGTCAGCGGTCGATTCCTTATCAGAAGGTGAAGAGGGAGATGCAGAGGAACTCGGCTGAGCTCATGCATTCGTTATCTAAAGTTTCCCCAGAGACAGAGACCCTAAATAGCCAGAAAAGAGGGTTTGGCTACCTAGGAGAGAGGAAAGGCTACTAACACCTGAAGGAGCCTATCACAAGGAGTCTCTGACGTCACCTGGTGGCACTGGCCACTCAGAGCAGTCCAGTGTGCCAGCAGCACCTCTGTTTCCAAGATGGCAGAGGTCTGGAGCACACTGGAGGAGCTCTGGACACCTCCCAGGGGAGGTGCAGGTCAGGGGAGTGGTCACTCCCCTTTCCTTTGTCCAGTTTCGCGCCAGAGCAGGGGCTAAGGGGTCCCTGAACCGGTGTAGACTGGCTTATGCAGAATTGGGCACACCTGTGCCCAACAAAGCATTTCCAGAGGCTGGGGGAGGCTACTCCTCCCCTGCCTTCACACCATTTTCCAAAGGGAGAGGGTGTCACACCCTCTCTCAGAGGAAGTTCTTTGTTCTGCCATCCTGGGCCAGGCCTGGCTGGACCCCAGGAGGGCAGCTGCCTGTCTGAGGGGTTGGCAGCAGCAGCAGCTGCAGAGAAACCCCAGGAAGGGCAGTCTGGCAGTACCAGGGTCTGTGCTACAGACCACTGGGATCATGGGATTGTACCAACAATGCCAGGATGGCATAGAGGGGGCAATTCCATGATCATAGACATGTTACATGGCCATATTCGGAGTTACCATGGTGAAGCTACATATAGGTAGTGACCTATATGTAGTGCACGCGTGTAATGGTGTCCCCGCACTCACAAAGTTCAGTGAATTGGCTCTGAACAATGTGGGGGCACCTTGGCTAGTGCCAGGGTGCCCTCACACTAAGTAACTTTGCACCTAACCTTTACCAGGTAAAGGTTAGACATATAGGTGACTTATAAGTTACTTAAGTGCAGTGTAAAATGGCTGTGAAATAACGTGGACGTTATTTCACTCAGGCTGCAGTGGCAGGCCTGTGTAAGAATTGTCAGAGCTCCCTATGGGTGGCAAAAGAAATGCTGCAGCCCATAGGGATCTCCTGGAACCCCAATACCCTGGGTACCTCAGTACCATATACTAGGGAATTATAAGGGTGTTCCAGTAAGCCAATGTAAATTGGTAAAAATGGTCACTAGCCTGTCAGTGACAATTTGGAAAGAAATGAGAGAGCATAACCACTGAGGTTCTGGTTAGCAGAGCCTCAGTGAGACAGTTAGGCACCACACAGGGAACATACACATGCACACCTATGAGCACTGGGGCCCTGTGTGACAGGGTCCCAGTGACACATACATATAGGCCACAAACCTATGAGCACTGGGGTCCTGACCAGCAGGATCCCAGTGACACATAACAACCATACTGAAAACATGGTGTTTTCACTATGAGCACTGAGGCCAGGCTATCAGGATCCCAGTGAGACAGTGAAAACAGTGACAAACACCCTGACATACACTCACAAACAGGCCAAAAGTGGGGGTAACAAGGCTAGAAAGAGGCTACCTTCTCACAGGCTCCTTCAGGTGTTGCTAGCCTATCCTCTCTCCTAGGTAGCCAAACCCTCTTTTCTGGCTATTTAGGGTCTCTGTCTCTTGGGATTCCTTAGATAACGAATGCAAGAGCTCATCCGAGTTCCTCTGCATCTCTCTCTTCACCTTCTGCCAAGGAATCGACTGCTGACCGCGCTGGAAGCCTGCAAAACTGCAACATAGTAGCAAAGACGACTACTGCAACTCTGTAACGCTGATCCTGCCGCCTTCTCGACTGTTTTCCTGGTGGTGCATGCTGTGGGGGTAGTCTGCCTCCTCTCTGAACTAGAAGCTCCGAAGAAATCTCCCGTGGGTCAACAGAATCTTCCCCCTGCAACCGCAGGCACCAAAAAGCTGCATTACCGGTCCCTTGGGTCTCCTCTCAGCACGACGAGCGAGGTCCCTCGAATCCAGCAACTGTGTCCAAGTGACCCCCACAGTCCAGTGACTCTTCAGTCCAAGTTTGGTGGAGGTAAGTCCTTGCCTCACCTCGCTAGACTACATTACTGGGAACCGCAACTTTTGCAGCTACTCCGGCCCCTGTGCACTTCTGGCAGAAATCCTTTGTGCACAGCCAAGCCTAGGTCCACGGCACTCTAACCTGCATTGCACGACTTTCTAAGTTGGTCTCCGGCGACGTGGGACTCCTTTGTGTAACTTTGGGTGAGCACCATTTCACGCATCCTCGTAGTGCCTGTTTCTGGCACTTCTCCGGGTGCTACCTGCTGCTAAGAGGGCTCCTTGTCTTGCTCGACGTCCCCTCTATCTCCTGGTCCAATTTGCTACATCCTGGTCCCTCCTGGGCCGCAGCAGCATCCAAAAACGCTAACCACACAATTTGCAGCTAGCAAGTCTTGTTGGCATTCTTTCGGCGGGAAAATACTTCTGCACGACTCTCCACGGCGAGAGGGATCCGTCCACCAAAGGGGAAGTCTCTAGCCCTTTTCGTTCCTACAGAAACCTCAGCTTCTTCTGTCCAGTAGAAGCTTCTTTGCATCCACAGCTGGCATTTCCTGGGCATATGCCCACTCCCGACTTGATCGTGACTTTTGGACTTGGTCCCCTTGTTCCACAGGTACCCTAGATTGGAAATCCATTGTTGTTGCATTGTTGGTTTGTGTCTTTCCTGCATTATTCCTCTAACACCACTTCTTTATCCTTAGGGGAACTTTAGTGCACTTTGCACTCACTTTTCAGGGTCTTGGGGAGGGTTATTTTTCTAACTCTCACTATTTTCTAATAGTCCCAGCGACCCTCTACAAGGTCACATAGGTTTGGGGTCCATTCGTGGTTCGCATTCCACTTTTGGAGTATATGGTTTGTGTTGCCCCTATCCCTATGTGTCCCCATTGCATCCTATTGTAACTCTACATTGTTTGCACTGTTTTCTAAGACTATACTGCATATTTCTGCTATTGTGTATATATATCTTGTGTATATTTCCTATCCTCTCACTGAGGGTACACTCTAAGATACTTTGGCATATTGTCATAAAAATAAAGTACCTTTATTTTTAGTATAACTGTGTATTGTGTTTTCTTATGATATTGTGCATATGACACTAAGTGGTACTGTAGTAGCTTCACACGTCTCCTAGTTCAGCCTAAGCTGCTCTGCTAAGCTACCATTAGCTATCAGCCTAAGCTGCTAGACACCCTATACACTAATAAGGGATAACTGGGCCTGGTGCAAGGTGCAAGTACCCCTAGGTACTCACTACAAGCCAGTCCAGCCTCCTACATACTGGAACACCCTTATAATTCCCTAGTATATGGTACTAAGGTACCCAGGGTATTGGGGTTCCAGGAGATCCCTATGGGCTGCAGCATTTCTTGTGCCACCCATAGGGAGATCTGACAATTCTTACACAGGCCTGCCAGTGCAGCCTGAGTGAAATAACGTCCACGTTATTTCACAGCCATTTACCACTGCACTTAAGTAACTTATAAGTCACCTATATGTCTAACCTTTACCTGGTAAAGGTTGGGTGCTAAGTTACTTAGTGTGTGGGCACCCTGGCACTAGCCAAGGTGCTCCCACATTGTTCAGGACAAATTCCCCGGACTTTGTGAGTGCGGGGAGACCATTACACGCGTGCACTATACATATGTCACGACATATGTATAGCGTACCAATGGTAACTCCGAACATGGCCATGTAACATGTCTAGGATCATGGAATTGTCACCCCAATGCCATTCTGGCATTGGGGAGACAATTCCATGATCCCCCGAGTCTCTAGCTCAGACCCGGGTACTGCCAAACTACCTTTCCCGGGGTTTTCACTGCAGCTGCTGCTGCTGCCAACCCCTCAGACAGGTTTCGGCCCTCCTGGGGTCCAGCCAGGCCTGGCCCAGGAAGGCAGAACAAAGGACTTCCTCAGAGAGAGGGTGTTTGTAGGAAAGTACCATCTTGCCTGGCATGTTACCCCCATTCTTCACTGTATATATGTTGTTTTAGTTGTATGTGTCACTGGGACCCTGGTAACCCAGGGCCCCAGTGCTCATAAGTGTGCCTGAATGTGTTACCTGTGTAGTGACTAACTGTCTCACTGAGGCTCTGCTAATCAGAACCTCAGTGGTTATGCTCTCTCATTGCTTTCTAAATTGTCACTGACAGGCTAGTGACTATTTTTACCAATTTACATTGGCTTACTGGAACACTCTTATAATTCCCTAGTATATGGTACTGAGGTACCCAGGGTATTGGGGTTCCAGGAGATCCCTATGGGCTGCAGCATTTCTTTTGCCACCCATAGGGAGCTCTGACAATTCTTACACAGGCCTGCCACTGCAGCCTGAGTGAAATAACGTCCACGTTATTTCACAGCCATTTTACACTGCACTTAAGTAACTTATAAGTCACCTATATGTCTAACCTTTACCTGGTAAAGGTTAGGTGCAAAGTTACTTAGTGTGAGGGCACCCTGGCACTAGCCAAGGTGCCCCCACATTGTTCAGAGCCAATTCCCTGAACTTTGTGAGTGCGGGGACACCATTACACGCGTGCACTACATATAGGTCACTACCTATATGTAGCTTCACCATGGTAACTCCGAATATGGCCATGTAACATGTCTATGATCATGGAATTGCCCCCTCTATGCCATCCTGGCATTGTTGGTACAATTCCATGATCCCAGTGGTCTGTAGCACAGACCCTGGTACTGCCAGACTGCCCTTCCTGGGGTTTCACTGCAGCTGCTGCTGCTGCCAACCCCTCAGACAGGCAGCTGCCCTCCTGGGGTCCAGCCAGGCCTGGCCCAGGATGGCAGAACAAAGAACTTCCTCTGAGAGAGGGTGTGACACCCTCTCCCTTTGGAAAATGGTGTGAAGGCAGGGGAGGAGTAGCCTCCCCCAGCCTCTGGAAATGCTTTGTTGGGCACAGATGTGCCCAATTCTGCATAAGCCAGTCTACACCGGTTCAGGGACCCCTTAGCCCCTGCTCTGGCGCGAAACTGGACAAAGGAAAGGGGAGTGACCACTCCCCTGACCTGCACCTCCCCTGGGAGGTGTCCAGAGCTCCTCCAGTGTGCTCCAGACCTCTGCCATCTTGGAAACAGAGCTGCTGCTGGCACACTGGACTGCTCTGAGTGGCCAGTGCCACCAGGTGACGTCAGAGACTCCTTGTGATAGGCTCCTTCAGGTGTTAGTAGCCTTTCCTCTCTCCTAGGTAGCCAAACCCTCTTTTCTGGCTATTTAGGGTCTCTGTCTCTGGGGAAACTTTAGATAACGAATGCACGAGCTCAGCCGAGTTCCTCTGCATCTCCCTCTTCACCTTCTGATAAGGAATCGACCGCTGACCGCGCTGGAAGCCTGCAAACCTGCAACATAGTAGCAAAGACGACTACTGCAACTCTGTAACGCTGATCCTGCCGCCTTCTCGACTGTTTTCCTGCTTGTGCATGCTGTGGGGGTAGCCTGCCTCCTCTCTGCACCAGAAGCTCCGAAGAAATCTCCCGTGGGTCGACGGAATCTTCCCCCTGCAACCGCAGGCACCAAAAAGCTGCATTACCGGTCCCTTGGGTCTCCTCTCAGCATGACGAGCGAGGTCCCTCGAATCCAGCGACACCGTCCAAGTGACCCCCACAGTCCAGTGACTCTTCAGCCCAAGTTTGGTGGAGGTAAGTCCTTGCCTCACCTCGCTGGGCTGCATTGCTGGGAACCGCGACTTTGCAAGCTACTCCGGCCCCTGTGCACTTCCGGCGGAAATCCTTCGTGCACAGCCAAGCCTGGGTCCACGGCACTCTAACCTGCATTGCACGACTTTCTAAGTTGGTCTCCGGCGACGTGGGACTCCTTTGTGCAACTTCGGCGAGCACCGTTTCACGCATCCTCGTAGTGCCTGTTTCTGGCACTTCTCCGGGTGCTACCTGCTTCAGTGAGGGCTCTTTGTCTTGCTCGACGTCCCCTCTCTCTGCAGGTCCAATTTGCGACATCCTGGTCCCTCCTGGGCCCCAGCAGCGTCCAAAAACGACAAACGCACGATTTGCGTGTAGCAAGGCTTGTTGGCGTCCATCCGGCGGGAAACCACTTCTGCACGACTCTCCGAGGCGTGGGGGATCCATCCTCCAACGGGGAAGTCTCTAGCCCTTGTCGTTCCTGCAGTATTCACAGTTCTTCAGCCTAGTAAGAGCTTCTTTGCACCAACCGCTGGCATTTCTTGGGCATCTGCCCATCTCCGACTTGCTTGTGACTTTTGGACTTGGTCCCCTTGTTCCACAGGTACCCTCAGTCAGGAATCCATCGTTGTTGCATTGCTGATTTGTGTTTTCCTTGCATTTTCCCTCTAACACGACTATTTTGTCCTTAGGCGAACTTTAGTGCACTTTGCACTCACTTTTCAGGGTCTTGGGGAGGGTTATTTTTCTAACTCTCACTATTTTCTAATAGTCCCAGCGACCCTCTACAAGGTCACATAGGTTTGGGGTCCATTTGTGGTTCGCATTCCACTTTTGGAGTATATGGTTTGTGTTGCCCCTATCCCTATGTTTCCCCATTGCATCCTATTGTAACTATACATTGTTTGCACTGTTTTCTAAGACTATACTGCATATTTTTGCTATTGTGTATATATATCTTGTGTATATTTCCTATCCTCTCACTGAGGGTACACTCTAAGATACTTTGGCATATTGTCATAAAAATAAAGTACCTTTATTTTTAGTATAACTGTGTATTGTGTTTTCTTATGATATTGTGCATATGACACTAAGTGGTACTGTAGTAGCTTCACACGTCTCCTAGTTCAGCCTAAGCTGCTCTGCTAAGCTACCATTATCTATCAGCCTAAGCTGCTAGACACCCTATACACTAATAAGGGATAACTGGGCCTGGTGCAAGGTGCAAGTACCCCTTGGTACTCACTACAAGCCAGTCCAGCCTCCTACAGTGTTACACCCTCTCCCTTTGGAAAAAGGTGTCAGGGCTGGGGAGGAGTAGCCTCCCCCAGCCTCTGGAAATGCTTTGATGGGCACAGATGGTGCCCATCTCTGCATAAGCCAGTCTGCACCGGTTCAGGGATCCCTCAGCCGTGCTCTGGCGCGAAACTGGACAAAGGAAAGGAGAGTGACCACTCCCCTGACCTGCACCTCCCCTGGGAGGTGCCTAGAGCTCCTCCAGTGTGCTCCAGACCTCTGCCATCTTGGAAACAGAGGTGCTGCTGGCACACTGGACTGCTCTGAGTGGCCAGTGCCACCAGGTGACGTCAGAGACTCCTTGTGATAGGCTCCTTCAGGTGTTAGTAGCCTTTCCTCTCTCCTAGGTAGCCAAACCCTCTTTTCTGGCTATTTAGGGTCTCTGTCTCTGGGGAAACTTTAGATAACGAATGCACGAGCTCAGCCGAGTTCCTCTGCATCTCCCTCTTCACCTTCTGATAAGGAATCGACCGCTGACCGCGCTGGAAGCCTGCAAACCTGCAACATAGTAGCAAAGACGACTACTGCAACTCTGTAACGCTGATCCTGCCGCCTTCTCGACTGTTTTCCTGCTTGTGCATGCTGTGGGGGTAGCCTGCCTCCTCTCTGCACCAGAAGCTCCGAAGAAATCTCCCGTGGGTCGACGGAATCTTCCCCCTGCAACCGCAGGCACCAAAAAGCTGCATTACCGGTCCCTTGGGTCTCCTCTCAGCACGACGAGCGAGGTCCCTCGAATCCAGCGACACCGTCCAAGTGACCCCCACAGTCCAGTGACTCTTCAGCCCAAGTTTGGTGGAGGTAAGTCCTTGCCTCACCTCGCTGGGCTGCATTGCTGGGAACCGCGACTTTGCAAGCTACTCCGGCCCCTGTGCACTTCCGGCGGAAATCCTTCGTGCACAGCCAAGCCTGGGTCCACGGCACTCTAACCTGCATTGCACGACTTTCTAAGTTGGTCTCCGGCGACGTGGGACTCCTTTGTGCAACTTCGGCGAGCACCGTTTCACGCATCCTCGTAGTGCCTGTTTCTGGCACTTCTCCGGGTGCTACCTGCTTCAGTGAGGGCTCTTTGTCTTGCTCGACGTCCCCTCTCTCTGCAGGTCCAATTTGCGACATCCTGGTCCCTCCTGGGCCCCAGCAGCGTCCAAAAACGACAAACGCACGATTTGCGTGTAGCAAGGCTTGTTGGCGTCCATCCGGCGGGAAACCACTTCTGCACGACTCTCCGAGGCGTGGGGGATCCATCCTCCAACGGGGAAGTCTCTAGCCCTTGTCGTTCCTGCAGTATTCACAGTTCTTCAGCCTAGTAAGAGCTTCTTTGCACCAACCGCTGGCATTTCTTGGGCATCTGCCCATCTCCGACTTGCTTGTGACTTTTGGACTTGGTCCGCTTGTTCCACAGGTACCCTCAGTCAGGAATCCATCGTTGTTGCATTGCTGATTTGTGTTTTCCTTGCATTTTCCCTCTAACACGACTATTTTGTCCTTAGGCGAACTTTAGTGCACTTTGCACTCACTTTTCAGGGTCTTGGGGAGGGTTATTTTTCTAACTCTCACTATTTTCTAATAGTCCCAGCGACCCTCTACAAGGTCACATAGGTTTGGGGTCCATTTGTGGTTCGCATTCCACTTTTGGAGTATATGGTTTGTGTTGCCCCTATCCCTATGTTTCCCCATTGCATCCTATTGTAACTATACATTGTTTGCACTGTTTTCTAAGACTATACTGCATATTTTTGCTATTGTGTATATATATCTTGTGTATATTTCCTATCCTCTCACTGAGGGTACACTCTAAGATACTTTGGCATATTGTCATAAAAATAAAGTACCTTTATTTTTAGTATAACTGTGTATTGTGTTTTCTTATGATATTGTGCATATGACACTAAGTGGTACTGTAGTAGCTTCACACGTCTCCTAGTTCAGCCTAAGCTGCTCTGCTAAGCTACCATTATCTATCAGCCTAAGCTGCTAGACACCCTATACACTAATAAGGGATAACTGGGCCTGGTGCAAGGTGCAAGTACCCCTTGGTACTCACTACAAGCCAGTCCAGCCTCCTACAGTGTTACACCCTCTCCCTTTGGAAAAAGGTGTCAGGGCTGGGGAGGAGTAGCCTCCCCCAGCCTCTGGAAATGCTTTGATGGGCACAGATGGTGCCCATCTCTGCATAAGCCAGTCTGCACCGGTTCAGGGATCCCTCAGCCGTGCTCTGGCGCGAAACTGGACAAAGGAAAGGAGAGTGACCACTCCCCTGACCTGCACCTCCCCTGGGAGGTGCCTAGAGCTCCTCCAGTGTGCTCCAGACCTCTGCCATCTTGGAAACAGAGGTGCTGCTGGCACACTGGACTGCTCTGAGTGGCCAGTGCCAGCAGGTGACGTCAGAGACTCCTTCTGATAGACTCCTTCAGGTGTTGCTAGCCTACCCTCTCTCCTAGGTAGCCAAACCCTCTTTTCTGGCTATTTAGGGTCTCTGCTTTGGGGAATTCCTTAGATAATGAATGCAAGAGCTCATCAGAGTTCCTCTGCATCTCTCTCTACACCTTCTGCGAAGGAATCGACTGCTGACCGCGCTGGAAGCCTGCAAAACTGCAACAAAGTAGCAAAGACGACTACTGCGACCTTGTAACGCTGATCCTGCTGCCTTCTTGACTGTTTTCCTGGTGGTGCATGCTGTGGGGGTAGTCTGCCTCCTCTCTGCACTAGAAGCTCTGAAGAAATCTCCCGTGGGTCGACGGAATCTTCCCCCTGCAACCGCAAGCACCAAAGAACTGCATCACCGGTCCTCTGGGTCTCCTCTCAGCACGACGAGCGAGGTCCATTGAACTCAGCCACTCTGTCCAAGTGACTCTCACAGTCCAGTGACTCTTCAGTCTAAGTTTGGTGGTGGTAAGTCCTTTCCTCCCCAAGCTAGACTGCATTGCTGGGAACCGCGTGTTTTGCAGCTACTCCGGCTCCTGTGCACTCTTCGAGGATTTCCTTTGTGCACAGCCAAGCCTGGTTCCACAGCACTCTAACCTGCATTGCACGACCTCCTGAGTTGTCCTCCGGCGGCGTGGGACTCTCTTGTGCAACTTCGGGTGAGCACCGTTTCACTCCAATTCGTAGTGCCCGTTCCGGCACTTCTTCGGGTGGTGCTTGCTTCTGAGTGGGCTCCTTGTCTTGCTGGACACCCCCTCTGTCCCCTCACGCAATTGGTGACATCCTGGTCCCTCCTGGTCCACAGCAGCATCCAAAAACCCTAACTGCGAGCTTTGCAGCTAGCAAGGCTTGTTTGCGGTCTTTCTGCGGGAAAACACTTCTGCACGACTCTTCACGACGTGGGACATCCATCCTCCAAAGGGGAAGTTTCTAGCCCTTGTCGTTCTTGCAGAATCCTCAGCTTCTACCATCTGGTGGCAGCTTCCTTGCACTCTCAGCTGGCATTTCCTGGGCATCTGCCCACTCCCGACTTGATCGTGACTTTTGGACTTGGTCCCCTTGTTCCACAGGTACTCTCGTCTGGAAATCGATCGTTGTTGCATTGCTGGTGTTGGTCTTTTCTGCAGAATTCCCCTATCACGACTTCTGTGCTCTTTGGGGAACTTAGGTGCACTTTGCACCCACTTTTCAGGGTCTTGGGGTGGGCTATTTTTCTAACCCTCACTGTTTTCTTTCAGTCCCAGCGACCCTCTACAAGGTCACATAGGTTTGGGGTCCATTCGTGGTTCGCATTCCACTTCTAGAGTATATGGTTTGTGTTGCCCCTATTCCTATGTGCCCCCATTGCATCCTATTGTGACTATACATTGTTTGCACTGTTTTCTATTGCTATTACTGCATATTTTGGTATTGTGTACATATATCTTGTGTATATTTGCTATCCTCATACTGAGGGTACTCACTGAGATACTTTGGCATATTGTCATAAAAATAAAGTACCTTTATTTTTAGTATATCTGTGTATTGTGTTTTCTTATGATATTGTGCATATGACACTAGTGGTACTGTAGGAGCTTCACTCTTCTCCTAGTTCAGCCTAAGCTGCACTGCTAAGCTACCATTATCTATCAGCCTAAGCTGCTAGACACCCCTCTACAGTAATAAGGGATACCTGGGCCTGGTGCAAGGTGTACGTACCCCTTGGTACTCACTACAAGCCAGTCCAGCCTCCTACAATTACCCAGAGAGTCCTGGAAATTCTAGTCGTATTCTCAATTTACTTAGGGGTACTACACATTCACTGCCATAAATCAGTGCTGTTTCAGGTTACTCCCAGCCACCGGCAGGCCATGCCCCTTGGAGTGGACTCAGGGGGGATTTGTTTACCTGGGTATCTGTGTCCTTGGGGCCAGCTGAATCTCAGCGGCGGAACCTGGGGAGGAGCTTAGAGGAGTATAAACAGGAGACGAGTAGCGCTGGAGGCGCCCCCCGTCCCGCTGTTGGCTAGAGATGCCCTGTACAAGATGGTGACACTGACAAATGTCCTTTACGGGCTGCAGAGCACCCTACGAGGTCCCAGATGATTTATTTCAGATAGAATGCCATGACGCGATTTCGCCTTTGAAACAGGGTCAGCCTCGGGATAGCATCGTCGACCCTGACTAGCGCTCCATGGGGGGGATGTTGCCCTTCCAAACCCAGATGTGCTGCTGGGCGGTCCAGCCGCAGGAGCCTGTGGTACTGGCAGACAGAAGGGCTGTGTGGTTCACATGCTTGTAACTGTCCCCAAATATCTAGTGCTCAAATTATGGACGACGGCTACCAGATGTTGGGGGTGAGGGGTGAGTGACATTATAGACACCCTTGTTGGAAGCAAATGTCCTGGCGGAATTTAAGAATGTGGAGCGATGAAAACAATGTGATATGCTGGAAATATGTAAGCTGGGGAACGAGTGCGACGCCAAGGGATTGTCCCCTCTAAAGAAGTTCAGCGCCAGCACGAGTTAGCAGATGGCCAATAGTTGCGCTGCATGTAATGTAACATTAATAGTAGCTAAATGAGGCATTGTCCACCTATGCAGCAGTTTTGTGATTTTGGGGCGGGATTGTTGTACTTACAGTATGGATTGGTGCTTGTGGGTTGTGAAGACGGTTTATACATCCTAGGGCTCTCCACTAACATTTAATAAGATATGAAGGTCTGGCTAGAGACTGTTTTCTTACAGTCCCAGTGACCCTCTACAAGCTCACATAGGTTTGGGGTCCATTCGTGGTTCGCATTCCACTTTTGGAGTATATGGTTTGTGTTGCCCCTATACCTATGTGCTCCTATTGCAATCTACTGTAACTTTACATTGCTTGCATTACTTCCTTTTGCTATTATCTGCATAATTTTGGTTTGTGTACATATATCTTGTGTATATTTCTCATCCTCATACTGAGGGTACTCACTGAGATACTTTTGGCATATTGTCATAAAAATAAAGTACCTTTATTTTTAGTACGTCTGTGTATTGTGTTTTCTTATGATATTGTGCATATGACACCAGTGGTATAGTAGGAGCTTTGCATGTCTCCTAGTTCAGCCTAAGCTGCTCTGCTATAGCTACCTTCTATCAGTCTAAGCTGCTAGAAACACCTCTTCTACACTAATAAGGGATAACTGGACCTGGCACAGGGTGTAAGTACCCCTTGGTACCCGCTACAAGCCAGGCCAGCCTCCTACAGGGGGTGATGTAGGGGGCGACACAAGGAGCACACACAGAGGAACTGAGTGAAAAGACAGTGGGAAACAGGTAGGAGATGATGTGTATCCAGGTGAGGAGGCAGCGTGAGACTGGGAGGTGGGTGATATAGGGGTGACACAAGGATCACACACATAGCGCTTTTAAAATCAAACGACGGAGGCCTGCTGCACTGGTGCCCCAGAGAGAGCAGTCATTTCCAGCCAAATGAAATATACATCCATGAAAAAGCACTGTGCGAGAACCGTCACCTCCTCTGCTTTGAGCTTTTGGAATCGAAGCACAAGAATGCACTTTCAAAGACTGATTTACCACCGAGGACACGTTTTAGAGGTGACAGATTTAACAAGCATTTGCAATGCAATGGATCTCGCGTTTACGAGAGGTAAAGCTATTAGCGTTGTAAACTCCTAACCGGACTTTTCTTGCCACATAAACTGAAAAGTAAAACAGTTTCACATAAGAGAGCCAACGGCTGCCATGAGCACAAAGCAAACAGAAAAGGAAACAGAAGATTGCGCACAGTGAAACGTATCGGCAAAAGTGCAATTATCCATGTAACAGGGACGATGTTATGCCAAGTGCACTACTACTTCCCAGCCATATCTTGCTGCCTACGAAATAAAGAATGGAGCCTCGTATGTTGTCAGTAGTTGGCCGGTGCGCTCAGGCTAAACACCAGGAAAGGCATGACATATGCATGCCTTTAAGCTAATTTTAAAAGGCAAGCCCACGAACCAACCAAACTGATGGGCTTGACATGGGCGTGGTTAAAATCCCACAGAAAGATTACACCAGGGACAGACAGAGCGTTTTTGCTTTCAATCCTAATTAGTACTTCACAAGATTGCAATTTACAATTTTTTTACATTTTAACTGAATTCTTATTAATAATGCAAAACAACAAGAAAACGGTTTTAAAGGCTAATTCCGAGCACGCAGTGTAAGTATCTACTACAGTACTGGTGTGTAAGATAGGTGTAGGAGCGTTACAAAGCATGTAAAACAAGAGAACATTAACATGTGCCTCTCCCTTACCCATCTTTCCCCAATAGCTCCATGTGGATGAGTCATTGCTCCCGTCCATGTGGATGAGAGTCATTGCTCCTCCATGTAGATGGATGAGTCATTGCTCCTCCATGTGGATGAATGAGTCATTGCTCCTCCATGTGGATGAGTCATTGCTCCCGTCCATGTGGATGAGTCATTGCTCCTCCATGTGGATGAATGAGTCATTGCTCTGGATGAATGAGTCATTGCTCCTCCATGTGGATGAGTCATTGCTCCCGTCCATGTGGATGAATGAGTCATTGCTCCTCCATGTGGATGAGTCATTGCTCCTCCATGTGGATGAGAGTCATTGCTCCTCCATGTGGATGAGTCATTGCTCCCGTCCATGTGGATGAATCATTGCTCCTTCATGTGGGTGAGAGTCATTGCTCCCGTCCATGTGGATGAGAGTCATTGCTCCTCCATGTGGATGAGTCATTGCTCCTCCATGTGGATGAATAAGTCATTGCTCCCGTCCATGTGGATGAGTCAGTGGATGAGTCATTGCTCCCGTCCATGTGGATGAGTCATTGCTCCCGTCCATGTGGATGAGTCATTGCTCCTCCTTGCTACTCCTCCCCAGCCATCACACCTATTTCCAAAGGGAGAGGGTGTTATACCCTCTCTCAGAGGAAATCCTTTGTTCTGCCTTCCTGGGCCAGGGCTGCCTGGACTCTAGGAGGGCAGAAACCTGTCTGAGGGGTAGGCAGCAGCAGCTGCAGTGGAGACCCCGGAAAGGCAGTTTGGAAGTACCCGGGTTCTGTGCTAGAGACCCGGGGGATCATGGAATTGTCTCTCCAATGCCAGAATGGCATTGGGGTGACAATTCCATGATCCTAGACATGTTACATGGCCATGTTCGGAGTTACCATTGTGACGCTATACATATGTCGTGACATATGTATAGTGCACGCGTGTAATGGTGTACCCGCACTCACAAAGTCCAGGGAATTTGTTCTGAACAATGTGGGAGCACCTTGGCTAGTGCCAGGGTGCCCACACACTAAGTAACTTAGCACCCAACCTTTACCAGGTAAAGGTTAGACATATAGGTGACTTATAAGTTACTTAAGTGCAGTGGTAAATGGCTGTGAAATAATGTGGACGTTATTTCACTCAGGCTGCACTGGCACGCCTGTGTAAGAATTGTCAGATCTCCCTATGGGTGGCACAAGAAATGCTGCAGCCCATAGGGATCTCCTGGAACCCCGATACCCTGGGTACCTTAGTACCATATACTAGGGAATTATAAGTGTGTTCCAGTATGCCAATGTAAATTGGTGAAATTGGTCACTAGCCTGTTAGTGACAATTTGGAAAGAAATGAGAAAGCATAACCACTGAGGTTCTGAATAGCAGAGCCTCAGTGAGACAGTTAGTCATAACACAGGTAACACATACAGGGCACACTTATGAGCACTGGGGCCCTGGCTGGCAGGGTCCCAGTGACACATACACTCAAACAACATATATACAGTGAAATATGGGGGTAACATGCCAGGCAAGATGGTACTTTCCTACAGTAATGAGCGTAATGGGACACTTAAATACAAGAAAAGGTCATCAACAAATAAGGAGATTATGTCCTCCCAGACTGGGTCCCAGCGAAATGCCCGAATTTGTGCGTCATACATTATTAACCACAACTTTTCTGTTCTCTTTATTGAAGACAAGGATGACTAGAATACTCGACAAATGAACACCGTTTAGCCCCTTAGCGATGAACTACATGTATTTTTAATGATGTAACTCAAAAGGAGCCGAATACATTTCTTAAATAATGTCAAATTAATTTAAAAAAATATTTTTTATGAATATAACAAATGCAAAAAAAAAAAACACTTTTGGGGCTAGAAAACATATTTTGAACAGAAATTAACTGACAGATTTAGTTTATTTTCAACCCCGAGATCGTATAACGCTAATGAAATAACTACCACGTGGAGTGAAGATTACCTCGTGAAGCAATTGTCTGACAATAACGCAGATGTGTGATTAAATTACTGGACATGAGATAAAGAAAAAAAGTCATATGAAATAATAAGGTGTTTATTGACTGATTCCACAGACTAATCGCTGGATCCATTGATGACTGGTAACTATAAAAGTAAATGGAAAAAAAGCATTTGCAATGCAACAGGTCTTTGATCGTGTTAGAGCTGATAACGTTGTAAACTCTTAAGCGGACTTTTCACTCGTCATGAAACCTATCGGCAAAAGTGCAACAGCCGGAAAAAGTGCAATTAAGTGTGTAACTGGGTCGATATTATGTAAAGAGCTCGACTTCTGCCAAGCGAGATCGCGCTGGGAAAATAGAGAAAAAATAGTCCACGAACCGGACAGAAAACAGCGAACCTTGTATGTTTTCTGTACTTGGTCGATGCGCTCGAGGAGGACTATCCACCGGAAAAGGCATGACGTACGCGTGCCTTCCACTAATGAAATCAAGCAGATTCTAACAGGCAAGCCCACGAGCCAATGAAAGACACTGACGTGACGTGGACGGGGCTCTGAGCCCTTTTTCATTCCTAAAGCGTCTCGCTCAGCGGAACGCATGCGCAAGCGCATGCAACGCAGGCTCGACCCTAATAAACTACATAAACTTAGGATACTCGTAGAAGCTAGATTGCGCTATATGTAACAGCATGTAGTGATGTAAAGCGCTCCACCGATCGAGTTCGCGCTATATCTGTAGTTCTATAAAGCGCTCTTCCGATTGAGTTTGCGCTGTATGAAATTGATGTAGATTACAACGTCAAAGATAGCGTTTGCCTGCTGCCTGGCCCGAACTAAAAATTAAAGCGTTCAAGAATTCATTGTAAGGGATAAATTACCAGTTGTGATTTTCTGTACCCAGTATGCTAAGGAAAGGAAGTGGGTGCAAGAAAAGTTGAGTACAGACAAGTTTAAACATGCCCACAGAAAAACAGGTGCCAATTAAAATAGATTATTTTCATAAAGTTCTATAGAAACTCATCCATTCATAACCTGCGCCACATTGCCAGTTCAGGTGCAGTCAGCAGTTGAGCAGCAAAGTATATTTCACATTCTAAAAACGGATTCATTTGAACCCACTATATGAATTTAACAAAGCTGTGTTTTTGTTTCAGGTGCTTTATGTAGCCTAGACTTTGACACACAAGTACATTCGCCAGTATTGCGATATTTCGGTCGAGTCCCACAGCCAGGAGTATGAGCCACGAGTATAACCCATCCGAGAGTATAACCAGCCACGAGTATAACCAGCCACGAGTATAACCCAGCCACGAGTATAACCAGCCACGACTATACCCAGCCACGAGTATAACCCAGCCACGAGTATAACCACTCACAAGTATAACCCAGCCATGAGTATAACCAGCCACGAGTATAACCCAGCCACGAGTTTAACCAGCCACGAGTATACCCAGCCACGAGTATAACCCAGCCACAAGTATAACCACTCACAAGTATAACCCAGCCATGAGTATAACCAGCCACGAGTATAACCCAGCCACGAGTTTAACCAGCCACGAGTATAACCCAGCCACGAGTATAACCCAGCCACAAGTATAACCAACCACGAGTATACCCAGCCACGAGTATAACCCAGCCACGAGAATAACCAGCCATGAGTATAAACCAGCCACGAATATAACCCAGCCACGAGTATACCCAGCCACGAGTATAACCAGCTGTAGGAAAGTACTATCTTGCCTGGCATGTTACCCCCATTTTTACTGTATATGTGTGTGTTTTAGCCCTTGTGTCACTGGGATCCTGCTAGGCAGGACCCCAGTGCTCATAGTATGTGCCCTGTATGTGTTTCCTGTGTGGTGCCTAACCGCAACAAAGTAGCAAGACGACTACCAGCAACATTGTAGTGCCTCATCCTGACGGCTTTCTCGACTGTTTCCTGGTGGTGCATGCTCTGGGGGCTGTCTGCCTTCACCCTGCACTAGAAGCTCCAAAGAAATCTCCCGTGGGTCGACGGAATCTTCCCCCTGCAACCGCAGGCGACAAAAGACTGCATCATTGGTCCTCTGGGACCCCTCTCAGCACAACGAGCGTGGTCCCTGGAACTCAGCAACTCTGTCCAAGTGACTCCCACAGTCTAGTGACACTTCAGTCCAAGTTTGGTGGAGGTAAGTCCTTGCCTCCCCACGCTAGACTGCATTGCTGGGTACCGTGTGATTTGCAGCTGCTCCAGCTCCTGTGCACTCTTCCAGAATTTCCTTTGTGCACAGCCAAGCCTGGATCCCGACACTCTAACCTGCAGTGCACAACCTTCTGAGTTGTCCTCTGGCGTCGTGGGACTCCCTTTTCTGACTTCGGGTGGACTCCGGTTCACTCCTCTTCTAAGTGGCTGTTCGGGTACTTCTGCGGGTGCTGCCTGCTTCTGTGAGAGCTCCCTGACTTGCTGGACGCTCCCTCTGTCTCCTCGTCCAAGTGGCGACATCCTGGTCCCTCCTAGGCCACAGCAGCATCTAAAAACCCTAACCACGACCCTTGCAGCTAGCAAGGCTTGTTTGCGGTCTTTCTGCGTGGGAACACCTCTGCAAGCTTCTTCACAACGTGGGACATCCATTCTCCAAAGGGGAAGTTCCTAGTCCTCTTCGTTCTTGCAAAACACCAAGCTTTTTCAATCTGGTGGCAGCTCCTTTGCACCTTCGGCTGGCATTACTTGGGCATCTGTCCACTCTCGACACTGTCGCAACTCTTGGACTTGGTCCCCTTATTTTACAGGTACTCAGGTCTGGAAATCCACTGTTGTTGCATTGCTGGTATTGGTTTTCCTTGCAGAATCCACCTATCACGACTTCTGTGATCTCTGGGGGTTGTAGGTGCATTTTACACCTACCTTACAGGGTCTTGGGGTGGGCTATTTTTCTAACCCTCACTGTTTTCTTACAGTCCCAGCGACCCTCTACAAGCTCACATAGGTTTGGGGTCCAGTCGTGGTTCACATTCCACTTTTGGAGTATATGGTTTGTGTTGCCCCTATACCTATGTGCTCCATATTGCAATCTATGGTAACTTTACACTGCTTGCATTACTTCCTTTTGCTATTACTGCATATTTTTGGTATTGTGTACATATATCTTGTGTATATTTGGCATCCTCATACTGAGGGTACTCACTGAGATACTTTTGGCATATTGGGGGTCATTACAACCTTGGCGGACGGTGTTAAAGCGGCGGTAATACCGCAAAAAAAGGGAATTATGACTGTGGCGGAAACTGCCAACAAAGACAGCCACTTTAACACTCCGACCGCCACGGCGGTACAGACAAGCAGCGTGGCGGTAACTGCCAACAGACAGGCGGAAGACAAAGTACAGCCCACAGTATTACAACCTACCAATCCGCCACCTTTTCCTGGGAGGATTCACCGTGGATAAAAACACGGTGGAAACAGCCATTTCAATGGGAAAATGCTCACCTTAACACACTCCACGAGGAAGGAGGGCACCATGGAGCCGGAACTCCAAATACTCCCTGCGATAGTCTTCCTGCTCCTCTACGATCATCAGCAACGCCGCCGCCAAAGACAACGATGAGTACTGCACCTACGACATAGGGGAGGGGGAAGCCAAAAGTCAGGGACACACACATGCAACACCCCCACCCCCACCCCCACCCCGACCCTCGCACACTACAACACACACACCAATGCATTTCCAAACATCACAGTAACAACCCCCAAACCCCCGGAAGAATGCAAAGACAAAAGGAAATTAGTTCAACCATTGTAATGTATCAAAATACAGTAAGCTAATATATACAGATATATATCCTCATTAAAAAATTTATACATCACGATTAGTAGTGCAGGTATGCACCATTCAATGTCCGTGGACCACTGGGCCCAAAATGCATGGACGAGGCCCACACACGATACCTGTCCAGAAACGGAGAGCACACTGCTGGGGCATCAGATCAAAATACAACAGGCACCTCAGGGGGAAGGGAAGGGGGGCACCTCAGCCGGATGACAGCACCACACCAGATCCACGACGGGGCTCCATGCCCATTGATGTATCCTGGGGAGTGCAAAGCCACAGTCTTGCAAGACTTTTCAGTGGGTGGTTTGCCCACTGTACCATCCTGGGGAGTGCAAAGCCACAGTCTCACAAGTCTATTCAGTAGGTGGTTTGCCCACTGTACCATCCTGGGGAGTGCAAAGCCACAGTCTCACAAGTGGATAACAGTCTACACTGGTTCTGGAGGGGGACTGGTGCCCAGAGTGCCTCATCCTGTTAAGGACTGAGGTAGTGGATGCTGTTCTCCACAGGTTCTGGAGGGGGACTGGTGCCCAGAGTGCATCACTCTCCCTGTGACGGTCCCAGTTCTGTCACTGGCCCTGGCGCATATGGGCTACTGGTGCTTGATGTTGCAGTGCTTGCCCTGTTCAGCAGTGCTTGCCATGGCGGTCTTTGCCCTGTTCAGCGGTGCTTGACTTAGCAGTTTCTGACCTGTTCAGCGGTGCTTGCCATGGCGGTCTTTGCCCTGTTCAGCGGTGCTTGCCCTGTTCAGCGGTGCTTGACTTAGCAGTTTCTGACCTGTTCAGCGGTGCTTGCCATGGCGGTCATTGCCCTGTTCAGTGGTGCTTGCCCTGTTCAGCGGTGCTTGCCATGGCAGTCTTTGCCCCGTTCAGTGGTACTTGCCATGGCGGTCTTTGCCCTGTTCAGCGGTGCTTGACTTAGCAGTTTCTGACCTGTTCAGCGGTGCTTGCCATGGCGGTCTTTGCCCTGTTCAGCGGTGCTTGACTTAGCAGTTTCTGACCTGTTCAGCGTTGCTTGCCATGGCGTTCTTTGCCCTGTTCAGCGGTGCTTGCCCTGTTCAGCGGTGCTTGACTTTGCTGTCTCTGACCTGTGCAGCGGTGTTTGCCATGGCGGTCCCTCATTGCCCAGCTGGGCTGTGGCTGCTGGGGCCCTCCTGGGCACTGACTCTGGCGGTGGTCTCCTGACCACTGACGATGGGACTGCCCTCCTGGGCACTGACTCTGGCGGTGGTCTCCTGACCAGTGACGATTGGCCTGCCCTCCTGGGCTCTGACTCTGGCGGTGGTCTCCTGACCACTGACGATGGGACTGCCCTCCTGGGCACTGACTCTGGCGGTGGTCTCCTGACCAGTGACGATTGGACTGCCCTCCTGGGCACTGACTCTGGTGGTGGTCTCCTGACCAGTGACGATGGGACTGCCCTCCTGGGCACTGACTCTGGCGGTGGACTCCTGACCAGTGACAATGGGGCTGGCAGTGGCGTCCTGGGCAGCGGGGATGATGGCAGCCTTCTCCGCCGTGCTGCTCTTCCCAGACTTTGGTGTTTTCTTCTGCCCCTTCCCCACCTTGGGAGGAGTCACAGCTGACTCGACACGGGACCTATGAATTGGAGGGGGGGGGTGATGGGAAAGAGGTCAACGTTGCTCAGGAAAAGTTTCTGACGAACACTGGGATGGGTAGCTGGAGGGGGTCTGGGAGTGGAGGAAGAGGAGGTGGTTGTAGGAGGTGTAACTTTTGATGATTTGGGTGCAGGTGCATGTTCTGGAGGCTGTCGTGAGGTGGATGGATGTTGGGTGTGTGTGTGCCCGCCTTTGTGTACTTACGGAGGGGGTGTCACAGACACACTGGGAGAGGACACAGGGGACGTGTAAATGGTAGTGGGGGTGGTGAGTGCAGGTGAGCGGGGTGTGGTGGTGGGTGTTCTGGTGCCAGTCCTAGTGGCTGTAGTGGTAGTGCATGCAGGTGAGAGGGTAGACGACACTGGGAGGGAGGAGGGAGACGACGAGGAGGGGGACACAGTGGTGGCAGTGGATGTTGTTGTGTCTGTATGTGGGTGATGCTTGTGTGAGTGCCTGTGGGATGTGTGGTGCCTATGTTTGCCAGAGCTTCCCTTGTGTGTTGAGGTGTGTGCAGGCTGGTCTGATGGTGTGCTTGGGATAGGCAGAGGTACAGGGGATTGGGTCTGGGTGGAGGAAGTTGGAGGGGGAGGTTAGACACAGGGACAATGGCTGCCATCAGTGCTGAAGCCAGAGATTGCAGGGTTCGATGATGGGCAGCCTGACCAGAATGAATGCCCTCCAGGAATGCATTAGTGTGTTGCAACTCCCTTTCTACACCCTGGATGGCATTCACAATGGTAGACTGCCCAACAGTGAGTGAGCTGAGGAGGTCAATGGCCTCCTCACTGAGGGCAGCAGAGGTGACAGGGGCAGGGGCTGAGGTGCCTGGGGCGAAGGTGGTGCCCACCCTCCTGGGTGAGCGGGCACGGGGCGAAGGCTGAGGGGCTGCTGGGAGGGCGGTGCTGGAAGGGGGGGTGGCGGCTGTACCTGTAGAAATGGGGGGCACAGATGTTGCCGCCACCACAAGGGAGCTCCGATCGGAGGACGAGTCCGTGTCGCTGGTTGCTGATCCGGTGCCCACCGTGAAGCTCCCATCGCCCTCCATCCCACTGTTGTATTCAGAGTCCGTGGTGTGGCCCTCCATGGCCATGTGGCATGCAGCCCCCTCGTGCTCCGGTGCCACTGTACCTCCGCCTGATGATGCTGATGCACAAAAGAACAGGGAGGGCACAAAAAAAGGGGGGGGGAACGACAGAAGAAAGACAGGTTGAGTGCATGGCTTACCGCTACCGTTGGCAGACAATACAGACACAGCAGCCCCCTGCACTACGCCGCGCTGTTGGGCTCTACAGATGCAGTTCCTGGGATATGGCTTACATGGCTATGATGGACATCTGCACACATAGATGACACAGGGGCATGTATACCTGTACTTGGCACTCTACAGAGGTGGGGTGGAGTGCCACATGGCCTGCATTACGGAGGGGCCTAGCCTACGGAACTCACCTGGCCTAGGGAATCCCACAGCCCTCCTCCCCCACCCAGACCCCTCCACTGCGCGCAGTCAGCAGAATGAGAGTGTACTCACCCCCTTGTGTCTGCTGCGATGCCCTCAAGCGCCCATCCAACTGAGGGTAGGCCACCGCCAGGATCCGGAACATCAGGGGGGTCATGGTGCGACGGGCACACCTCCCACGTTGGGAGGCCACCCCCAGCTGAGCCTCCGCCATCTTCTTGCTCCAGCGGCGAATGTCCTCCCATCTTTTACGGCAGTGGGTGCTTCGTCTCTGGTGGACCCCCAGGGTCCGGACGTCCTTGGGTATGGCACGCCAAATATCCTTCTTCTGGTGGGCGCTGACCTACATGACATTTACAGGTGAAGAAGAGATGTCATTAGCAACTGCACCGTTGAAGTGAGTGGCCCACATCCCTACCCTTGCCATCTGGCACATGCATTCACAGTCCTTCGTGCTCGCAGAACTCTGCCCCCTTCCTTCTTACATCCAGCCCTCTCCACCCAGCCATAGCCCATACAACTTGTACCCTATGTACTCATCTGTTGGTCTAGAGGACCGTAGAGTAGCGTGCACTGGGGAGGACCCCGTCCACGAGCTTCTCCAACTCCTGTGCAGTGAAGGCAGGGGCCCTTTCCCCAGACGCACGTGCCATTGTCTCTTCCAGACCGAGGTCACAGCAGCACTTGCAGTATAGGCCCTCTCCTGCCGAAGATCAGGTATCGAGTGATTGAACAGATAGAAAATGGCGGTGACGTCCGCGGCGGTGACGTCCGCGGCGGTGCATTTCATCACCGCCGGCGCACTTCGTCATTGGCTCCTGGGACCCATAGGGTCCAATGTTAACCAATGCAGAATTGCGCATCGGTCTTCGACCGCCTACCGCGACAGTGTACAACGCCAGCGCAGTTACCTCACATCCCATTGTCCCAGTTTAGAGGTCAGGCATCCGCCATTTCAGGGGCCCACATAGCTTCATTTTCAACTGCGTCACACATACCTAGGCCTGGACTCAACACACATACAGACAACTTTTGGGATTTTGTTTCGTGTTCTGTGTAGCTGTGGGTACATACCTCTGAGTTGCTTGACTCTGTGGTCGCTGTTGTCCTTCCTAGGCACCGTCAGCTGGGACATGTGAGGAGATGGCGAAATCCTCCGGTGTACCGACCGCTGGTGGACCTGTTGACAATGGAGGCGCAACATTTAATCATCACCTACAGGTTTGACCGTGCCACAATCCAGGAACTGTGTACCCATTTGGAGCCAGACCTCATGTCACCAATCCGCCATCCCACAGGAATCCCCCTTCAAGTGCAGGTGCTATCAGTGCTCCATTTCGTAGCAAGTGGGTCATTTCAAACAACTAGTGGCCATGGCATCAGGGATGTCCCAGCCTATGTTTTCTAACGTGTTGTCCAGAGTGTTGTCTGCCCAGCTGAAACACATGAGGAGCTACATCGTTTTCCCTCAGGTGGAGGATTTCGCTACTGTTAAAGGTGACTTCTATGCCCTTGGACATATCCCTAACATCATAGGTGCCATTGATGGGACCCATGTAGCTCTGGTCCCCCCCCCACAGGCTTGAACAGGTGTACAGGAACCGGAAGAGTTTTCATTCCACGAATGTACAGATGGTATGTTTGGCAGACCAGTACATCTCCCAGGTAAATGCTATGTTCCCTGGCTCAGTGCATGACGCCTACATCCTGCGGAATAGCAGCATCCCTTATGTGATGGGTCAACTCCAGAGGCACTGGTGTGGCTATTAGGGGACTCTGGTTACCCCAACCTGTCATGGCTATTGACCCCAGTGAGGAATCCCAGGACCAGGGCAGAGGAACGCTACAATGAGGCCCATGGGCAGACTAGGAGGGTGATCGAACGCAGCTTCGGCCTCCTGAAGGCCAGGTTCAGGTGCCTCCATATGACAGGTGGTTCCCTATTCTACTCACCAAGGAAGGTGTGCCAGATCATCATCGCCTGCTCTATGCTTCACAATCTTGCTTTGCGACGCCAGGTGCCTTTTCTGCAGGAGGATGGTCCAGATGAAGGTGTTGTGGCAGCTGTGGAGCCTGTGGACAGTGATGAGGAGGAAGCAGAGGAAGAAGACATTGACAACAGGGACTCATTCATACAGCAATATTTCCAGTGACCCACAGGTGAGAACACTTTCTTGACTACTACATTTACTTTCACACTTCTACCTTTATCCTGTCTGTCTATTTCAAGCAGTATTTGGTAACTGAGTTGTACATTTCCATTACTGTTTCACAGGTGTGGTTACCAACGTGTGTCATCTGCTTGCATCCTTCATGGACTTGTGATGTGTGACATAGGTATGTTGACATTACATTTTCTAACGGATTTTGTCATTGTCATAGCTAATACACATTTTCAAAATCACAGACTGACTCCTGAGATTTTTGTGCTTCAAGGGTGTTTATTGAAGTGCTAATTATTGGAGGGGGTGGTAAAATGGTGATGGGTGATGGTGGAGGAATGTCCATGCTAGAGTCCAGTCTATTAGTCTCACAGGTGCATTGCACATATGGGCATAGGAAGTGGAGCTGGGGCAGTTCCAATATGGACAAGGTTACAAAGTGGACAGTGAGATGACAATCAGGGTGGTCTCATTTCTTGGCCGGGGTCTTGCCATCGTGCTCTGTCCTGTTCCTGGATCTCAGGGACCACTTGCAGGGTGGTTCTCCGTCTGCAGGGGGTGGGGTGCTGGTGTGGTGGTCCTGTAGCAGGGCGTCCTGTCCAGTAGTGCCGGCGGAGGTGGTGGGCAGTTCATCGTCCATGCTAGTGTCAGGGGCCCCTCGGAGTGCCACGGTGTCCCTCATGGTGTTCTGTATGTCCTTCAGCACCCCTACGATGGTGCCCAGGGCGGAGCTGATGGTTCTGAGTTCCTCCCTGAACCCCAAATACTGTTCCTCCTGCAGCCGCTGGGTCTCCTGAAACTTGGCCAGGACCGTAGCCATCATCTCCTGGGAGTGGTGGTATGCTCCCAGGATGGAGGAGAGGGCCTTGTGGAGAGTGGGTTCCCTTGGCCTGTCCGCCCCCTGTCGCACAGCAGCCCTCCCAATTCCCCTGTGTTCCTGGGCCTCCGTCCCCTGGACTGTGTGCCCACTACCACTGTCCCCAGGTCCCTGTTGTTGGTGGGGTGGTGGGTTATCCTGGGTTCCCTGTAGTGGTGGACACACAGCTGATTGACGTGTCCTGGGTACGGAGGTATGGGCCCACTGGGTGGGTGCTGTAATGGTGTTTCCAGAGGGTGGAAGGTCAGTGTTGGGCTGTGCCTGTGCGAGGGGAACCGACTGTCCCGAGGACCACGATGGTCCCGGCTGGTCATCTGGATTCAGTTGGCCAGAGCTGCTGTCATCAGTGTGGGCCTCTTCTGTGGGTGGGGTAGAGATTTCTGGACCCTCCTGTCTGGTGACGTTAGGTAGTGGTCCTGCAGGGGTGTAAAAGCATAATTATTGCATCTGTGTGTGTCATGGTGTGCAAAGGGTGGGTGACCGTGTACCCCAGTGCTAGCATTCCTGTGTGGGGCCTTGTGTGATGATGGTTAGGGGATGTTATGGGTATGTGCAGTGGCCATGCTTTAGTGATGGGTGTCCATGCTTTGTTGTGTCATGCAGGGATTGGTGTTGGGATGGATGGTTTGTGTTATTAGTACATTAGTGAGGAGTTGGAGTGATAGGGGAGGGGGTGAGGGTGGGGGTGTGTGATAGCATGCAGGTAGGGTGGGGGATTTGATAGTTAAGATGTGACTTACCAGTGTCCATTCCTCCACCGACTCCACCGAGGCCCTCTGGATGCATAATGGTCAAGACCTGCTCCTCCCATGTTGTTAGTTGTGGGGGAGGAGGTGGGGGTCCGCCGCCAGTCCGCTGTACTGCGATGTTGTGCCTGGAGAACACGGAACACACCTTCCCCCGTAGGTCGTTCCACCTCTTCCTGATGTCGTCCCTATTTCTTGGGTGCTGTCCCACTGCATTGACCCTGTCGACTATTCTTCACCATATCTCCATCTTCCTTGCAATGGAGGTGTGCTGCACCTGTGATCCGAATAGCTGTGGCTCTACCCGTACGATTTCCTCCACCATGACCCTGAGCTCCTCCTCGGTGAACCTGGGGTGTCTTTGCTGTGCCATGGGGTGGTGTAGGTGATGTGTGGGATGGTGTATGTGGGGATAAGTGTGGAGATGTGTAGTGGTGTGTGGTGTTTTGTGCATGGATGTTGTGTGGGTGATGGTGTTGTGTGCCTCTGTGTGGTGGGGTTGTCTATGCTGTGCTCTCTCTGTCGCCTTCATCTATAATTTCTGGTCGTAGGGGTTTGTGGGTGATGTGGGTGTGTGTTTTATATTGTAATGGGTGTGTGGGAGTGGTGTTTGTATGTGTATCAGGTGTGTGTAAATCGAATTGTCCAATGTGGCGGTATTTTGGAGATGTGTGTGTATTTTGAGCGCAGCGGTGTGTACCGCCAATGGAATACCGCGGTTGAAAGACCGCCGCTTGGATTCGTGGGTCATAACAGCATGGGCATGTTTTGGTTGACGTGACGGTGGAGGTTTTGTTTTCGCCACTTTATCACTGACCTTTGGTGCGGCGGACTTGTGTGGGTGTCTGAATTTCGGCGGATTCCGAGATGTGGGTCATATTAGCTGTGGCGGAATTCCGTGGCCGCGGCGGTGTATTGGCGGTCTTCTGCACGGCGGTAAGCGGCTTTTACCGCCAATGTTGTAATGACCCCCATTGTCATAAAAATAAAGTACCTTTATTTTTAGTATATCTGTGTATTGTGTTTTCTTATGATATTGTGCATATGACACCAGTGGTATAGTAGGAGCTTTGCATGTCTCCTAGTTCAGCCTAAGCTGCTCTGCTATAGCTACCTTCTATCAGCCTAAGCTGCTAGAAACACCTCTTCTACACTAATAAGGGATAACTGGACCTGGTACAGAGTGTAAGTACCCCTTAGTACCCACTACAAGCCATGCCAGCCTCCTACACCAGGGCAGATGAGTTGATAGATACACTGGCTTCTGCCAAGTATCTAAGCACTTTTGATTTAACTGCAGGGAATTGGCAAATTAAGTTATCAGAAGATGCAAAACCAAAGACAGCCTTTTCAACCATGGGGGGGCATTATAAATTCACAGTTATGCCCTTTGGATTGAAAAATGCACCTGCCACTTTTCAGAGGTTGGTGAACAAAGCCCTCCAAGGATTGGAAGCCTTTAGTACAGCATATCTAGATGATATTGCTGTCTTTAGATCCACCTGGGATGATCACCTGGTCCACCTATGGAAAGTTTTGGAGGCCTCACTATCAAGGCTTCAAAGTGCCAGATAGGGCAGGGGAAAGTGGTTTATCTGGGCCACCTGGTAGGTGGGGAACAGATTGCACCACTGCAGGGGAAGATCCAAACCATTATGGCATGGACTTCCCCTACAACTCAGAGCCAAGTGAGAGCCTTCCTAGGCCTCACTGGGTGCTACAGGAGATTCATTAAGAATTATGGCACTATAGCTGCCCCTGTTAATGACCTCACATCAAAGAAGATGCCTAAAAAGATGCTAGCTGTCAAAAGGCTTTTGATGAGCTCAAACAGGCCATGTGTTCTGCACCTGTCCTCCAAATCCCTTGTTACTCCAAACATTTCATTGTACAAACTGATGCTTCTGAATTAGGGGTAGGGGCAGTTCTATCACAGCTAAGCACAGAGGGCCAGGATCAACCTGTTGCTTTTATCAGCAGGAGGTTGACCCCTAGAGAAAAGCGTTGGTCTGCCATAGAGAGGGAGGCCTTTGCTGTGGTCTGGGCCTTGACAAAGTTGAGACCATACCTCTTTGGTACTCACTTTATTGTTAAAACAGACCACAAGCCTCTATTATGGCTTAAACAAATAAACCCTAATTTTTTGATGTGGTCCATCTCGATACAGTGAATGGACTATACAGTGGAACATAGACCTGGGAGTACCCACTCCAATGCAGATGGACCCTCCAGATATTTCCACTTAGCCAATGAAGAATCATCTGGGCAAGGTAAGCCTTATTGTCCCTCGTTTGTGGGGGGTTGTGTTGGAAAGTACCATCTTTCTTGACATGTTACCCCTAATATTAGATGTATATCAGTATGTTTTTGCCTGTCTCACTAGGATCCTGCTAGCCAGGACCCGAGTGCTCTTAGTTTGTGGCCTAAATGTGTATGCCTGTGTAGTGCCTAACTGTGTCACTGAGGCTCTACTAATCAGAACCTCAGTGCTCATGCTCTCTCTGCCTTTAAATCTGTCACTATAGGCTAGTGACTACATTTACCAATTTCAATTGGCATACTGGAACCCCCTTATAAGTCCCTAGTATATGGTACCTAGGTACCCAGGGCATTGCGGTTCCAGGAGATCCATATGGGCTGCAGCATTTCTTTTGTTCCCATAGGGAGTTCAGACAAACCCTTTCACATGACTGCCATTGCAGCCTGCGTGAAATAACACACATGTTATTTCACATCCATTTTCACTGCACTAAAGTAACTTATAAGTCACCTATATGTCTAACCGTCACTTGCTGAAGGTTAGGTGCAAAGTTACTAAGTGTGAGAGCACCCTTGCACTAGCAAATGTTCCCCCAAATAGTTCAGGGCCATTTCCCTGGACTTTGGAAGTGCGGGGACACCATTATACACGTGCATTACATATAGGTCAATACCTATATGTAGCTTCACAATGGTAACTCCGAATATGGCCATGTAACATGTCTAAGATCATGGAATTGTCCTGCCATTACAAATCTGGTATTGGGGAGTCAATTCCATGCATCCTGAGGGCTCCTCTATGGACCCCCAGTATTGCCAAACCAGCTCTCTGGGGTTTTCTCTGCAGAGTTCTGCCCTCCTGGGGTCTGAGCAGCTCAGGAAGGCAGAACAATGGATTTCCTTTGGGACCAGGCGTTTACACCCTCTCCCTTTAGAAATAGTTGTTAAAGGCTGGGGAGGGGTAGCCTCTCCCAGCCTCTGGAAATGCTTTGAAGGGCACAGATGGAGCCCTCCTTGCATAAGCCAGTCTACACCGGTTTAGGGAACCCCCAGTCCCTGCTCTGGTGCGAAACTGGACAAAGGGAAGGGTGGTGACCACTCCCCTGTCCATCACCACCACAGGGTGGTGCCCAGATCTCCTCCAGTGTGTCTCAGACCTCTGCCATCTTGTTTTCAGAGGTGTGGGGGCACTCTGGAGGCCTCTGAGTGGCCAGTGCCAGCAGGTGATGTCAGAGACCCCTCCTGATAGGTGCATACCTGACTAGGTAGCCACTCCTCCTCTGAGGGCTATTTAGGGTCTCTCCTGGGGGCTTCTCTTCAGATTACGACTTGCAAGAATACAGCAGAACTCCTCTGCACTTGTCTCTTAGGCTTCTGCCAAGGATCGACCACTAACTGCTCCAGGATGCGTGCAAAACTGCCACAAAGTAGCCAGAAGACTACCAGCGACATTGTAGCGCCTAATCCTGCCGGCGTTCTCTACTGTTTCCTGGTGGTGCTCTGAGGGCTGCCTGCCTTCACCCTGCACTGGAAGCCATGAAGAAATCTCCTGTGGGTCGACAGAATCTTCCCCCTGCTCCAGCAGGCACCAAACTTCAGCTTCACCGGTACTCTGGGTCCCCTCTCATCCTGACGAGTGTGGCCCCTGGAACACAGGTGGTTAACCCAAGTGACCCAGACTGTCCAGTGGTCCAACTATCCACATTTGGAGGAGTTAAGTCCTTGCGTCCCCTCCCCAGACAGTAATCCTGTGCACCGTGTGATCTGAAGCTACAAGGGCTTCTGTGCACACTTCCAAGAAATCCTGCATGCACAGCTGAGTCTATGTCCCCAGCACTCCGTCCTACAATGCTCAGCTCCCTGAGTTGACCCCCGGTGTCGTGGGACCTCTCTTTGCAGTGTTGAGATGACCGCCATGTTCAGTCTTCTTGAACCCGTGTTCAAGGACTTCTGTGGGTGCTTCCCTTCTGTCCATGGGCTCTCTGCATTGCTGAGGGCCCCCTCTGTCCCCTCACCTGACTGGCGACATCCTGGTCCTTCCTAGGCCCGGGCAGCACCCTTTTTCTCCAATCGTGACTCTTGCAGGTAGATAGGCTTGTTTGCGGTACTTTGCCAAGGAAACAACTCTGTGTCCTCCAGCACGCGGTGGGACATCTTCTGCACAAAGCAGAACCTCCTACCTCCTTTCGTTGTTGCAAAACCTGCAGCTTCTTCCAACCGGAGGCAGCCATTTTGCACCTTCATCCGGGGTTTAGTGGGCTCCTGCCCCCCTGGACACTTTAGCGACTCTTGGACTTGGTCCCCTTCCTTTGCAGGTCTTCAGGTCCAGGAATCAGTCTTCAGTGCTTTGCAGTCTGTTGTGGTCCTTGCGAAATCCTTCATCACAACTTTAGTATGTTTTGGGGGAAATAGTAGTACTTTACTCCTACTTTCCAGGGTCCTAGGGTGGAGTCTCCTTTACACCCTTAGTGTTTTCTCACACTCCCAGCGACCCTCTACACACTACACTTGCCTAGGCGTGCATTCGTGGTTCGCATTCCACTTTCTTAGTATAAGGTTTGTGTTGACCCTAGGCCTATTGCATCCTATTGTTATTTTAGAGTGTTTGCACTACTTTCTGACTGTTTTACTTACCTGATTTGGTTAGTTGTGTATATTTGTGTATGTTACTTATCTCCTAAGGGAGTATATCCTCTGAGATATTTTTGGCACATTGTCACTAAAATAAAGTACATTTATTTTTTGTAACTATGAGTATTCTCTTTTATATGATATAGTACATATATGATACAAGTGGTATTGCATGAGCTTTGCATGTCTCCTAGTTCAGACTTGGCTGCTCTGCTATCAGCTATCAGCCTAAGCTGCTAGAACACTACTACACTCTACTAATAAGGGATAACTGGACCTGGCATAAGGTGTAAGTACCATTGGTACCCACTACAAGCCAGGCCAGCCTTCTACAAATACATACATATATTCCTAAATACATACATGCATACATACATATATGCATACATTAATTAAATACTTCTCCATGTTCAGTGCTGAGGTGTGTCTCCAGGGAGGGTGGCCCCTCTCAGAGGGGGATGTGTTTGTGCTATAGAAATACAACATACATGCATACATACACACATACATACATACATGCATGCATACATACATACAGGGTGGCTCTGTAGACAGGCTTGTGGGCAGACACTCTGGCACAAGTGGAGCAGAAGGTGGCAGGATGGACACCTGTAGTACTGTCTCCAAGAGACACCCGCTGCCTGAGACAGGCTCGGGCAGACACTCTGGAACATGCGGAACAGAAGGAGAAGGGCTGAACACCTGTGGGAATGTCTCCAAGTGACACTGCTCCCCGTCCCAGGCTCTGAGGCAGACAGCCTAAGTAACACCTGCTGCCAGAGCCTGGCTCCAAGGCACACACTTGAAGTCAGAGCTGTCCCTCTGGTACAAGCTGAGCAGAAGAATGTAGGATGGACACCTGTCCAATCGTCTCCAAGTTACACCTGCTGTCCATCACAGGCTCAGAGGCAGACACTCTGGTACAAGAACAGCAGAAAGAGGTGGGATGGACACCTGCAAGACCATCTCCAAGTGTCACCTGCTGCCTGTCACGGACTCAGAGGCAATCACTTTGGTACAAGCAAAGCAGAAGGAGTTGGGCTGGGCACCTGTAGGACTTTCTCCAAGAGACAGCTGCTGCCTGAGACATGCTCCAAGGCAGACACTTGAAGACAGAGCTGTCCATCTGATACAAGCAGAGCAGAAGAATGTGGGATGGACACCTCTATAACTGTCTCCAAGTGACACCTGTTGTCTGTCACAGGCTCGGGGGCATACACTCTTGTACAAGCGGCACAGAAGGCGGCAGGATAGACACCTGTAGGACTGTCTCCAAGTTACAACTGCTGTCCATCACAGGCTAGGAGGCAGACACTCTAGTACAAGAACAGCAGAAGGAGGTGGTATGGACACCTGTCGGACCATCTCCAAATAACAGCTCTTGGCCGAGCCAGGCTCGGTGGCAAAAACTCTGGTACAAGTGGACCAGAAGGAGGAGGGCTGGACACCTGTAGGACTATCTCCAAGTGACACCTGCTGCCTGAGACATGCTCCAAGGCAGACACTTGAAGACAGAGCTGTCCATCTGATACAAGCAGAGCAGAAGAATGTGGGATGGACATCTCTATAACTGTCTCCAAGTGACACCTGTTGTCTTTCACAGGCTCGGGGCATACACTCATGTACAAGCGGCACAGAAGGCGGCAGGATGGACACCTGTAGGACTGTCTCCAAGTGACACCTGTTGTCCATCACAGGCTCAGAGGCAGACACTCTGGTACAAGCAGGCCAGAGGAGGAGTGCTGGACACCTGTCGGACCATCTCCAAGTGACACCTGCTGTCCTAGACAGGCTCGGGGGCATACACTCTTGTACGAGCAGAGCAGAAGGAGACAGGATGGACACCTGTAGGACCGTCTCCAAGTGACACCTGCTGCATGTCACAGGCTCAGACGCAGACATTCTGGTACAAGCAGAGCAGAAGGAGGTGGGATGGACACCTGTAGGACCGTCTCCAAGTGACACCGGCTGCATGTCACAGGCTAGGAGGCAGTCACTCTGGTACGAGCAGAGCAGAATGAGGTGGGATGGACACCTGTAGGACCGTCTCCAAGTGACACCGGCTGCATGTCACAGGCTAGGAGGCAGTCACTCTGGTACGAGCAGAGCAGAATGAGGTGGGATGGACACCTGTAGGACCTTCTCCAAGTGACACCTGCTGCATGTCACAGGCTAAGAGGCAGTCACTCTGGTACGAGCAGAGCAGAATGAGGTGGGATGGACACCTGTAGGACCTTCTCCAAGTGACACTTGCTGCATGTCACAGGCTAGGAGGCAGTCTCTCTGGTACGAGCAGAGCAGAAGGAGGTGGACTGGACACCTGTAGGACCTTCTCCAAGTGGCACCTGCTGCATGTCACAGGCTAGGAGGCAGTCTCTCTGGTACGAGCAGAGCAGAAGGAGGTGGACTGGACACCTGTAGGACCTTCTCCAAGTGGCACCTGCTGCATGTCACAGGCTAGGAGGCAGTCTCTCTGGTACGAGCAGAGCAGAATGAGGTGGGATGGACACCTGTAGGACCTTCTCCAAGTGAAACCTGCTGCATGTCACAGGCTCAGACGCAGACATTCTGGTACAAGCAGAGCAGAAGGAGGTGGGATGGACACCTGTAGGACCTTCTCCAAGTGACACCTGTGCATGTCACAGGCTAGGAGGCAGTCACTCTGGTACGAGCAGAACAGAATGAGGTGGGATGGACACCTGTAGGACCTTCTCCAAGTGGCACCTGCTGCATGTCACAGGCTAGGAGGCAGTCACTCTGGTACGAGCAGAGCAGAATGAGGTGGGCATGCCAGAGGGTGCAACTACTTGAGTCGAGCAGCAGACTCCTGACCATGAACAGTCGCAGCCACCCACAGTGTCCATTTTGGAAAAATCTTGCTGGATGTCCTCCAAGTGACAGAAAATTGTGCTAAGGGGCACCACATCTCTCTTGCACTTACCAACTTTCTGTTTTGGCACAGGCACCAGAAAAGGTTCCACACACAGTGACTGGCGGAATTTGACCAAAACTCGATGTTACAAGAGTGATGCGGAGTCGCCAAAGTTCTGCCAATTTTACCAGTGGAAGGGAAGATTTCGCCAACCCCTAATGCTAACTATAACTACCCAGGGGCGGCCGACACTGGGTGATATATATACATATATACTACAGTATACTCATGATTTACATATCACTCAAGATTATCAAAATTTGCTTATCAATATTGTCATTTTTTTTTTACTATTTGTAAAAATTGTGTCAGTGTTTTTTAAAATGTGTTATTTGCATTACATTGATGAGCTAATGCCAAGTATGGATAAAACAAATGCCAGTTTCACATTAGGATGTATTTGTGATGTTCTGCCATAAAATAATTATTTATTTGTATATGTTTTATTGGCATGTAGTCTTTTTGAGGCATCGTGTTCACATTGGTATAAATGCAATGACAAACAGCATTTTAATGTGCTTGTAGTTTCACCGGTGTTCATTGCTGCAGTCTGACCGGCAATTGATTATAAATATTGCTATTTTTTCTTTAAATGACAATATCACACTATGATCCTCCCACATGAACACTGAGATCCCCCTCCAAGATTAACCTGATAGTTCCTAAAGTTCTTCGTAAGACAGGTGGAGCTGAGCCTTTTCAGTATTTGCTGCACATACGTGGAATGTGCTCTCCGATGTCCTTAGAGGAGAGTTAGACCATCAGAGCTCCAGGAAAAGGCTGAGGGCCTGGCTATCCAAATACCAACAGCAGGTTTATTTATGATCGGTTTTCAGCGCCTTGATACCCAAGTGGGTCATAGAAGAGCTTTATAAAACACATAAACATCACCAATACACACGAACAAGACTTCCTCCACCAATACCACCACCACCAACACTGTCTCCACCAATACCACCACCAACACGGCCTCCACCAATACCACCCTAACAATACTGCCTCCACCACTACCACCCCAACAAAACTGCCTCCACCAATACCACACCAACAATACTGCCTCCACCAATACCACACCATCAACACTACCTCCACCAATAACACACCATCAACACTGCCTCCACCAATACCACACCAACAATACTGTCTCCACCAATACCAACCAGTAACACCGTCTCCACCAATACCACACCAACAATACTTCCTCCATCAATACCACCACCACCAACAACACTGCCCCCACCAATCAAACCCCAACAACACTGCCTCCACCTGTATCACCTCAACAACACTGCCTCCACCAATACCACCCCAACAACACTGCCCCCACCTGTGTCACCTCAACAACATTGCCTCCACCAATACCAGCACCATCAACTCTATCACCAATACCAACACCAATAACATTAATCAGACCAGGGCTATAGCATCAATACTTCCATTTCTACCAATACTACACTTCCTACAACCCCATTGTTACAAACAAACACTACCACTATACTACCACTACACTACCACCAGTACTACACCATCAGCACAGTCCCTAATACCACCTCCACCAATACAACACATGACTAATACCACACACCAATACCATGACCACTGCAAAAACCATGATAACATTAACAACACCATGCCAACAATACCACATTACCACCAATAACACCACCTAGCCAAATACCACCACCGGCAATATTGCCTACACCAACACCACCTCAAATAACAGCAATGAGACTAGCGCCTATAACACCAATACCACCACTACCACCAATGTCACACTGCCAACAACACCACTTGCACAAACACCACCACCACAATGCTAATTCCAGTTCATCAACACTATCACCACCACCAATGACATCAACCACACTAATAGCACTATCAGTAACAGTAATGACACCAGAACCACTAGCACCAATATCATCACTTCCACTACTGCTACACTTCCACCAACACCATAGGCACAAACACCACCACCTTCACACTAATACTACACCAACAAAACTATCACCAGCACCACACCACCACTAGTACTATACAATCAGTACCACTCCTAATACCACCACCAATACTATACTGCACCAGCACTTTTCCTAATACTACCACCAATAGAACACATGGCCTGTACCACACACCAACAATATCACCTCTGACAAAACGATAGTAACATTACCAGCACCATAACAATGTCAGTATCACATTACCACCAATAAAAAATACACCACAAATTGGGATACTATCTCCACCAACACTATGGCCCTCATTATAGCCTTGGCGGTTTTCTGACCTCCAGGGCTACGATGGTGATCTCACAGCCGATGGGCCGGCAGTGAAGACCACCACATTATGAGTGTGGCAGGTTGGCCTCTGCCAACTCGCCACATCCACTCCTGTACCGCCAGAGTGGTTGGGCCCACTGAGCCAGAGATTAGCATCCAATGAAGACCGCCGGAGGTATTAGGAGTCGGCTTTCCATGAGGTTTTCCGCGGCGGTAGCACTGCCACGAAAACCCTGGCGGAAAGGCTACTGGTGACAGGACATTTCTTTCCTGTCACCAGCAGACGATCCCCCATCCCCCTCCTGCAAGCCCAATACCCCCTCCACCAGAACAGCGAACGCCTACCCCACCCCAATTCTACCACAGCGCCCCCTCACCTCACCCCCACATACACGCACACAGACACCCACACGCACCCCGCATACACTTATTCACGCACCCTGCATACACTCATTCACGCACCCCTCATCTGTACACGCATTCACTTCAACATTCATACACACACTCATGTCAGCATTCATACATGCATTTAACCACACATACATTCACACACGCATGCACACACCCATACACACATGCATATAAACATGCATACACACTTACATTCACACACGCAGACAACACCCAATCACACATGCACACACAACATCCCTCCTGCCGGACGCCCAACTTACCTTGTCCGGCGAGGAGGTCCAGCAGGGAACGGGAATGGATGCTTCCACCGCCGGCAGCGCCCAGCCATCAGGACAGCGGCAAGCCGTATTACAGATCATAATACGCCTGGTGGAGTTCTTTTGGTGGGGCGGGCCGGTGGTGGAACCGCCCATGCACTTCCAACCGCCAGCACGACTACTGGAGGATTTCCACCCAAAATGTGGAGGAAATCCTGCAGTACTCGTAACATGGTGGTCGGAAGACCGCCAGAACTGACGTTCTTCTGGCACCTGTGGCTTTGGCGCTCTTGTAAAAAGACTGCCAAAGTCGTAATGAGGGCGTATGTACTGGCAAAGTGTAGGAGGCTGGCCTGGCTTGTAGTGGGTACCAAGGGGTACTTACACTCTGTACCAGGTCCAGTTATCCCTTATTAGTGTAGAAGAGGTGTTTCTAGCAGCTTAGGCTGATAGAAGGCTGAACTAGGAGACATGCAAAGCTCCTACTATACCACTGGTGTCATATGCACAATATCATAAGAAAACACAATACACAGATATACTAAAAATAAAGGTACTTTATTTTTATGACAATATGCCAAAAGTATCTCAGTGAGTACCTTCAGTATGAGGATGCCAAATATACACAAGATATATGTACACAATACCAAAAATATGCAGTAATAGCAAAAGGAAGTAATGCAAGCAGTGTAAAGTTACAATAGATTGCAATAGGAGCACATAGGTATAGGGGCAACACAAACCATATACTCCAAAAGTGGAATGCGAATAACGTATGGGCCCCAAACCTATGTGAGCTTGTAGAGGGTCGCTGGGACTGTAAGAAAACAGTGAGGGTTAGAAAAATAGCCCACCCCAAGACCCTGAAAAGTAGGTGTAAAGTGCACCTATATTCCCCAGAGGGCACAGAAGTCGTGATAGGGGAATTCTGCAAGAAAGAACAACACCAGCAATGCAACCAAAGTGGATTTCCTGATGAAAGTACCTGTGGAACAAGGGGACCAAGTCCAAGAGTCGCGACAAAGTCGAGATTGTGCAGATGCCCAGGAAATGCCAGCTGAGGATGCAAAGAAGCTGCCACCGGATGGTAGAAGCTGTGGATTCTGCAAGAACGAAGAGGGCTAGAAACTTCCCCTTTGGAGGATGGATGCCCCACATCGTGAAGAAGCTAGCAGAGGTGTTCCCACGCAGAAAGACCGCAAACAAGCCTTGCTAGCTGCAAGGGTCGTAGTTGGGGTTTTTGGATGCTGCTGTGGCCCAGGAGGGACCAGGATGTCGCCAATTGCGTGAGGAGACAGAGGGGGCGCGCAGCAAGATAGGGAGCCCTCACAGAAGCAGGCAGCACCCGCAGACGTGCCAGAACAGGCGCTACGAAGAGGAGTGAACCGGAGCTCACCCGAAGTCACAAAAGAAGATCCCACGACGCCGGAGGACAACTCAGGAGGTTGTGCACTGCAGGTTAGAGTGTCGGGGACCCAGGCTTGGCTGTGCACGAAGGAAATCCTGGAAGAGTGCACGGGAGCCAGAGCAGCTGCAAATCACGCGGTACCCAGCAATGCAGTGCTTAATTTGTGCTCGCTGTTTCGATGCACCGGCACTTATATTTCAGCCTCGAGCATTTACTGCGAGCTAAAGACACACATGGCAAAGACGGAGGAAGAGAACAACGGAAAAGCGCCACAAAGGCATAAAGCTGCAAGAGTGAGCTGAAGGGGCAGGGAGTGGCTGTAAATGGATTGAAGAGGCCAGGGGTGGCTTCAGGATTCAGTGCCGCACATTTAATTGCAGCAGCCGCGAGTTTAAGGGGGGGGCTTTGGGCACCGGCACAGCACTGGTGCAGAGGGGTCAGTGCTGGGCCTTTCCAAGCTCTTGTGTTTAGGGACCTGTATTTGGAGATATAAAGCGTGTTTTTTCCCAACACAAATATTTGAATGCTACCTCTTGAATAATTTGTTTGATGGGTGAAAACAGTGTCATCCGTTAGAGAAATGGAGGTGCACTTTAGGCATATCACAGCAAAATTATTTCACAAAAAAAGAAAATCATCTAAAGCTACCTTCCACAGCAATAATTTGAAGTCTGCAAAAAATATATCAAGAGAGGTGAGACTGATGACACGCCCTTGTTATAGACTAGGTTCTCTCGGTGACCCCTGCCCTCCTTCTAGGCGCTTCATCAGTTGTCCCTTTGATGTGTGAGCTGCTAAACACGTCCATGGAGTCAGCCTCTGTCCCGACCTCCTGGAAGCAGCTCAGGTTACAACCATCCTGAAACCCAACACCGCAGATCCGAATATTCCAGATAATTCTAGAGCGACCTCATTGGCGCAGCTTCTGAGAAGATGCTTGAAAACCCGCCAGCCACCAGTTGTGGGACCAGCTGGACACAATCACATCCTGGATGGCTCCAGTCTGGCCTGCAGGGCCCTTGCACTGACCCTGTCCTCCCGGTGGATTCTCAACATCTAAACAACATCTCAGGTAATGGTGGAGTGTCCACCCCTGTTCTGTGGGCGCTGCCAACACCACATCTCCCTCCACACCGAGACGGAGGTGAGGGCGGGGCCTCAAGGCAGCGGTGCCAGCACCACATCTCCCTCCACTCTGAGACGGAGGTGATGGCGGGGCCTCAAGGCAGCAGTGCCAGCACCACATCTCCCTCCACACCGAGACGGAGGTGAGGGTGGGCCTCAAGGCAGCGGTGCCAGCACCACATCTCCCTCCACACCGAGACGGAGGTGAGGGCGGGGCCTCAAGGCAGCGGTGCCAGCACCACATCTCCCTCCACACCGAGACGGAGGTGAGGGCGGGCCTCAAGGCAGCGGTGCCAGCACCACATCTCCCTCCACACCGAGACGGAGGTGAGGGCGGGCCTCAAGGCAGCGGTGCCAGCACCACATCTCCCTCCACACCGAGACGGAGGTGAGGGCGGGACCTCAAGGCAGCGGTGCCAGCACCACATCTCCCTCCACACCGAGACGTAGGTGAGGGCGGGACCTCAAGGCAGCGGTGCCAACACCACATCTCCCTCCACACCATTTTTTTGCCATTAATTGCTCAACCATGCCACATATTTTGGTCTTTTTGCCACATAGTTCCAGTGGCCCTGCATATAAAGGGCTAGTAAGGCTAATGGAATTTTTTTTCAAACAAGGCCCTTAAATCACTGCATGGTTCTACCTAGTAGTACACAAGTAATAACAAACTGCAATGGAAATTCTGAACAACGAACAAGATTCCTGTCCAAGTTTTATTTCCAATTGATTGAAGTTTACAGAATGGTAAAAGGCAAGGATTTATTGGTACATGATAATAACTGCCCTACTGTGTGTGCTATTTAAAACAGGAGTGGGGCAATGAGGAATTGCTTTTGCCAAATTGCTTTAATCAACAATTGTAGAATGGTTTACATGATGAAATGAAAGAAGGAAGAGGGAGAACATGTCAGATTTATAAAGAAAGTATTGTTTGCTAGGTAAGTACTCCGCCTTCTGCAGCAATGCCACAGTGTATTTTTATGTGACGCCTTTATTGATAACACTGAAATGTTTTCCATTGGGGCGGCTGGACTTCAAAGGAGTTTAATACAGTTTACAACTGCGTGTGATGTTAGGAATTCAATCTTAAAGCGACCCTTAGACCTTCCGATACTAAATGTTTCACCGCATAAGCATTCTGGGCTCTTTTTAAGAAAGCGCTGCATGCAACACACTGAGCATAAGAGCACCACACACTGACGTCCACGGTTAGAGAAAAACACCTTGTGATTGCGAGAAGCCGCAGCTTGTTGAGGATCATTTGTATGAGTGCGAGCACATCCCTCGCTTTAAGTGCTCTGTGTTCTTTAGCTGTCTCTTGTAGGCGCTAGAGAAGGTGTGTGTTGGCCCACAGCTATATTCCCATTCTCACACCTTCTCTAGCATAAAATGGACATTTGCAATTCAGCCATAAATTATGTGGGCCAGATGTATCAAGATAGGGCTTTGCGAATCGCAAATAGGCGCTAGAGAAGGGTGTACTGCCCTGCTGGACACATTCTAGTGTTTTGCCAGCCACTCTGCTGAGGGCTGGCCTTCCATCTACACCCCACACCCACCCAACACAGGCGTCACCGGTCAGGTGACCCTGCCAATAAAAGGGGCCGGGTGCACGTGCCCAGGGCCAGTTATACCGACCATGCCACTGTGTCTGCGTGACTTACTTTTAGTAGCATGCGGGCCTAGGGCCCCAACACTACAAAGGGGTGGGGGCGATGATTTTTATTTTTTCACTGGGGTCACGGCATTAAGAAGTTTGCAACCACTACATTACGGGGTAATTGGCAAACTTCTGATGTTCTTGAAAAGACTGAGCATTGGCACCACGTGAACCCGGGCCCTCGGGGAATGATGGAGATGCAGAAATGAGGAGCCGCCTGCCCGGTGCTCTGCGCTCAGCAGTGTAGCGCCCACATGGACTCACAGCAGCAGCCGCGTTTGTGACGAGATAAGAGCAGGATTTACAGCTCTTTACAGGAATGGGGCAGTGGAGCGAGGGCTGGGGCGGTCTGAGGGGGGTAAGACTGAGTATGCACAGGCTGAATGAGAGGAACCCTTTGCAGCTTATCACACGCAGTGGGGAACTGAAACCCCATGTTGCCAAGCAATCTTGCTGCCAGCGAGCACAGCCTTCAGGAGTGACAAGCGCAACCGGGAACTGCGATTATAAAAGCCATTTGTTCACCTGGATGTCCGCCACATGGTCCTCCCGAGCCCAGGCTTCACAAGGTGTGGCGCTGAAGGGCACTGAGGCGGCCAGACACCCTCACAGCAAACACGGGGCGCCACTTGGCGCGATCCGACGCTAAGCGCACCTTTCATACTGAAAATAGAAGCTGGAGATGGAGGGGAGCACAGACTCCTTGACTTGGGATGTTACGCCAGCAGCCCTGACCGTCCTGGGTTTATCTTCTGAAAGGCAGACATCCACAGAAGTGGAATAATTCAGAATGACACAAAGGACCCAGCTGCCCTGGAAAGCCCCCTCTGCTCTTGTTTTATGTTTGCAGAGGGAGGTGGGGAAGGCAGACCTGCCAGAAGGAAGACTCGCTCGAGAAAGCGTGGCTGCTCTGAAACACCCACCCGCAGTGTAAGACAGCAGGCAAACACTGGAAAACAGTCCCCTACAAAAGAGATAAACAGGACAAAGTGTAAATTTACAATACTTGGTCCCTGCTCTGAAAGAGAAAAAAGAGGAACAACGAGACAGAACTGACCACTGTAGGAGGCTGGCCTGGCTTGTAGTGGGTACCTTGTGGTACTTACACCCTGTGCCAGGTCCAGTTATCCCTTATTAGTAGAGTAGAGGTGTTCTAGCAGCTTAGGCTGATAGAGGTAGCTATGGCAAAGCAGCTTAGGCTGAACTAGGAGACATGCAAAGCTCCTACTATACCACTTATATCATATAGCACAATATCATAAGAAAACACAATACACAGTATTACTAAAAATAAAGGTATTTTATTTTAGTGGCAATATGCCAAACGTATCTCAGAGGATACCCTCACTTAGGAGGTAAGTAATATACACAAATTATATGTACACAAACCAAAAAAAACTGGTAACAGTAAGAAAAGTAGTGCAAACAATGTAGAATCACTATAGGATGCAATAGGTAAACATAGGTCTAGGGGCAACACAAACCATATACTCCAAAAGTGGAATGCGAATCATGAATGGACCCCAGACCTATGGGAGGTTGTAGAGGGTCGCTGGGACTGTGAGAAAACAGTAAGGGTGTCCAAGATACCCCACCCCAAGACCCTGAAAAGTAAGAGTAAAGTTACCCTACCACCACAGAAAGACAGAATAGTCGTGATAAGGGATTCTACAAGAACCACAAGCACCAACAAAACACTGAAGACGGATTCCTGGACCTGAGGACCTGTAAATGAAGGGGACCAAGTCCAAGAGTCACGAAAGTGTCCAGAGGGGGCAGGAGCCACTAAACCCCGGATGAAGGTGCAAAAGGACTGCCACTGGGTGGAAGAAGCCAAAGATTCTGCAACAACGAAAAGGGCTAGGAACTTCTCCTTTGGATGGAAGATGTGCCACGGCGTGCTGGATGTTGCAGAAGTGTTGCCAGGCAGAAATACCGCAAACAAGCCCTGCTAGCTGCAAGCATCACGGCTGGGGACCAGGAAGGACCAGGATGTCGCCCATTGGAGGAGACAGAGGGGGTGCTCAGCAACTCAGAGAGCCCCCGCAGAAGCAGGCAGCACCCGCACTGAGGACCGCGGTTGACTCAGAGTCACAAAAGAGGGTCCCACGACGTCAGAGTCCAACTCAGCAAGATGGGCAATGCAGGACAGAGTGCTGGGGACCCAGGCTAGGCTGTGCACAAAGGAATCCTTGGAGAAGTGTACAGAAGCCGGAGCAGCTGCAAATCACGCAGTACACAGGTTTGCTGTCTGGCGTGGGGAGGCAAGGACTTACCTCCACCAACTTTGGACAGAAGGGCCACTGGAGTGTGGGAGACACTTGGACCCAACTCCTGTGTTCCAGGTACCATGCTCGTCAGGATGAGAGGGGACCCAGAGGACCGGTGATGCAGAAGTTTGGTGCCTGCGATAGCAGGGGTAAGATTCCGTCGACCCACAGGAGATTTCTTCTTGGCTTCCAGTGCAGGGTGAAGGCAGACAGCCCTCAGAGCATGCACCATCAGGAAACAGTTGAGAAAGCCGGCAGGATGGGGCGCTACAATGTTGCTGGTAGTCGTCTTGCTACTTTGTTGCGGTTTTGCAGGCGTCCTGGAGCAGTCAGAGGTCGATCCTTGGCAGAAGTCGAAGAGGGAAGTGCAGAGGAACTCTGGTGAGCTCTTACATTCGTTATCTGAGGAATAGCCCAGAGGAGGGACCCTAAATAGCCAGAAAAGAAGGTTTGGCTACTGAAAAAGGAGGCTTGGCTACTGAACAAGGTAAGCACCTATCAGGAGGGGTCTCTGATGTCACCGGCTGGCAATGGCCACTCAGAGCAGTCCATTGTGCCCCAACACCTCTTAATCCAAGATGGCAGAGGTCTGGGACACACTGGAGGAGCTCTGGGCACCTCCCCTGGGAGGTGCAGGTCAGGGGAGTGGTCACTCCCCTTTCCTTTGTCCAGTTTCGCGCCAGAGCAGGGCTGGGGGATCCCTGAACTGTTGTATACTGGCTTATGCAGAGATGAGCACCATCTGTGCCCATCAAAGCATTTCCAGAGGCTGGTGGAGGCTACTCCTCCCCAGCCCTTCACACCTATTTCCAAAGGGAGAGGGTGTAACACCCTCTCTCAGAAGACACCCTTTGTTCTGCCTTCCTGGGACTGGGCTGCCTAGACCCCAGGGGGGCAGTAACCTCTCTGAGGGGTTGGCAGCAGCAGCAGCTGCAGTGGAGACCCGGGGAAGGCAGTTTGGCAGTACCCGGGATATGTGCTAGAGACCCGGGGATGCACGGAATTGTCCCCCCAATACCAAAATGGTACTGGGGGAACAATTCCATGATCCTAGAAATGTTACATGGCCATGTTCGGAGTTACCCTTGTGACGCTACACATAGGTAGTCACCTATGTGTAGTGCACGCGTGTAATGGTGTCCCGGCCCTCACAAAGTCCAGGGAATTTGCCCTGAGCAATGTGGGGGCACCTTGGCTAGTGCCAGGGTGCCCACTGTAGGAGGCTGGACTGGCTTGTAGTGAGTACCAAGGGGTGCTTGCACCTTGCACCAGGCCCAGTTATCCCTTATTAGTGTATAGGGTGTCTAGCAGCATAGGCTGATAGATAATGGTAGCTTAGCAGAGCAGCTTAGGCTGAACTAGGAGACGAGTGAAGCTCCTACAGTACCACTTAGTGACATATGCACAATATCATAAGAAAACACAATACACAGTTATACTACACAGTTATACTAAAAATAAAGGTACTTTATTTTTATGACAATATGCCAAAGTATCTCAGAGTGTACCCTCAGTGAGAGGACAGGAAATATACACAAGATATATGTACACAATACCAAAAATATGCAGTATAGTTTTAGAAAACAGTGCAAACAATGTATAGTTACAATAGGATGCAATGGGGACACATAGGGATAGGGGCAACACAAACCATATACTCCAAAAGTGGAATGCGAACCACGAATGGACCCCAAACCTATGTGACCTTGTAGAGGGTCGCTGGGACTATTAGAAAATAGTGAGGGTTAGAAAAATAGCCCACCCCAAGACCCTGAAAAGTGAGTGCAAAGTGCACTAAAGTTCCCCAAAGGACATAGAAGTCGTGATAGGGGAATTCTGCAGGAAAGACACAAACCAGCAATGCAACAACGATGGATTTCCAGTCGAGGGTACCTGTGGAACAAGGGGACCAAGTGCAAAAGTCACAAGCAAGTCGGAGATGGGCAGATGCCCAGGAAATGCCAGCTGTGGGTGTAAAGAAGCTGCTACTGGGCAGTAGAAGCTTAGGTTTCTGCAGGGACGACAAGGGCTAGAGACTTCCCCTTTGGAGGACGGATCCGGTCACGCCGTGGAGAGTCGTGCAGAAGTGTTTTCCCGCCGAAAGACCGCCAACAAGCCTTGCTAGCTGCAAATCGTGCAGTTAGTGTTTTTCGATGCTGCTGTGGCCCAGGAGGGACCAGGATGTTGCAAATTGCGTCAGGAGACAGAGGGGACGTCGAGCAAGACAAGGAGCTGTCTCAACAGCAGGTAGCACCCGGAGAAGTGCCAGAAACAGGCATTACAAGGATGCGTGAAATGGTGCAGTTTTGCAAGCTTCCAGCGCGGTCAGCAGTCGATTCCTTGGCGGAAGGTGAAGAGAGAGATGCAGAGGAACTCGAATGAGCTCTTGCATTCGTTATCTAAAGAATCCCCAGAGACCCTAAATAGCCAGAAAAGAGGGTTTGGCTACCTAGGAGAGAGGATAGGCTAGCAACACCTGAAGGAGCCTATCAGAAGGAGTCTCTGACGTCACCTGGTGGCACTGGCCACTCAGAGCAGTCCAGTGTGCCAGCAGCACCTCTGTTTCCAAGATGGCAGAGGTCTGGAGCACACTGGAGGAGCTCTGGACACCTCCCAGGGGAGGTGCAGGTCAGGGGAGTGGTCACTCCCCTTTCCTTTGTCCAGTTTCGGCGCCAGAGCAGGGCTAAGGGGTCCCTGAACCGGTGTAAACTGGCTTATGCAGAAATGGGCACCAAATGTGCCCATGAAAGCATTTCCAGAGGCTGGGGGAGGCTACTCCTCCCCTGCCTTCACACCATTTTCCAAAGGGAGAGGGTGTAACACCCTCTCTCAGAGGAAGTCCTTTGTTCTGCCATCCTGGGACAAGCCTGGCTTGACCCCAGGAGGGCAGAATCCTGTCTGAGGGGTTGGCAGCAGCAGCAGCTGCAGTGAAACCCCAGGAAAGGCAGTTTGGCAGTACCAGGGTCTGTGCTACAGACCACTGGGATCATGGGATTGTGCCAACTATGCCAGGATGGCATAGAGGGGGCAATTCCATGATCATAGACATGTTACATGGCCATATTCGGAGGTACCATTGTGAAGCTACATATAGGTAGTGACCTATATGTAGTGCACGTGTGTAATGGTGTCCCCGCACTCACAAAGTCCGGGGAATTGGCCCTGAACAATGTGGGGGCACCTTGGCTAGTGCCAGGGTGCCCTCACACTAAGTAACTTTGCACCTAACCTTTATCAGGTAAAGGTTAGACATATAGGTGACTTATAAGTTACTTAAGTGCAGTGTAAAATGGCTGTGAAATAACGTGGACGTTATTTCACTCAGGCTGCAGTGGCAGGCCTGTGTAAGAATTGTCAGTGCTCCCTATGGGTGGCAAAAGAAATGCTGCAGCCCATAGGGATCTCCTGGAACCCCGATACCCTGGGTACCTTAGTACCATATACTAGGGAATTATAAGTGTGTTCCAGTATGCCAATGTAAATTGGTGAAATTGGTCACTAGCCTGTTAGTGACAATTTGGAAAGAAATGAGAAAGCATAACCACTGAGGTTCTGAATAGCAGAGCCTCAGTGAGACAGTTAGTCATAACACAGGTAACACATACAGGGCACACTTATGAGCACTGGGGCCCTGGCTGGCAGGGTCCCAGTGACACATACAACTAAAACAACATATATACAGTGAAATATGGGGGTAACATGCCAGGCAAGATGGTACTTTCCTACACCCACACCCTAAGTAACTTGGCACCTAACCTTCACCAAGTGAGGGTTAGACATATAGGTGACTAATAAGTTACTTATGTGCAGTGAAAAATGGCTGGGAAATAACGTGGACGTTATTTCATTCAGGCTGCAGTGGCCATACCATATACAAGGGAATTATAAGGGTGTTCCAGTGTGCCAATGAGAATTGGTGAATATAGTCACTAGCCTGCAGTGACAATTGTGAAAAGCAGAGAGAGCATAAACACTGAGGTTCTGGTTAGCAGAGCCTCAGTGATACAGTTAGCACCACACAGGAAACACATACAGGGCATATATTATGAGCACTGGGGTCCTGCCTGGCAGGATGCCAGTGACACATGGGCAAAAACAAACATACGTACAGTGAAAATGGGGTAACATGCCAGGCAAGATGGTACTTTTCTAAAACCACTAGCAAATGAAATCACTTTAAACCCCTAGTATAAGTATACTATAGTATACACCGCGTCGAACACCTACGCTCGACCTTAAAAGCGAGGCAGGAGCACCTGCTTCCTGTGTGTAGGACAGAGACCGTAGCCTGGGACATTTCACCTGTTTCCTTGTCTGGGTATTCACAGGTGTCACTCAGTCCCCTCTATAGAAACAATGCAGTAGTAATGTGGCAAACTGGAGCACCATAGACAGAGGGCTGATCTGGGGATGTATCTATTTGGGTTGAAATTATCACGCAGAAACAGAGGTGGAAAAAGATACAGAGCTGGATGAAGGGAAGGAGCTAAGATACCAACCTCCATCCCAGATCTAAGATACCAACCTCCATCCCAGAGCTAAGATTCCAACCTCCATCCCAGGGCTAAGATACCAAGCTCCATCCCAGACCTAAGGCACCAAGCTCCATCCCAGAGCTAAGATACCAAGCTCCATCCCAGAGCTAAGATACTAAGCTCCATCCCAGAGCTAAGATACCAACCTCCATCCCAGAGCTAAGATTCCAACCTCCATCCCAGAGCTAAGATTCCAACCTCCATCCCAGAGCTAAGATACCAAGCTCCATACCAAAGCTAAGATACCAAGAGCTAAGAAACCGACCTCCATCCCAGATCTAGGATACCAACCTCCATCCCAGAGGTATGATACCAACCTCCATCCCAGAGCGAAGATACCAAGCTCCATCCCAGAGCTAAGAGACCAGCCTCCATCCCAGAGCTAAGATACCAACCTCCATCCCAGAGCAAAGATACCAAGCTCCATCCCAGACCTAAGATAACGACCTCCATCCCAGAGCTAAGAAACCGACCTCCATCCCAGAGCAAAGATATCAAACTCCATCCCAGAGCTAAGATGCCAGCCTCCACCCCAGAGCTAAGATGCCAAGCTCCATCCCAGAGCGAAGATACCAAGCTCCATCCCAGATCTAAGATACCAGCCTCCATCCCAGACCTAAGAAACTGACCTCCATCCCAGAGCTAAGATACCGACCTCCATCCCAGAGTTAAGATTCCAACCTCCATCCCATGGCTAAGATTCCAAGCTCCATCCCAGACCTAAGGCACCAAGCTCCATCCCAGAGCTAAGATACCAAGCTCCATCCCAGAACTAAGATACCAAGCTCCATCCCAGAGCTAAGATACCAAGCTCCATCCCAGAGCTAAGACACCAACCTCCATCCCAGAGCTAAGATTCCAAACTCCATCCCAGAGCTAAGATACCAAGCTACAGACTGATCACGTAATATATAACACCTCCATCATATTGATATGTTTTCTGGATTTATCGACAATACCGTCTGAGCTATAGGTTCTAAAGACCTTCTGGCAGCACAGATCGAGACAACATGCTGACATGAGAGTAGAGAACCATGTGAACCGTAAACCACAAAGCCCCTTTATTTCCTTTAGGGAGCCATTCTGATTTTCTGTGATCCATGAAGTAGTTTCCACAAAACCCTGCTTGGTGTCTTTGATAGCCCAATGGGAGTTCTCAGTCACAATAAGATTCATAATTAGTAGGTAAAGCAGCGCTTTGAATGTATTAACCATTGCAGTGTTCAGATCTATAGGACTGAAGTGTAGACATGAGTAACACATATACCCCCCCCTCCTGTGTTATGGATGCCCCTCACCATAAGGTTTGTGTTACTGGTGCTCTAATGTTTACTGCTAAAGTGATATGTTGTGCCGTTACAGATCAAATTTAACCTGACACTGAACAAGGGAATACCTTTTACTATTCAAGTGCCTGGCAAACCCAAAGCAGTGAAGGAGCTCCTGTCTGAACTAAGGGAGGAAACCAATGCAACTATGGCCTTCTCTGTTATTAGCAATAACTGGTAAAATATTTTGTGTGTGTCATCCAAGATTACTAAAAGAGCTGGGCATGGAGAGTCTGGTATCCCGAACATTTGAGCATGAACATCTGTCCTCCAAACAGGCTGACTTTTGGGGAGGATCTTCTGTTGCAGCACCAGGGAAGGATCCTGCACCCAAACTTGTGCACCCTCCACCTTCATGTGTGGAGATTGAGTGAAAACAGTTGACAGCTTTTGATCTTCCTCCTGAAGCCTGTGATGTTATTCTGGCAGCCATTTGTCCCTCCACTAAAACTGTATACACCTTGCAGTCGGATACGTTTATAGCGTGGTGGCCATCCAGACATATTGACACTGTCTGCACCTCTCTCCCAGGTTCTACTTTTTGTTCTTTCTTTGGCCCACCAGGGCTCCACTCCTGGCACAGTTAAGGGCTACCTCTCAGCCACTTCTGCATCCTTGCGGTTGGCAGAACAACCTTCTGAGTTTAAGTCACCCAGTGTGGCTCAGTTCGTAAAAGGTCTAAAACACGTTCCTTCCTCAGTAAATCAGCAGATTTGTAGAGCACTTCTTATCACCCATGAGGATATGCACGCACTGGCAACGTCCAGTTGATCAACCAAATAGCCAGGTCTTCTGGGACTTTCTGGAAGAGATTGGGAGCTCTGGAGATAAAAGGCTAGCCCGTTCAAAGTCTTCACTGCTAGTTTGGAGAAGGAGCGACCTCTGCTTCTGCTACGTTGGATGCTGGTGGTGAGGACTAGAGAAAGGTAAGCAGAGGTATCAGGTGGGCTCATGGAAGTTCAGGCGGTGGCTCAAGTAGGCACGTCAGAATTCTGTGGTGCAATCTATGCATGGGTCAGGAGCTTGAACTGGCATCTTTTGTGTAGGGGGTGATGTGGGTTCTTTTCGGAAGACCGAGGAAGATTGTGGCTGCAGTGTTCTGTATGGTTGTGTGGTGGGTACCCATGGAACTCACACCTTATACCAGGCCCAGGTATCCCTTATTAGTGTGGTGCAGTCAGTGTCTAGAAGCCAGGCTCTCTAGAGGTAGCTGTGAATGAGCAGCCAAGGCTTATCTAGGAGACATGCAAAGCTCATGCAATACCATTGTAGTCACACAGCACTTACACAAATGAAAGAAAATTCTCAGTGTTCCAAAAATAAATGTACTTTATTTTGATGACACAAATACCAAAAATACCATAGAGACTATAATCCCTTAGGAGGTAAGTAATACATAAATTATATACACTAATATACAGAAATAGGCATAAAAACAGTTAGAAAACAGTGCAATTAGTGAAAATCACAATAGTTAGAAACAGCCTGGGGGGGCACAACCATATACTAAGAAAGTGGATTGCGAAAGTCGGCCCCCCACCTAGGTAAGTGTAGTGTGTAGAGGGGCGCTGGGAGTATTAGACAACACCAAAGGTAAGTAATAGAACCCACCCCAGAGCCCAGGAAAGCTGGAGTAAATCACAGTAACTTTCATAGAACACACAAGAACACAAGAAAGATTATATAAGAACCACAGGAGACTGCAAGACACCAACAATGGATTCCTGGACGTGAAGACCTGTGGAAGAAGGGGACCAAGTCCAAGAAGTACAGAAGAGTCCAGGGAGAACAGAAGCCCCTGATAACTCGGATGAAGGTGTAAAAGAAGGACCACCAGGAAGGCAGGACAAAACATTTCCTTTGGGAGAGGGGTGTTCCACCCTCTCCCTTTGGAAATAGGTGTTACATGCTTGGGAGGGGAAGCCTCCCCAAGCCACCCCTAGAGACCCTGGCTTCTAGACACTGCCTACATTTCACTAATAAAGGATAACTGGGCCTGGTATAAGGTGTAAGTACCTTAGGTACCCACTACAAACCAGGCCAGCCTTCTACATCCATATTGAGGTTCAGGCAGTTGTCCTTCATCCAGTTGGTGACTTCTGTTATCCAGTTGTGGAACCTGGACTTGGTGTTGGGGGTGGCTTCGGAGAGGAATCCATCTGATAGTGTCTCCCTGGAAGTATATGTACATAGAAGGTGTGAGAAGGTAGCCTCTTTCTAGCCTTGTTACCCCCACTTTTGGCCTGTTTGTGAGTGTATGTCAGGGTGTTTGTCACTGTTTTCACTGTCTCACTGGGATCCTGATAGCCAGGCCTCAGTGCTCATAGTGAAAACACTATGTTTTCAGTATGGTTGTTATGTGTCACTGGGATCCTGCTGGTCAGGACCCCAGTGCTCATAGGTTTGTGGCCTATATGTATGTGTCACTGGGACCCTGTCACACAGGGCCCCAGTGCTCATAGGTGTGCATGTATATGTTCCCTGTGTGGTGCCTAACTGTCTCACTGAGGCTCTGCTAACTAGAACCTCAGTGGTTATGCTCTCTCATTACTTCCAAATTGTCACTGACAGGCTAGTGACCATTTTTACCAATTTACATTGGCTTACTGGAACACCCTTATAATTCCCTAGTATATGGTACTGAGGTACCCAGGGTATTGGGGTTCCAGGAGATCCCTATGGGCTGCAGCATTTCTTTTGCCACCCATAGGGAGCTCTGACAATTCTTACACAGGCCTGCCACTGCAGCCTGAGTGAAATAACGTCCACGTTATTTCACAGCCATTTTACACTGCACTTAAGTAACTTATAAGTCACCTATATGTCTAACCTTTACCTGGTAAAGGTTAGGTGCAAAGTTACTTAGTGTGAGGGCACCCTGGCACTAGCCAAGGTGCCCCCACATTGTTCAGAGCCAATTCCCTGAACTTTGTGAGTGCGGGGACACCATTACACGCGTGCACTACATATAGGTCACTACCTATATGTAGCTTCACCATGGTAACTCCGAATATGGCCATGTAACATGTCTATGATCATGGAATTGCCCCCTCTATGCCATCCTGGCATTGTTGGTACAATTCCATGATCCCAGTGGTCTGTAGCACAGACCCTGGTACTGCCAGACTGCCCTTCCTGGGGTTTCACTGCAGCTGCTGCTGCTGCCAACCCCTCAGACAGGCATCTGCCCTCCTGGGGTCCAGCCAGGCCTGGCCCAGGATGGCAGAACAAAGAACTTCCTCTGAGAGAGGGTGTAACACCCTCTCCCTTTGGAAAATGGTGTGAAGGCAGGGGAGGAGTAGCCTCCCCCAGCCTCTGGAAATGCTTTCTTGGGCACAGATGTGCCCAATTCTGCATAAGCCAGTCTACACCGGTTCAGGGACCCCTTAGCCCCTGCTCTGGCGCGAAACTGGACAAAGGAAAGGGGAGTGACCACTCCCCTGACCTGCACCTCCCCTGGGAGGTGTCCAGAGCTCCTCCAGTGTGCTCCAGACCTCTGCCATCTTGGAAACAGAGGTGCTGCTGGCACACTGGACTGCTCTGAGTGGCCAGTGCCACCAGGTGACGTCAGAGACTCCTGCTGATAGGCTCCTTCAGGTGTTAGTAGCCTTTCCTCTCTCCTAGGTAGCCAAACCCTCTTTTCTGGCTATTTAGGGTCTCTGTCTCTGGGGAAACTTTAGATAACGAATGCATGAGCTCAGCCGAGTTCCTCTGCATCTCCCTCTTCACCTTCTGATAAGGAATCGACCGCTGACCGCGCTGGAAGCCTGCAAACCTGCAACATAGTAGCAAAGACGACTACTGCAACTCTGTAACGCTGATCCTGCCGCCTTCTCGACTGTTTTCCTGCTTGTGCATGCTGTGGGGGTAGCCTGCCTCCTCTCTGCACCAGAAGCTCCGAAGAAATCTCCCGTGGGTCGACGGAATCTTCCCCCTGCAACCGCAGGCACCAAAAAGCTGCATTACCGGTCCCTTGGGTCTCCTCTCAGCACGACGAGCGAGGTCCCTCGAATCCAGCGACACCGTCCAAGTGACCCCCACAGTCCAGTGACTCTTCAGCCCAAGTTTGGTGGAGGTAAGTCCTTGCCTCACCTCGCTGGGCTGCATTGCTGGGAACCGCGACTTTGCAAGCTGCTCCGGCCCCTGTGCACTTCCGGCGGAAATCCTTCGTGCACAGCCAAGCCTGGGTCCACGGCACTCTAACCTGCATTGCACGACTTTCTAAGTTGGTCTCCGGCGACGTGGGACTCCTTTGTGCAACTTCGGCGAGCACCGTTTCACGCATCCTCGTAGTGCCTGTTTCTGGCACTTCTCCGGGTGCTACCTGCTTCAGTGAGGGCTCCTTGTCTTGCTCGACGTCCCCTCTCTCTGCAGGTCCAATTTGCGACCTCCTGGTCCCTCCTGGGCCCCAGCAGCGTCCAAAAACGCCAAACGCACGATTTGCGTGTAGCAAGGCTTGTTGGCGTCCATCCGGCGGGAAAACACTTCTGCACGACTCTCCAAGGCGTGGGGGATCCATCCTCCAAGGGGAAGTCTCTAGCCCTTGTCGTTCCTGCAGTATTCACAGTTCTTCAGCCTAGTAAGAGCTTCTTTGCACCAACCGCTGGCATTTCTTGGGCATCTGCCCATCTCCGAGTTGCTTGTGACTTTTGGACTTGGTCCCCTTGTTCCACAGGTACCCTCAGTCAGGAATCCATCGTTGTTGCATTGCTGATTTGTGTTTTCCTTGCATTTTCCCTCTAACACAACTATTTTTGTCCTTAGGGGAACTTTAGTGCACTTTGCACTCACTTTTCAAGGTCTTGGGGAGGGTTATTTTTCTAACTCTCACTATTTTCTGATAGTCCCAGCGACCCTCTACAAGGTCACATAGGTTTGGGGTCCATTCGTGGTTCGCATTCCACTTTTGGAGTATATGGTTTGTGTTGCCCCTATCCCTATGTTTCCCCATTGCATCCTATTGTAACTATACATTGTTTGCACTGTTTTCTAAGACTGTACTGCATATTTTTGCTATTGTGTATATATATCTTGTGTATATTTCCTATCCTCTCACTGAGGGTACACTCTAAGATACTTTGGCATATTGTCATAAAAATAAAGTACCTTTATTTTTAGTATAACTGTGTATTGTGTTTTCTTATGATATTGTGCATATGACACTAAGTGGTACTGTAGTAGCTTCACACGTCTCCTAGTTCAGCCTAAGCTGCTCTGCTAAGCTACCATTATCTATCAGCCTAAGCTGCTAGACACCCTATACACTAATAAGGGATAACTGGGCCTGGTGCAAGGTGCAAGTACCCCTTGGTACTCACTACAAGCCAGTCCAGCCTCCTACATTGGTTGTGCAGTGGTGGGATAAGTGCATGAGACTACTTACCACTCTTGTCATTGTACTTTTCATAAGAGAAAAATATACAAAACAAGGTCAGTGTATATACACATAGCCAAAAAGTTTTGCATTTCCTCTTTTCACTCTTTTCTAAGTGCTGAAAAGTACTTCTAAACTTTCAAAAAGTTCTTAAAAGTTTAAAAAGTTTTTTCTGTCTTTCCAAAAAGTTCTGAAAACTTTTTTTCTCTTTTCCTATCACTTTAACTCTCTCTAAAAATGTCTGGCACAGGCCAAAATGTTTAACTGTCCAAACTTGCATATGATCACCTTAGCTGGAAAGGAGCAAGGAGTCTCTGCATAGAGAGAGGTTTGAGTGTAGGGAAGAATCCTTCCTTAGAACTGTTAATTAACATGCTTAGAGTACAGGATAAGGCCATAAGTGCCCAATCTGGTGAAAAAGCAGCTAATGGTTCACAATCTGATCCAGGGACTCCCCCAGGAAAAGGTTCAGGAAAGAAACTTCTTAGCCTGCCCATTACTAGACAGTCTAGCATAGTTGGTACAGAGGTTGAATCACACCATACTGATGGTGTGCTCTCACATTATAATGTTAACCAAGCTGTTAGGGTGCCCTCTGTAAGGGACAGGTCTCCTTCTGTTCATTCCCATCATACCTCTGTATCTAGAAATGTCCCTCCCACCCACCCTGATGACAGATTGTTAGAAAGGGAGCTCAATAGATTGAGAGTGGAGCAAACCAGACTGAAGCTCAAGAAGCAACAGCTGGATTTGGATAGACAGTCTTTAGAAATAGAGAGGGAAAGACAGAAGATGGGTTTAGATACCCATGGTGGCAGCAGCAGTATTCCCCATAGTCATCCTGCAAAAGAGCATGATTCCAGGAATCTGCACAAGATAGTTCCCCCTTACAAGGAGGGGGATGACATTAACAAGTGGTTTGCTGCACTTGAGAGGGCCTGTGCTGTACAGGATGTCCCTCAAAAGCAGTGGGCTGCTATCCTATGGCTATCATTTACTGGAAAAGGTAGGGATAGGCTCCTTACTGTAAAAGAAAATGATGCTAACAATTTCCAAGTTCTTAAGAATGCACTCCTGGATGGTTATGGCTTAACCACTGAACAGTACAGGATAAAGTTCAGAGATACCAAAAAGGAGTCTTCACAAGACTGGGTTGATTTCATTGACCAGGCAGTGAAGGCCTTGGAGGGGTGGTTACATGGCAGTAAAGTTACTGATTATGACAGCCTGTATAACTTAATCCTGAGAGAGCATATTCTTAATAATTGTGTGTCTGATTTGTTGCACCAGTACTTGGTGGACTCTGATCTGACCTCTCCCCAAGAATTGGGAAAGAAGGCAGACAAATGGGTCAGAACAAGAGTGAACAGAAAAGTTCATACAGGGGGTGACAAAGATGGCAACAAAAAGAAGGATGGTAAGTCTTCTGACAAGGGTGGGGACAAATCTAAAAATCGGTCTTCATCCGGCCCACAAAAACACTCTGGTGGGGGTGGTGGGTCCAAATCCTCCTTTAATCAGAACAAGGAAAAGAAACCATGGTGCTATTTATGTAAAATAAAAGGCCATTGGACAACAGATCCCAGTTGGCCCAAGAAAGGCACCACAGCTCCTACCACTACAACCCCTACTGCTACACCTAGTGTCCCTACTAATAGCAGTGGTGGTGGGAGCAAACCTACTAATAGCCAATCCAAGGGAGTAGCTGGGCTCACTTTTGGTAATTTAGTTGGGGTTGGTCTAATTAGGGAGACCACAGAGGCTACTTTAGTCTCTGAAGGGGCTATTGACTTAGCCACTTTGGTTGCTTGCCCCCATAACTTGGAGAAGTACAAGCAACTAACCCTAATAAATGGTGTTGAGGTCCAGGCCTACAGGGACACAGGTGCCAGTGTCACAATGGTGATTGAGAAATTGGTGCACCCTGAACAACACATACTTGGACACCAGTACCAAGTAACCGATGCTCACAACATAACACAAAGCCACCCCATGGCTGTTGTAAATCTCAACTGGGGGGGGGTAACTGGTCCAAAGAAAGTTGTGGTAGCTTCAGATTTACCTGTAGACTGTCTATTAGGGAATGATTTGGAGACATCAGCTTGGTCAGATGTGGAGTTGGAGGCCCATGCAGGAATGCTGGGCATTCCAGGGCATATTTTTGCTTTGACAAGGGCTCAGGCCAAAAAGCAAAAAGGACAGGGAAGCTTGGATCCTGGAACAATGGACCAAGTGCTCCCTAAAGCTAGGGCTAGTAGAAGCAAACCACTTCCTACTATCCCTCCCTCTACAGTGGATTCTACTTCTGAGGAAGAAGAATTCCCTCCCTGTGCAGAACCTACACCAGAGGAGCTTGAAGCAGACACTGCAGAGCTTTTGGGTGAAGGGGGGCCTGCCAGAGAGGAGCTGAGTGTGGCACAGCAAACCTGTCCCACATTAGAGGGTCTCAGACAGCAAGCTGTCAAACAGGCTAATGGGGATGTCAGTGACTCTCACAGAATTTACTGGGAGGACAACCTCTTGTACACTGAGCATAGGGATCCTAAACCTGGAGCTGCCAGGAGATTAGTGATTCCTCAGGAGTACAGAAAGTTCCTCCTAACACTGGCACATGACATTCCCTTAGCTGGGCACCTGGGTCAAATGAAAACTTGGGACAGATTGGTACCACTGTTTCATTGGCCTAGGATGTCTGAGGACACAAAAGATTTTTGTAAGTCCTGTGAAACCTGTCAAGCCAGTGGCAAGACAGGTGCCACTCCAAAGGCACCCCTTATCCCACTGCCTGTGGTTGGGGTTCCCTTTGAAAGGGTAGGGGTTGACATAGTTGGCCCCCTTGACCCTCCTACTGCTTCAGGCAATAGGTTTATCTTGGTGGTAGTGGACCATGCCACAAGATATCCTGAAGCTATTCCTTTAAGGACCACTACAGCTCCTGCAGTGGCAAAGGCCCTCCTGGGAATATTTTCCAGGGTGGGCTTCCCAAAGGAAGTGGTATCAGACAGAGGAAGCAATTTCATGTCTGCATACTTAAAGGCCATGTGGAAGGAGTGTGCTGTAACTTACAAGTTCACAACACCGTATCATCCACAAACAAATGGGCTGGTGGAGAGATTTAATAAAACTCTCAAAGGCATGATTATGGGTCTCCCTGAAAAACTCCGCAGGAGATGGGATATCCTTCTACCATGCCTCCTTTTTGCCTACAGGGAGGTACCCCAGAAAGGAGTGGGCTTCCGCCCCTTTGAACTTCTTTTTGGACACCCTGTTAGGGGTCCACTCACACTTGTAAAGGAGGGTTGGGAACAACCTTTAAAAGCTCCTAAGCAGGATATTGTGGACTATGTACTTGGCCTCAGATCAAGGATGGCTGAGTACATGAAAAAGGCCAGTAAAAACCTTCAGGCCAGCCAAGAGCTCCAGAAGCAATGGCATGATCAGAAGGCTGTTTTGGTTCAGTACCAACCAGGGCAGAAAGTGTGGGTCTTGGAGCCTGTGGCCCCAAGAGCACTCCAAGATAAATGGAGTGGACCCCACACAATTGTTGAACAAAAGGGTGAAGTTACCTACTTGGTTGACTTAGGCACTGCCAGGAGTCCCCTTAGGGTGCTCCATGTCAACCGCCTGAAACCCTACTATGACAGGGCTGATCTCACCCTGCTCATGGCAACAGATGAGGGACAGGAAGAAGATAGTGATCCTCTACCTGATCTCTTCTCTTCCACAGAACAGGATGCTCTTGTGGAAGGTGTAGTTTTGGCTGATTGTCTTACTGCTGAGCAGAAAGATAATTGCATAAATCTCCTAGGACAATTTTCAGAACTCTTCTCTACTGTGCCAGGCACCACTTCTTGGTGTGAGCACACTATAGATACTGGAGACAGTTTACCTGTCAAAAGTAAGATCTATAGGCAGCCTGACCATGTCAGGGACTGCATAAAGCAAGAAGTTCAGAAAATGTTGGAACTAGGAGTGGTTGAGCACTCTGACAGTCCATGGGCTTCTCCTGTGGTACTGGTACCAAAACCCAATTCTAAAGATGGAAAGAAGGAAATTAGGTTTTGTGTAGACTATAGAGGTCTCAACTTGGTAACCAAAACTGATGCTCACCCTATACCCAGGGCAGATGAGCTCATAGATACACTGGCATCTGCCAAGTATCTAAGCACTTTTGATTTGACTGCAGGGTATTGGCAGATCAAATTGTCAGAAGATGCTAAACCTAAGACTGCATTTTCTACCATTGGAGGACATTACCAGTTTACTGTAATGCCTTTTGGTTTGAAAAATGCACCTGCCACTTTTCAAAGGTTGGTGAACACAGTCCTGCAAGGGCTGGAAGCTTTCAGTGCAGCATATTTGGATGATATAGCTGTATTTAGCTCCAGCTGGGATGATCACCTGGTCCACCTGTGGAAAGTTTTGGAGGCCCTGCAAAAGGCCGGCCTCACTATCACGGCTTCAAAGTGCCAGATAGGGCAGGGTAAGGTGGTTTATCTGGGACACCTTGTTGGTGGGGAACAGATTGCACCACTTCAGGGGAAAATCCAAACAATTATTGATTGGGTTCCCCCTACCACTCAGACTCAGGTGAGAGCCTTCCTAGGCCTCACTGGGTATTACAGGAGGTTCATTATGAACTATGGCTCCATTGCAGCCCCTCTTAATGACCTCACATCCAAGAAAATGCCTAAAAAGGTATTATGGACAGCAAGCTGTCAGAAAGCTTTTGAGGAGCTGAAGCAGGCCATGTGCTCTGCACCTGTCCTGAAAAGCCCTTGTTACTCTAAAAAATTCTATGTCCAAACTGATGCATCTGAATTAGGAGTAGGGGCAGTCCTATCACAACTTAATTCTGAGGGCCAGGATCAACCTGTTGCTTTTATTAGTAGGAGGTTGACCCCTAGAGAAAAGCGTTGGTCTGCCATTGAGAGGGAGGCCTTTGCTGTGGTCTGGGCTCTGAAGAAGTTGAGGCCATACCTGTTTGGCACTCACTTCATTGTTCAGACAGACCACAAACCTCTACTTTGGCTAAAACAAATGAAAGGTGAAAACCCTAAATTGTTGAGGTGGTCCATATCCCTACAGGGAATGGACTATACAGTGGAACATAGACCTGGGAGTAGCCACTCCAATGCAGATGGACTCTCCAGATATTTCCACTTAGACAATGAAGACTCATCAGGTCATGGCTAGTCTTATTGTCCTTCATTTGGGGGGGGGGGTTGTGTAGGAAAGTACCATCTTGCCTGGCATGTTACCCCCATTCTTCACTGTATATATGTTGTTTTAGTTGTATGTGTCACTGGGACCCTGGTAACCCAGGGCCCCAGTGCTCATAAGTGTGCCTGAATGTGTTACCTGTGTAGTGACTAACTGTCTCACTGAGGCTCTGCTAATCAGAACCTCAGTGGTTATGCTCTCTCATTGCTTTCTAAATTGTCACTGACAGGCTAGTGACTATTTTTACCAATTTACATTGGCTTACTGGAACACCCTTATAATTCCCTAGTATATGGTACTGAGGTACCCAGGGTATTGGGGTTCCAGGAGATCCCTATGGGCTGCAGCATTTCTTTTGCCACCCATAGGGAGCTCTGACAATTCTTACACAGGCCTGCCACTGCAGCCTGAGTGAAATAACGTCCACGTTATTTCACAGCCATTTTACACTGCACTTAAGTAACTTATAAGTCACCTATATGTCTAACCTTTACCTGGTAAAGGTTAGGTGCAAAGTTACTTAGTGTGAGGGCACCCTGGCACTAGCCAAGGTGCCCCCACATTGTTCGGAGCCAATTCCCTGAACTTTGTGAGTGCGGGGACACCATTACACGCGTGCACTACATATAGGTCACTACCTATATGTAGCTTCACAATGGTAACTCCGAATATGGCCATGTAACATGTCTAGGATCATGGAATTGCCCCCTCCATGCCATCCTGGCATTGTTGGTACAATTCCATGATCCCAGTGGTCTGTAGCACAGACCCTGGTACTGCCAGACTGCCCTTCCTGGGGTTTCACTGCAGCTGCTGCTGCTGCCAACCCCTCAGACAGGCATCTGCCCTCCTGGGGTCCAGCCAGGCCTGGCCCAGGATGGCAGAACAAAGAACTTCCTCTGAGAGAGGGTGTAACACCCTCTCCCTTTGGAAAATGGTGTGAAGGCAGGGGAGGAGTAGCCTCCCCCAGCCTCTGGAAATGCTTTCTTGGGCACAGATGTGCCCAATTCTGCATAAGCCAGTCTACACCGGTTCAGGGACCCCTTAGCCCCTGCTCTGGCGCGAAACTGGACAAAGGAAAGGGGAGTGACCACTCCCCTGACCTGCACCTCCCCTGGGAGGTGTCCAGAGCTCCTCCAGTGTGCTCCAGACCTCTGCCATCTTGGAAACAGAGGTGCTGCTGGCACACTGGACTGCTCTGAGTGGCCAGTGCCACCAGGTGACGTCAGAGACTCCTTGTGATAGGCTCCTTCAGGTGTTAGTAGCCTATCCTCTCTCCTAGGTAGCCAAACCCTCTTTTCTGGCTATTTAGGGTCTCTGTCTCTGGGGAAAACTTCAGATAACGAATGCATGAGCTCAGCCGAGTTCCTCTGCATCTCTCTCTTCACCTTCTGATAAGGAATCGACTGCTGACCGCGCTGGAAGCCTGCAAACCTGCAACATAGTAGCAAAGACGACTACTGCAACTCTGTAACGCTGATCCTGCCGCCTTCTCGACTGTTTTCCTGCTTGTGCATGCTGTGGGGGTAGTCTGCCTCCTCTCTGCACCAGAAGCTCCGAAGAAATCTCCCGTGGGTCGACGGAATCTTCCCTCTGCAACCGCAGGCACCAAAAAGCTGCATTACCGGTCCCTTGGGTCTCCTCTCAGCACGACGAGCGAGGTCCCTCGAATCCAGCGACTCTGTCCAAGTGACCCTCACAGTCCAGTGACTCTTCAGTCCAAGTTTGGTGGAGGTAAGTCCTTGCCTCACCTCGCTGGGCTGCATTGCTGGGAACCACGACTTTGCAGCTACTCCGGCCCCTGTGCACTTCCGGCGGAAATCCTTTGTGCACAGCCAAGCCTGGGTCCACGGCACTCTAACCTGCATTGCACGACTTTCTAAGTTGGTCTCCGGCGACGTGGGACTCCTTTGTGCAACTTCAGCAAACACCGTTTCACGCATCCTCGTAGTGCCTGTTTCTGGCACTTCTCCAGGTGCTACCTGCTTCAGTGAGGGCTCTTTGTCTTGCTCGACGTCCCCTCTCTCTTCAGGTCCAATTTGCGACCTCCTGGTCCCTCCTGGGCCCCAGCAGCGTCCAAAAACGCTAAACAAACGATTTGCAGCTAGCAAGGCTTGTTGGCATTCTTCCGGCGGGAAAACACTTTTGCACGACTCTCCAAGGCAAGTGGGATCCGTCCACCAAAGGGAAAGTCTCTAGCCCTTTTCGTTCCTGCAGAAACCTCAGCTTCTTCTGTCCAGTAGAAGCTTCTTTGCACCCGCAGCTGGCATTTCCTGGGCATCTGCCCATCTCCGACTTGCTTGTGACTTTTGGACTTCGTCCCCTTGTTCCACAGGTACCCTAGATTGGAAATCCACAGTTGTTGCATTGCTGGTTTGTGTCTTTCCTGCATTATTCCTCTAAAACGACTTCTTTGTCCTTAGGGGAACTTTAGTGCACTTTGCACTCACTTTTCTGGGTCTTGGGGAGGGTTATTTTTCTAACTCTCACTATTTTCTAATAGTCCCAGTGACCCTCTACAAGGTCACATAGGTTTGGGGTCCATTCGTGGTTCGCATTCCACTTTTGGAGTATATGGTTTGTGTTGCCCCTATCCCTATGTTTCTCCATTGCATCCTATTGTAACTATACATTGTTTGCACTGTTTTCTAAGACTATACTGCATATTTTTGCTATTGTGTATATATATCTTGTGTATATTTCCTATCCTCTCACTGAGGGTACACTCTAAGATACTTTGGCATATTGTCATAAAAATAAAGTACCTTTATTTTTAGTATAACTGTGTATTGTGTTTTCTTATGATATTGTGCATATGACACTAAGTGGTACTGTAGTAGCTTCACACGTCTCCTAGTTCAGCCTAAGCTGCTCTGCTAAGCTACCATTATCTATCAGCCTAAGCTGCTAGACACCCTATACACTAATAAGGGATAACTGGGCCTGGTGCAAGGTGCAAGTACCCCTTGGTACTCACTACAAGCCAGTCCAGCCTCCTACATTGGTTGTGCAGTGGTGGGATAAGTGCTTTGAGACTACTTACCACTCTTGTCATTGTACTTTTCATAAGAGAAAAATATACAAAACAAGGTCAGTGTATATACACATAGCCAAAAAGTTTTGCATTTCCTCTTTTCACTCTTTTCTAAGTGCTGAAAAGTACTTCTAACTTTCTAAAAAGTTCGAAAAAGTTTAAAAAGTTTTTTTTCTCTGTCTTTCTAAAAGCTCTGACAAACTTTTTATCTTTTACTATCACTTTAACTCTCTCTAAAAAATGTCTGGCACAGGCCAAAATGTTGATCTGTCCAAACTTGCATATGATCACCTTAGCTGGAAAGGAGCAAGGAATCTCTGCATAGAGAGAGGTTTGAGTGTAGGGAAGAATCCTTCCTTAGAACTGTTAATTAACATGCTTAGAGTACAGGATAAGGCCATAAGTGCCCAATCTGTTGAAAAAGTAGCTAATGGTTCTCAATCTGATCCAGGGACTCCCCCAGGAAAAGATTCAGGAAAGAAACTTCCTAGCCTGCCCATTACTAGACAGTCTAGCATAGTTGGTAATGATGATGAGCCACACCATATAAATAGTGTTGTCTCACATCATAGCAAAAGCATTTATTCTCACCATACTGGTAGTGATGTTTCTGTTAGCCAAGCTGTTAGGGTGGCTTCTGTAAGGGACAGGTCTCCTTCTGTCCATTCTCACCATACTTCTGTTTCAAGGCATGTCCCTCCCACCCACCCTGATGACAGATTGTTAGAAAGGGAGCTCAATAGATTGAGAGTGGAACAAACCAGACTGAAGCTCAAGAAGCAACAGCTGGATTTGGATAGACATACTTTAGAAGTAGAGAAGGAAAGACAGAAACTGGGTTTAGAAACCCATGGTGGCAGCAGCAGTATTCCCCATAGTCATCCTGCAAAAGAGCATGATTCCAGGAATCTGCACAAGATAGTTCCCCCTTATAAGGAGGGGGATGACATTAACAAGTGGTTTGCTGCACTTGAGAGGGCCTGTGTTGTACAGGATGTCCCTCAAAGGCAGTGGGCTGCTATCCTATGGCTATCATTTAGTGGAAAGGGTAGGGATAGACTCCTTACTGTGAAAGAAAGTGATGCCAATAATTTTACAGTTCTTAAGAATGCACTCCTGGATGGTTATGGCTTAACCACTGAACAATACAGGATAAAGTTCAGAGAGACCAAAAAGGAGTCTTCACAAGACTGGGTTGATTTCATTGTCCATTCAGTGAAGGCCTTGGAGGGGTGGTTACATGGCAGTAAAGTTACTGATTATGAAAGCCTGTATAACACAATCCTGAGAGCATATACTTAATAATTGTGTGTCTGATTTGTTGCACCAGTACCTGGTAGACTCTGATCTGACCTCTCCCCAAGAATTGGGAAAGAAGGCAGACAAATGGGTCAGAACAAGGGTGAACAGAAAAGTTCATACAGGGGGTGACAAAGATGGCAATAAAAAGAAAGATGGTGAAAAATCTCAAGATAAGCATGGGGATAAGGGTAAAACCAAAGATCCCACTTCAAATCTTAAACACTCTTCAGAGGGTGGGGATAAAACAAATTCTTCCTCTTCTTCCCAACCTGCACACATTAAAAAGCCTTGGTGCTTTGTGTGTAAAAACAGAGGCCATAGGCCAGGGGATAAGTCCTGTCCAGGTAAACCCCCTGAGCCTACCACCACTAATACATCAAGCTCTAGTGCCCCTAGCAGTAGTGGTACTAGTGGTGGGACTGCTGGCAACAGTCAAGTTAAGGGTGTAGTTGGGTTCACTTATGGGTCCATCATAGAAACTGGGGTAGTCAGTCCCAAGACAGTTTCTGTCTCACCTAGTGGCATTGGCCTTGCCACACTGGCTGCTTGTCCCCTTACAATGGATAAGTACAGGCAGACAGTTTCAATAAATGATGTTGAGGCCTTGGCCTACAGGGACACAGGTGCCAGTATCACTTTGGTGACTGAAAACCTAGTGCATCCTGATCAACACATCATTGGACAACAGTATAAGATTATTGATGTCCATAACTCCACTAAGTTCCTTCCCTTAGCTATAATTCAGTTTAGTTGGGGTGGAGTTACTGGCCCTAAGCAGGTGGTGGTATCACCTAGCTTACCTGTAGATTGTCTCCTAGGTAATGACCTAGAGGCCTCAGGTTGGGCTGATGTAGAGTTTTATGCCCATGCAGCCATGCTGGGCATCCTTGAGGAATTGTTCCCTCTCATTTCTACTGAAATGAAAAAGCAAAGGAGAGAAGGCCTGAAAACTCAGGATCCCTCTCCAACAACAGGTAAAAAGGGTATCACAGTATCCCCTAACCACCCTACCATTCAGGATACCATTCCTGTGGTGGGAGAAACCTCTCCTGGGGTGGCACCTGTTCCAAGGGAATCATCAGCTGGCAAAGCTGGACTCCCTGAGGTAGAAGTACCTCTCTGTGGGATAACTAACATTGGTGACAAAAAGAGCACCATTTTAGTTAACATGGAGCATCCCTCCAACCCTCCCAGAGAAACTTTAGTGCAGAAACCCTGCACTGCCTCACAACACTTAGGACAGCATCCCTGCCCTAGTGTGGAGCTCATAGGACAGCATCCCTGCCCTGCTCCAACTCAAGAGAAACAGCATCCCTGTTCTCTCTTCCAGCCACATGGACAAAGTTTTTGCCCAGCTATGGCTTTATTGAGACAGCATCCCTGTCTGGCATTTTCATCACTACAAATAGGTTCAGTGGACAATTCCCACTGCTCTAAACTAAAACTTACTGATAGAAACTCTGAAAATACATCTTCACATTGTTGCTTAGCTAAAAAACTTCAAACAGGGTGGTTTACATCCCCACAGGGAAGTAACCATATAGTAGATGATAAAGGGAGTAACCAGTCTATTGCAGAGCTACTCTCTACTTATCACCACTTAGACAATAAAGTCTCAACTGGCCAAGGTTAGCCTTATTGTCCTTCGTTTGGGGGGGGGGGTTGTGTGAGAAAGTAGCCTCTTTCTAGCCTTGTTACCCCCACTTTTGGCCTGTTTGTGAGTGTATGTCAGGGTGTTTTCACTGTCTCACTGGGATCCTGCTAGCCAGGGCCCAGTGCTCATAGTGAAAACCCCATGTTTTCAGTATGTTTGTTATGTGTCACTGGGACCCTGCTAGTCAGGACCCCAGTGCTCATAAGTTTGTGGCCTATATGTATGTGTTCCCTGTGTGGTGCCTAACTGTCTCACTGAGGCTCTGCTAACCAGAACCTCAGTGGTTATGCTCTCTCATTTATTTCAAATTGTCACTGACAGGCTAGTGACCAATTTTACCAATTTACATTGGCTTACTGGAACACCCTTATAATTCCCTAGTATATGGTACTGAGGTACCCAGGGTATTGGGGTTCCAGGAGATCCCTATGGGCTGCAGCATTTCTTTTGCCACCCATAGGGAGCTCTGACAATTCTTACACAGGCCTGCCACTGCAGCCTGAGTGAAATAACGTCCACGTTATTTCACAGCCATTTTACACTGCACTTAAGCAACTTATAAGTCACCTATATGTCTAACCTTTACCTGGTAAAGGTTAGGTGCAAAGTTACTTAGTGTGAGGGCACCCTGGCACTAGCCAAGGTGCCCCCACATTGTTCAGAGCCAATTCCCTGAACTTTGTGAGTGCGGGGACACCATTACACGCGTGCACTACATATAGGTCACTACCTATATGTAGCTTCACAATGGTAACTCCGAATATGGCCATGTAACATGTCTATGATCATGGAATTGCCCCCTCTATGCCATCCTGGCATAGTTGGCACAATCCCATGATCCCAGTGGTCTGTAGCACAGACCCTGGTACTGCCAAACTGCCCTTCCTGGGGTTTCACTGCAGCTGCTGCTGCTGCCAACCCCTCAGACAGGCATCTGCCCTCCTGGGGTCCAGCCAGGCCTGGCCCAGTATGGCAGAACAAAGAACTTCCTCTGAGAGAGGGTGTGACACCCTCTCCCTTTGGAAAATGGTGTGAAGGCAGGGGAGGAGTAGCCTCCCCCAGCCTCTGGAAATGCTTTCTTGGGCACAGATGTGCCCAATTCTGCATAAGCCAGTCTACACCGGTTCAGGGACCCCTTAGCCCCTGCTCTGGCGCGAAACTGGACAAAGGAAAGGGGAGTGACCACTCCCCTGACCTGCTCCTCCCCTGGGAGGTGTCCAGAGCTCCTCCAGTGTGCTCCAGACCTCTGCCATCTTGGAAACAGAGGTGCTGCTGGCACACTGGACTGCTCTGAGTGGCCAGTGCCACCAGGTGACGTCAGAGACTCCTTGTGATAGGCTCCTTCAGGTGTTAGTAGCCTATCCTCTCTCCTAGGTAGCCAAACCCTCTTTTCTGGCTATTTAGGGTCTCTGTCTCTGGGGAAAACTTCAGATAACGAATGCATGAGCTCAGCCGAGTTCCTCTGCATCTCTCTCTTCACCTTCTGATAAGGAATCGACTGCTGACCACGCTGGAAGCCAGATTGGGGAGACAATTCCATGATCCCCCGAGTCTCTAGCACAGACCCGGGTACTGCCAAACTACCTTTCCCGGGGGTTCACTGCAGCTGCTGCTGCTGCCAACCCCTCAGACAGGTTTCTGCCCTCCTGGGGTCCAGCCAGGCCTGGCCCAGGAGGGCAGAACAAAGGACTTCCTCAGAGAGAGGGTGTTACACCCTCTCCCTTTGGAAAAAGGTGTCAGGGCTGGGGAGGAGTAGCCTCCCCCAGCCTCTGGAAATGCATTAATGGGCACAGATGGTGCCCATCTCTGCATAAGCCAGTCTACACCGGTTCAGGGATCCTCCAGCGTGCCCCAGACCTCTGCCATCTTGGATTCAGAGGTGTGCTGGCACACTGGACTGCTCTGAGTGGCCAGGGCCAGCAGGTGACGTCAGAGACTCCTTCTGATAGGCTCTTACCTGTGTTACTAGCCTATCCTCCTTCCTAGGTAGCCAAACCTCTTTTTCTGGCTATTTAGGGTCTCTGCTTTGGGCAATTCTTCAGATACCGAATGCAAGAGCTCACCAGAGTTCCTCTGCACTTCTCTCTTCACCTTCTGCCAAAGGATCGACTGCTGACTGCTCAGGACGCCTGCAAAACCGCAACAAAGTAGCCAAGACGACTACTGCAACCTTGTATCGCTTATCCTGCCGCCTTCTCGACTGTTTCCTGGTGGTGAATGCTCTGGGGGTAGCCTGCCTCCTCTCTGAACCAGGAACTCTGAAGAAATCTCCCGTGGGACGACGGAATCCTCCCCCTGCAACCGCAGGCAACAAAAGACTGCATCATCGGTCCTCTGGGTCCCCTCTCAACACGACGAGCGTGGTCCCTGGAACTCAGCAACTCTATCCAAGTGACTCCCACAGTCCAGTGACTCTTCAGTCCAAGTTTGGTGGAGGTAAGTCCTTGCCTCCCCACGCTAGACTGCATTGCTGGGTACTGCGTGATTTGCAGCTACTCCGGCTCCTGTGCACTCTTCCAGGATTTCCTTTGTGCACAGCCAAGCCTGGGTCCCCGACACTCTAACCTGCAGTGCCCAACCTTCTGAGTTGTCCTCTGGCGTCGTGGGACTCCCTGTTCTGACTTCGGGTGGACTCCGGTTCACTCCTCTTCCAAGTGCCTGTTCCGGTACTTCTGCGTGTGCTGCCTGCTTCTGTGAGGGCTCCCTGACTTGCTGGGTGCCCTCTCTGTCTCCTCATTCAAGTGGCGACATCCTGGTCCCTCCTGGGCCACAGCAGCATCCAAAAACCCTAACCACGACCCTTGCAGCTAGCAAGGCTTGTTTGCAGTCTTTCAGTGTGGGAACACCTCTGCAAGCTTCTTCACGACGTGGGATATCCATCCTCCAAAGGGAAAGTTTCTAGCCCTCTTCGTTCTTGCAGAAACCACAGCTTCTACCATCTGGTGGCAGCTTCTTTGCACCCTCAGCTGGCATTTCCTGGGCATCTGCCCTCTCTCAACATTGTCGCGACTCTTGGACTTGGTCCCCTTGTTTCACAGGTACTCAGGTCTGGAAATCCACTTTGGTTGCATTGCTTGTGTTGGTCTTCCTTGCAGAACTACCCTATCACAACTTCTGTGCTCTCTGGGGAATATAGGTGCACTTTACACCTACTTTTCAGGGTCTTGGGGTGGGCTATTTTTCTAACCCTAACCCTGTTTTCTTACAGTCCCAGCAACCCTCTACAAGCTCACATAGGTTTGGGGTCCATTCGTGGTTCGCATTCCACTTTTAGAGTATATGGTTTGTGTTGCCCCTACACCTATGTGCTCCTATTGCAATCTATTGTAACTTTACACTGCTTGCATTACTTCCTTTTGCTATTACTGCATATTTTTGGTATTGTGTACATATATCTTGTGTATATTTGGCATCCTCATACTGAGGGTACTCACTGAGATACTTTTGGCATATTGTCATAAAAATAAAGTACTTTATTTTTAGTATATCTGTGTATTGTGTTTTCTTATGATATTGTGCATATGACACCAGTGGTATAGTAGGAGCTTAGCCTAAGCTGCTCTGCTATAGCTACCTTCTATCAGCCTAAGCTGCTAGAAACACATCTTCTACACTAATAAGGGATAACTGGACCTGATACAGAGTGTAAGTACCCCTTGGTACCCACTACAAGCCAGGCCAGCCTCCTACAATTAGCCCCTGCAGTGTTTCCTTCTTTACGGTGGACCACACCACCAAGGAAATGAGGGAACACCCCCTCATGAGCACGTGCAACATTATTTCTCCAGATCCTGCCAGAATTCTGCAACATCCAAGGCTGTGCATCCTCCAGGGTCACAAGGACTCTGTTTCCACCAGGAAGTACGAAGGATTCTCCCTTGGAGTGAAGGAGTCACTCCCCTGCATTCCCAGGCACCTCAAGACAACATCGACTAGTTGGTGGGGTCTGCTGTCCACAGACATCTGCAGATCCTGCAACACAGGTGGTGAGCCTGTGGCCTCCTCTGTGTCCTGCTTGTCTTTTATCCAACTTGTGAGACTTGGGCCCTTGCTCCTGCCACTGGACTGGCACCCCTGTGGATCCCAACTTTTCCACTTCCAAGCTGTTGACTCTTTCTCCGGGAGATCCTCAGGCTCCAAGCAGCCCCTCCTCCACCACTCTGCAACATGAAAATCAGTCCTTGTCCTGCAGCTCCTGTGACATGGGACTTCTGTTCTGTTGTGCTGGTAAGTCCTCCTTGTGACCCCTTGTGTCCTCTGGCTGTGGGTCACCCATGGGGTGACTTCTGTTGGCCTTCCTGTCAGTTGAAGCCCTGTCCTGACTGCCCCTCCTGGGTAGGGTCTTTTGGACCTTGCTGGTCCCCAACACTTTGCAAACTCTTCTGCAAGTCCAATTAGACACTTTACAGTGTTTGTTGGTGACCTGGCTGGTCACTAACCCTCCTGCAATCCGGTGATCATCGAGGGACAGCTCCTAGGCAACTCCTGGGATCTTCTGCTGCTCTTCCTTTGCAGGTCCTCCAGGTCTGTAATTCCTCCTTGGGTTCTATTGGCCTGGTCCACAGGTCCACAGGTCATGACAGCAGGTGGACAATCCGAGTGTGAGAAAGTAGCCTCTTTCTAGCATGGTTACCCCGGTTTTTGGCCTGTTTGTCAGTGTGTTTGACTGTGTCACTGGGATCCTGCTAGCCAGGGCCCCAGTGCTTATGCTTTGTGGCCTGTTTGTCAATATGTTTGACTGTTTTGTCAGTATGCTTGACTGTGTCACTGGGATCCTGCTAACCAGGACCCCAATGCTTATGCTCTCTCTTTCCCCACATTTTTCACTACATACTGGTAACCCAGTATTTCATCCCAAATTGGTATACTGGTGACCCCTTATAAGTCCCTAGTATGGTATTTAGGTATCCAGGGCGTTGGGTTTCTAGGGGATCCCTATGGGCCGGGGCATTACTTTTGCCACCTATAGGGAGCCCACGCAAGGACGTCTGCAGGACTGCCATTGCAGCCTGCGTGAAATGGTGCGTGCACCATTTCACACCCATTTTCACTGCACCAGGTCACTTATAAGTCACCTAGATGTCAGGCCTTAATCCCAGAACGCTGGGGGCAAAGTATCAGTGTGTGAGGGCACCTTTGCACTAGCAGAGGTGCCCCCACATCATCCAGCACCATTTTTCCAGACTTCATGAGTGCGGGACGCCATTTTACACGTGCACTGGACATAGGTCAATACCTATGTCCAGCTCCAATATGGTAACTCCTAATATGGCCATGTAAAGTGTCTAACACCGGGAAAATGTACCCCAATACTGATTCTAGTATTGATTTTACAATTACATGCACTCTGGGGGCTCCATAGGGACCCCCAGTACTGCCATACCAGCCTTCTGAGGTTTTCCAGGCAGCCCCAGCTGCTGCCACCTCACATACAGGTTTCTGCCTTCCTGTTGCTTGAGCAGCTCAAGCCCAGGAAGGCAGAACAAAGCATTTCCTGTGGGAGAGGGGTGTTACACCCTCTCCCTTTGGTAATAGGTGCTACAGGCATGGGAGGGGTGGCCTCTGAGAGCCTTTGGAAAATGCTTTGAAGGGAACAGATGGTGCCCTCCTTGCATAATCCAGTCTACACCAGTTCAGGGACCCCCAGTCCCTGCTCTGGCGCGAAACTGGACAAAGGAAAGAGGAGTGACCACTCCCCTGACCATCACCACCCCAGGGGTGGTGCCCAGAGCTCCTCCAGAGTGTCCCTGGGTTTTGCCATCTTGGATTCCAAGGTGGTGGGTCACTCTGGGAGCATCTGAGTGGCCAGGGCCAGCAGGTGACGTCAGAGCCCTCCCCTTATAGGTGCTTACCTGATTAGCTAGCCAATCCCCTTTTCAGGGCTATTTAGGGTCTCTCCTCTGGGTGTTTCCTCAGATTCAGATTGCAAGACTAGCAGGAATCCTCTGTCTACTTTATCTTCTACCAACGGAGCTGCATCTGGATCCTCCAGGAACTCAACAAACTGCAACAAAGAAGCAAAGACGACTTCTGCAACATTGTATCTTCAGCTCCTGCCAGCAACTGCAACTGTTTCCAGCTTGTGCATCATCCGAGGAGTGTCTGCCTTCAGCCTGCACTAGAAGAACGAAGGAATCTCCCGTGGAGTGACGGAGTCACTTCCCTGCTTCAGCAGGCACCCCTCTGCAGAGACAACCGGTGGTGTGGGTCCCCTCTTCTGACAATGAGCATGGATCCAGAAACACAAGGGGTGGACTAAAGTGACCCCGACAGTCCCAAGGTCCAGCTGTCCAACTTTAGTGGATGTAAGATTTTGCCTTCCCACACAAGACAGTACCCCCATGCACCATGTGACTTGCGGTTGCCAAGGCCTGTTTATGACCTTTCAAGACGTTCTTTGTGCACCGTACAGTATAGGCCCCCAGCACTCTATCCTTTGACTCACAGCTTCCTGAGTGGTTCTTCAGCGGCGTGGGATTCCTTTGTGTCGTGCTGCGTGGGCATCCTCTTGCACCTTCTTTGTCCCCGTGCTGTGGGACTCCTGTGCGTGCTGCCTGGTCTTCTTAGGGCTCTCTGATTTGCTGAGAGCCCCCTCTGTCTCCCCCTCCTGGGTAGAGGCCACCAGGTCCCGAACAGAGCCATTTTCCGCTAACCACAAGCTTTGCGTGGGCCAAGGCTTGTTGGCAGAATCCAATGACGCAAATCAGACTGCAATCATCCATCCGGTGTGGGACATCTTCTGCACCAATCAGGAACCCGCATCTGTCTTCTTGGGTGCATAACTGACTTAGGCCCTCATTACGACCCTGGCAGTAGGCGGTAATATTGTGGGAAGTACTGCCACCAGGCTTGCTGTACTTTCCACCATATTATGACATTGGCTTTGGCTTTAGATATCAATCTCCAGCCCAGTGGCCGTCACTGTACCACCTGCGGGATTATGACCCCGCCTACGGCCATGGTTTTCGTGGCTCCCTTACCACCACGAAAACCAGTGGTAGGCACTATCAGTGACAGGGAATCCTTTCCCTGTCACTGATAGAGGTCTTCCCCACCCCCACCCCCTTTCCTCTCCAAATCCCCCTACATTCACCCCCCTTCACACACACACACACGCATACAGACACCCAATCCCACATTCATCCACGCATGCATAAATCCATTCACACACACATCCGCACACACTTTCATACATACAAGCAGATCCACATTTACAGAACACAACATACACACACTCACACCTCCATATATGCACACACATGCAACAAGTAACACACACCCACGTACACGCATGCACAAACATACACACACACCCCTACAGACACACACAACACCCCCCTCCCCTGTCGGAGCACCCAATTACCTGGGTTTAAGGGGTCCTCCGGCAGAAGGCGGGACGGGGATCTACTGCCAGCAGCAGCGTTCCCCCAGCAGAAAACCGCCAGGCCGTATTATTTGTCATAATACGGCTGACGGCGGTCTACTGGCGTGGCGCTGCTGCTGGCAGCAGAGCCACCTTGCCGCCATCCGCCGGCATGGCCATAGCCGGATTTCCAACATCCTTCTGGCGGAAATCCGGCTGTGGTCATAATACCGCAGACAGGTGGTAGTCGCTGCAACAGTCTTTTGGTGGCTGTCACTGCGGCAGTAGGCAGTTTTTAGCACCAGTGTCAAAATGAGGGCCTTTGTCTTCTCACCGGTGGTTCCACTTTTGCACCTTCATCCGGATTAGCAGGGGCTCCTGTTCTCCCTGGACTCTTCAGTGCTTCTTGGACTTGGTCCCCTTCTTCCACAGGTCTTCAGGTCCAGGAATTCATTGTTGGTGTCTTGCGGTCTCTTTTGGTTCTTGCATTTTCCTGTATCACGACTTCTTGTGTGTTCTAGGAAACTTACTGTGATTTACTTCTGTTTTCCTGGGCTCTGGGGTAGGTTCTATTACTTACATTTGCTGTTTTCTTACACTCCCAGCACCCCTCTACACACTACACTTGCCTAGGTGGGAAACCGACTTTCCCTTTCCACTATTTTAGTATATGGTTTGTGTTCCCCCAGGCCCTTTGCAACCTATTGTGATTTTCACTATTTGCACTGTTTTCTAACTGTTTTTACAGCTGTTAATGAATTCTAGTGTATATACTGTGTATACTACTTACCTCCTAAGGGAGTATAGTCTCTAAGGTATTTTTGGCATTTCTGTCACCAAAATAAAGTACCTTTATTTTTGTAACACTGAGTATTTTCTTTCATGTGTCTAAGTACTATGGGGGTCATTACAACATCGGCGGTAAACGCCGCTTACCGCCGTGAAGAAGACCTCCAATACACCACCGCCGCTGCGGAATTCCGCCACAGCTATTATGACCCACATCTCGGAAACCGCCGAAATTCAGGCACCCACACAACTCCGCCACACCAAAGGTCAGTGATAAACTGGCGAAAACAAATCCTCCACCGTCACACCAACAGAAACACGCCCATGCTATCACGACCCAGAATCCACGCGGCGGTCTTTCAACCGTGGTATTCCATTGGCGGTACACACCGCCGCGCTCAAAATACACACACATCTCCAAAACACCACCACATTGGACATTTCGAAATACACACACCTGATACACATACAAACACCACTCCCACACACCCAACACAATATAAAACACACACCCACATCACCCACAAACCCCTACGACCAAAAATTATAGACGAAGGCGACAGACAGAGAGCACAGCAATAGACAACCCCACCACACAGAGGCACACAACACCATCACCCATACAACATCCACGCACAAAACACCCCACACCACCACACATAACCACACTCATCAACACATACACCACCCCACACATCACCTACACCACCCCATGTCACGCCAAAGACACCCCAGGTTTTCCGAGGAGGAACTCAGGGTCATGGTGGAGGAAATCATCCGGGTAGAGCCACAGCTATTTGGATCACAGGTGCAGCATACCTCCATAGCCAGGAAGATGGAGCTATGGCGAAGAATCGTCGACAGGGTCAACGCTGTGGGACAGCATCCAAGAAATCGGGAGGACATCAGGAAGAGGTGGAACGACCTACGGGGGAAGGTGCGTTCAGTGGTCTCCAGGCACAACATTGCGATTCAGCGGACTGGCGGCAGACCCACACCTACTCCACCACAACTAACAACATGGGAGGAGCAAGTCTTGACCATCATGCATCCAGAGGGCCTCGGAGGAGTCGGTGGAGGAATGGACACTGGTAAGTCAAATCTTAACTATCATATCCCCCACCCTACCTGCATGCTATCACACACCCCCACCCTCACCCCCTCCCCTATCACTCAAACTCCTCACTAATGTACTAATATCACAAACCACACATCCCAACACCAAGCCCTGCATGACACAACTAAGCATGGACACCCATCACTAAAGCATGCTCACTGCACACACCCATAACACCCCCAAACATCATCACACAAGCCCCCACACAGGAATGCTTGCACTGGGGTACACGCACACCCACCCATTGCACACCATGACACACACATACAATAATCATGCTCTTATACCCCTGCAGGACCACTACGTAACGTCACTAGACAGGAGGGTCCAGACATCTCCACCCCAACCACAGAAGAGGCCCACAGTGACGACAGCAGCTCTGGCTAACTGGATCCAGATGACCAGCCCGGACAATTGTGAGTGCGGGGACACCATTTCACGCGTGCACTATACATAGGTCACTACCTATGTATAGCGTCACAATGGTAACTCCGAACATGGCCATGTAACATGTCTAAGATCATGAAATTGTCACCCCAATGCCAGATTGGGGAGACAATTCCATGATCCCCTGAGTCTCTAGCACAGACCCGGGTACTGCCAAACTACCTTTCCCGGGGGTTCACTGCAGCTGCTGCTGCTGCCAACCCCTCAGACAGGTTTCTGCCCTCCTGGGGTCCAGCCAGGCCTGGCCCAGGGGGGCAGAACAAAGGACTTCCTCAGAGAGAGGGTGTTACACCCTCTCCCTTTGGAAAAAGGTGTCAGGGCTGGGGAGGAGTAGCCTCCCCCAGCCTCTGGAAATGCTTTCATGGGCACAGATGGTGCCCATCTCTGCATAAGCCAGTCTACACCGGTTCAGGGATCCCCCAGCCCTGCTCTGGGGCGAAACTGGACAAAGGAAAGGGGTGACCACTCCCCTGACCTGCACCTCCCAGGGGAGGTGCCCAGAGCTCTTCCAGCGTGCCCCAGACCTCTGCCATCTTGGATTCAGAGGTGTGCTGGCACACTGGACTGCTCTGAGTGGCCAGGGCCAGCAGGTGACGTCAGAGACTCCTTCTGATAGGCTCTTACCTGTGTTACTAGCCTATCCTCCTTCCTAGGTAGCCAAACCTCCTTTTCTGGCTATTTAGGGTCTCTGCTTTGGGGAATTCTTCAGATACTGAATGCAAGAGCTCACCAGAGTTCCTCTGCACTTCTCTCTTCACCTTCTGCCAAAGGATCGATTGCTGACTGCTCAGGACGCCTGCAAAACCACAACAAAGTAGCCAAGATGACTACTGCAACCTTGTATCGCTTATCCTGCCGCCTTCTCGACTGTTTCCTGGTGGTGAATGCTCTGGGGGTAGCCTGCCTCCTCTCTGAACCAGGAGCTCTGAAGAAATCTCCCGTGGGACGACGGAATCCTCCCCCTGCAACCGCAGGCAACAAAAGACTGCATCATCGGTCCTCTGGGTCCCCTCTCAACACGACGAGCGTGGTCCCTGGAACTCAGCAACTCTATCCAAGTGACTCCCACAGTCCAGTGACTCTTCAGTCCAAGTTTGGTGGAGGTAAGTCCTTGCCTCCCCACGCTAGACTGCATTGCTGGGTACTGCGTGATTTGCAGCTACTCCGGCTCCTGTGCACTCTTCCAGGATTTCCTTTGTGCACAGCCAAGCCTGGGTCCCCGACACTCTAACCTGCAGTGCCCAACCTTCTGAGTTGTCCTCTGGCGTCGTGGGACTCCCTGTTCTGACTTCGGGTGGACTCCGGTTCACTCCTCTTCCAAGTGCCTGTTCCGGTACTTCTGCGTGTGCTGCCTGCTTCTGTGAGGGCTCCCTGACTTGCTGGGTGCCCTCTCTGTCTCCTCATTCAAGTGGCGACATCCTGGTCCCTCCTGGGCCACAGCAGCATCCAAAAACCCTAACCACGACCCTTGCAGCTAGCAAGGCTTGTTTGCAGTCTTTCAGTGTGGGAACACCTCTGCAAGCTTCTTCACGACGTGGGACATCCATCCTCCAAAGGGAAAGTTTCTAGCCCTCTTCGTTCTTGCAGAAACCACAGCTTCTACCATCTGGTGGCAGCTTCTTTGCACCCTCAGCTGGCATTTCCTGGGCATCTGCCCTCTCTCAACATTGTTGCGACTCTTGGACTTGGTCCCCTTGTTTCACAGGTACTCAGGTCTGGAAATCCACTTTGGTTGCATTGCTTGTGTTGGTCTTCCTTGCAGAACTACCCTATCACAACTTCTGTGCTCTCTGGGGAATATAGGTGCACTTTACACCTACTTTTCAGGGTCTTGGGGTGGGCTATTTTTCTAACCCTAACCCTGTTTTCTTACAGTCCCAGCAACCCTCTACAAGCTCACATAGGTTTGGGGTCCATTCGTGGTTCGCATTCCACTTTTAGAGTATATGGTTTGTGTTGCCCCTACACCTATGTGCTCCTATTGCAATCTATTGTAACTTTACACTGCGTGCATTACTTCCTTTTGCTATTACTGCATATTTTTGGTATTGTGTACATATATCTTGTGTATATTTGGCATCCTCATACTGAGGGTACTCACTGAGATACTTTTGGCATATTGTCATAAAAATAAAGTACCTTTATTTTTAGTATATCTGTGTATTGTGTTTTCTTATGATATTGTGCATATGACACCAGTGGTATAGTAGGAGCTTTGCATGTCTCCTAGTTCAGCCTAAGCTGCTCTGCTATAGCTACCTTCTATCAGCCTAAGCTGCTAGAAACACATCTTCTACACTAATAAGGGATAACTGGACCTGATACAGAGTGTAAGTACCCCTTGGTACCCACTACAAGCCAGGCCAGCCTCCTACAATTAGCCCCTGCAGTGTTTCCTTCTTTACGGTGGACCACACCACCAAGGAAATGAGGGAACACCCCCTCATGAGCACGTGCAACATTATTTCTCCAGATCCTGCCAGAATTCTGCAACATCCAAGGCTGTGCATCTTCCAGGGTCACAAGGACTCTGTTTCCACCAGGAAGTAGGAAGGATTCTCCCTTGGAGTGAAGGAGTCACTCCCCTGCATTCCCAGGCACCTCAAGACAACATCGACTAGTTGGTGGGGTCTGCTGTCCACAGACATCTGCAGATCCTGCAACACAGGTGGTGAGCCTGTGGCCTCCTCTGTGTCCTGCTTGTCTTTTATCCAACTTGTGAGACTTGGGCCCTTGCTCCTGCCACTGGACTGGCACCCCTGTGCATCCCAACTTTTCCACTTCCAAGCTGTTGACTCTTTCTCCGGGAGATCCTCAGGCTCCAAGCAGCCCCTCCTCCACCACTCTGCAACATGAAAATCAGTCCTTGTCCTGCAGCTCCTGTGACATGGGACTTCTGTTCTGTTGTGCTGGTAAGTCCTCCTTGTGACCCCCTGTGTCCTCTGCCTGTGGGTCACCCATGGGGTGACTTCTGTTGGCCTTCCTGTCAGTTGAAGCCCTGTCCTGACTGCCCCTCCTGGGTAGGGTCTTCTGGACCTTGCTGGTCCCCAAAACTTTGCAAACTCTTCTGCAAGTCCAATTAGACACTTTACAGTGTTTGTTGGTGACCTGGCTGGTCACTAACCCTCCTGCAATCCGGTGATCATCGAGGGACAGCTCCTAGGCAACTCCTGGGATCTTCTGCTGCTCTTGGGCCCCGCAGCTGGACTTCTTCTTCCACTGACTTGCAGGAACTTCATCTTCAAGAGGGTGGGCATTGCCAGCTGCACTACCTGGGCACCTCCAAGGGTGCTGGACTCTGTCCCCTTCCTTTGCAGGTCCTCCAGGTCTGTAATTCCTCCTTGGGTTCTATCGGCCTGGTCCACAGGTCATGACAGCAGGTGAACAATCCGAGTGTGAGAAAGTAGCCTCTTTCTAGCATGGTTTCCCCGATTTTTGGCCTGTTTGTCAGTGTGTTTGACTGTGTGACTGGGATCCTGCTAGCCAGGGCCCCAGTGCTTATGCTTTGTGGCCTGTTTGTCAATATGTTTGACTGTTTTGTCAGTATGCTTGACTGTGTCACTGGGATCCTGCTAACCAGGACCCCAATGCTTATGCTCTCTCTTTCCCCACATTTTTCACTACATACTGGTAACCCAGTATTTCATCCCAAATTGGTATACTGGTGACCCCTTATAAGTCCCTAGTATGGTACTTAGGTATCCAGGGCGTTGGGTTTCTAGGGGATCCCTGTAGGAGGCTGGACTGGCTTGTAGTGAGTACCAAGGGGTACTTGCACCTTGCACCAGGCCCAGTTATCCCTTATTAGTGTATAAGGTGTCTAGCAGCTTAGGCTGATAGATAATGGTAGCTTAGCAGAGCAGCTTAGGCTGAACTAGGAGACGTGTGAAGCTACTACAGTACCACTTAGTGTCATATGCACAATATCATAAGAAAACACAATACACAGTTATACTAAAAATAAAGGTACTTTATTTTTATGACAATATGCCAAAGTATCTTAGAGTGTACCCTCAGTGAGAGGATAGGAAATATACACAAGATATATATACACAATAGCAAAAATATGCAGTATAGTCTTAGAAAACAGTGCAAACAATGTATAGTTACAATAGGATGCAATGGGGAAACATAGGGATAGGGGCAACACAAACCATATACTCCAAAAGTGGAATGCGAACCACGAATGGACCCCAAACCTATGTGACCTTGTAGAGGGTCACTGGGACTATTAGAAAATAGTGAGAGTTAGAAAAATAACCCTCCCCAGGACCCTGAAAAGTGAGTGCAAAGTGCACTAAAGTTCCCCTAAGGACAAAGAAGTCGTGTTAGAGGAATAATGCAGGAAAGACACAAACCAACAATGCAACAACTGTGGATTTCCAATCTAGGGTACCTATGGAACAAGGGGACCAAGTCCAAAAGTCACAAGCAAGTCGGAGATGGGCAAATGCCCAGGAAATGCCAGCTGCGGGTGCAAAGAAGCTTCTACTGGACTTTTCCCGCCGAAAGAACGCCAACAAGCCTTGCTAGCTGCAAATAGTGCAGTTAGCGTTTTTGGACGCTGCTGAGGCCCAGGAGGGACCAGGAGGTCGCAAATTTGACCAGCAGAGAGAGGGGACGACGAGCAAGACAAGGAGCCCTCTCTGAAGCAGGTAGCACCCAGAGAAGTGCCAGAAACAGGCACTACGAGGATGCGTGAAACTGTGCTCACCCGAAGTCGCACAAAGGAGTCCCACGTCGCCGGAGACCAACTTAGAAAGTCGTGCAATGCAGGTTAGAGTGCCGTGGACCCAGGCTTGGCTGTGCACAAAGGATTTCCGCCGGAAGTGCACAGGGGCCGGAGTAGCTGCAAAAGTCGCGGTTCCCAGCAATGCAGCCCAGCGAGGTGAGGCAAGGACTTACCTCCACCAAACTTGGACTGAAGAGTCACTGGACTGTGGGGGTCACTTGGACAGAGTCGCTGGATTCGAGGGACCTCGCTCGTCGTGCTGAGAGGAGACCTAAGGGACCGGTAATGCAGCTTTTTGGTGCCTGCGGTTGCAGGGGGAAGATTCCGTCGACCCACAGGACATTTCTTCGGAGCTTCTGGTGCAGAGAGGAGGCAGACTACCCCCACAGCATGCACAAGCAGGAAAACAGTCGAGAAGGCGGCAGGATCAGCGTTACAGAGTTGCAGTAGTCGTCTTTGCTACTATGTTGCAGGTTTGCAGGCTTCCAGCACGGTCAGCAGTCGATTCCTTGGCAGAAGGTGAAGAGAGAGATGCAGAGGAACTCGGATGAGCTCTTGCATTCGTTATCTAAGGAATCCCAAGAGACAGAGACCCTAAATAGCCAGGAAAGAGGGTTTGGCTACCTAGGAGAGAGGATAGGCTACTAATACCTGAAGGAGCCTATCAGAAGGAGTCTCTGACGTCACCTGGTGGCACTGGCCACTCAGAGCACTCCAGTGTGCCAGCAGCACCTCTGTTTCCAAGATGGCAGAGGTCTGGAGCACACTGGAGGAGCTCTGGACACCTCCCAGGGGAGGTGCAGGTCAGGGGAGTGGTCACTCCCCTTTCCTTTGTCCAGTTTTGCGCCAGAGCAGGGCTAAGGGGTCCCCTGAACCGGTGTAGACTGGCTTATGCAGAATTGGGCACATCTGTGCCCAACAAAGCATTTCCAGAGGCTGGGGGAGGCTACTCCTCCCCTGCCTTCACACCATTTTCCAAAGGGAGAGGGTGTAACACCCTCTCTCAGAGGAAGTTCTTTGTTCTGCCATCCTGGGCCAGGCCTGGCTGGACCCCAGGAGGGCAGATGCCTGTCTGAGGGGTTGGCAGCAGCAGCAGCTGCAGTGAAACCCCAGGAAGGGCAGTTTGGCAGTACCAGGGTCTGTGCTACAGACCACTGGGATCATGGGATTGTGCCAACTATGCCAGGATGGCATAGAGGGGGCAATTCCATGATCATAGACATGTTACATGGCCATATTTGGAGTTACCATTGTGAAGCTACATATAGGTAGTGACCTATATGTAGTGCACGCGTGTAATGGTGTCCCCGCACTCACAAAGTTCAGGGAATTGGCTCTGAACAATGTGGGGGCACCTTGGCTAGTGCCAGGGTGCCCTCACACTAAGTAACTTTGCACCTAACCTTTACCAGGTAAAGGTTAGACATATAGGTGACTTATAAGTTACTTAAGTGCAGTGTAAAATGGCTGTGAAATAATGTGGACGTTATTTCACTCAGGCTGCAGTGGCAGGCCTGTGTAAGAATTGTCAGAGCTCCCTATGGGTGGCAAAAGAAATGCTGCAGCCCATAGGGATCTCCTGGAACCCCAATACCCTGGGTACCTCAGTACCATATACTAGGGAATTATAAGGGTGTTCCAGTAAGCCAATGTAAATTGGTAAAAATGGTCACTAGCTTGTTAGTGACAATTTGGAAAGAAATGAGAGAGCATAACCACTGAGGTTCTCATTAGCAGAGCCTCAGTGAGACAGTTAGTCACTACACAGGTAACACATTCAGGCACACTTATGAGCACTGGGGCCCTGGGTTACCAGGGTCCCAGTGACACATACAACTAAAACAACATATATACAGTGAAAAATGGGGGTAACATGCCAGGCAAGATGGTACTTTCCTACAATCCCTATGGGACGCAGCATTACTTTTGCCACCCATAGGGAGCCCACGCAAAGACGTCTGCAGGACTGCCATTGCAGCCTGCGTGAAATGGTGCGTGCACCGTTTCACACCCATTTTCACTGCACCAGGTCACTTATAAGTCACCTAGATGTCAGGCCTTCAAACCCTGAACGCTGGGGGCAATGTATCAGTGTGTGAGGGCACCTTTGCACTAGCAGAGGTGCCCCCACATCATCAAGCACCATTTTTCCAGACTTCATGAGTGCGGGGACGCCATTTTACACGTGCACTGGACATAGGTCAATACCTATGTCCAGCTCCAATATGGTAATTCCTAATATGGCCATGTAACGTGTCTAACACCGGGAAAATGTACCCCAATACTGATTCTAGTATTGGTTTTACAATTACATGCACTCTGGGAGCTCCATAGGGACCCCCAGTACTGCCATACCAGCCTTCTGAGGTTTTCCAGGCAGCCCCAGCTGCTGCCACCTCACATACAGGTTTCTGCCTTCCTGTTGCTTGAGCAGCTCAAGCCCAGGAAGGCAGAACAAAGCATTTCCTGTGGGAGAGGGGTGTTACACCCTCTCCCTTTGGTAATAGGTGCTACAGGCATGGGAGGGGTGGCCTCTGAGAGCCTTTGGAAAATGCTTTGAAGGGAACAGATGGTGCCCTCCTTGCATAATCCAGTCTACACCAGTTCAGGGACCCCAGTCCCTGCTCTGGCGCGAAACTGGACAAAGGAAAGAGGAGTGACCACTCCCCTGACCATCACCACCCCAGGGGTGGTGCCCAGAGCTCCTCCAGAATGTCCCTGGGTTTTGCCATCTTGGATTCCAAGGTGGTGGGTCACTCTGGGAGCATCTGAGTGGCCAGGGCCAGCAGGTGACGTCAGAGCCCTCCCCTGATAGGTGCTTACCTGATTAGCTAGCCAATCCCCCTTTCAGGGCTATTTAGGGTCTCTCCTCTGGGTGTTTCCTCAGATTCAGATTGCAAGACTAGCAGGAATCCTCTGTCTACTTTATCTTCTACCAACGGAGCTGCATCTGGATCCTCCAGGAACTCAACAAACTGCAACAAAGAAGCAAAGACGACTTCTGCAACATTGTATCTTCAGCTCCTGCCAGCAACTGCAACTGTTTCCAGCTTGTGCATCATCCGAGGAGTGCCTGCCTTCAGCCTGCACTAGTAGAACGAAGGAATCTCCTGTGGAGTGACGGAGTCACTTCCCTGCTTCAGCAGGCACCCCTCTGCAGAGACAACCGGTGGTGTGGGTCCCCTCTTCTGACAATGAGCATGGATCCAGAAACACAAGGGGTGGACTAAAGTGACCCCGACAGTCCCAAGGTCCAGCTGTCCAACTTTAGTGGATGTAAGAGATTGCCTTCCCACACAAGACAGTACCCCCATGCACCATGTGACTTGCGGTTGCCAAGGCCTGTTTATGACCTTTCAAGACGTTCTTTGTGCACCGTACAGTATAGGCCCCCAGCACTCTATCCTGTGACTCACAGCTTCCTGAGTGGTTCTTCAGCGGCGTGGGATTCCTTTGTGTCGTGCTGCATGGGCATCCTCTTGCACCTTCTTTGTCCCCGTGCTGTGGGACTCCTGTGCGTGCTGCCTGGTCTTCTTAGGGCTCTCTGATTTGCTGAGAGCCCCCTCTGTCTCCCCCTCCTGGGTAGAGGCCACCAGGTCCCGAACAGCGCCATTTTCCGCTAACCACAAGCTTTGCGTGGGCCAAGGCTTGTTGGCAGAATCCAATGACGCAAATCAGACTGCAATCATCCATCCGGTGTGGGACATCTTCTGCACCAATCAGGAACCCGCATCTGTCTTCTTGGGTGCATAACTGACTTAGGCCCTCATTACGACCCTGGCAGTAGGCGGTAATATTGTGGGAAGTACTGCCACCAGGCTTGCTGTACTTTCCACCATATTATGACATTGGCTTTGGCTTTAGATATCAATCTCCAGCCCAGTGGCCGTCACTGTACCACCTGCGGGATTATGACCCCGCCTACGGCCATGGTTTTCGTGGCTCCCTTACCACCACGAAAACCAGCGGTAGGCACTATCGGTGACAGGGAATCCTTTCCCTGTCACTGATAGAGGTCTTCCCCACCCCCACCCCCTTTCCTCTCCAAATCCCCCTACATTCACCCCCCTTCACACACGCACACACGCATACAGACACCCAATCCCACATTCATCCACGCATGCATAAATCCATTCACACACACATCCGCACACACTTTCATACATACAAGCAGATCCACATTTACAGAACACAACATACACACACTCACACCTCCATACATGCACACACATGCAACAAGTAACACACACCCACGTACACGCATGCACAAACATACACACACACCCCTACAGACACACACAACACCCCCCTCCCCTGTCGGAGCACCCAATTACCTGGGTTTAAGGGGTCCTCCGGCAGAAGGCGGGACGGGGATCTACTGCCAGCAGCAGCGTTCCCCCAGCAGAAAACCGCCAGGCCGTATTATTTGTCATAATACGGCTGACGGCGGTCTACTGGCGTGGCGCTGCTGCTGGCAGCAGAGCCACCTTGCCGCCATCCGCCGGCATGGCCACAGCCGGATTTCCAACATCCTTCTGGCGGAAATCCGGCTGTGGTCATAATACCGCAGACAGGTGGTAGTTGCTGCAACAGTCTTTTGGTGGCTGTCACTGCGGCAGTAGGCAGTTTTTAGCACCAGTGTCAAAATGAGGGCCTTTGTCTTCTCACCAGTGGTTCCACTTTTGCACCTTCATCCGGATTAGCAGGGGCTCCTGTTCTCCCTGGACTCTTCAGTGCTTCTTGGACTTGGTCCCCTTCTTCCACAGGTCTTCAGGTCCAGGAATTCATTGTTGGTGTCTTGCGGTCTCTTTTGGTTCCTGCATTTTCCTGTATCACGACTTCTTGTGTGTTCTAGGAAACTTACTGTGATTTACTTCTGTTTTCCTGGGCTCTGGGGTAGGTTCTATTACTTACATTTGCTGTTTTCTTACACTCCCAGCACCCCTCTACACACTACACTTGCCTAGGTGGGAAACCGACTTTCCCTTTCCACTATTTTAGTATATGGTTTGTGTTCCCCCAGGCCCTTTGCAACCTATTGTGATTTTCACTATTTGCACTGTTTTCTAACTGTTTTTACAGCTGTTAATGAATTCTAGTGTATATACTGTGTATACTACTTACCTCCTAAGGGAGTATAGTCTCTAAGGTATTTTTGGCATTTCTGTCACCAAAATAAAGTACCTTTATTTTTGTAACACTGAGTATTTTCTTTCATGTGTCTAAGTACTATGGGGGTCATTACAACATCGGCGGTAAATGCCGCTTACCGCCGTGAAGAAGACCTCCAATACACCACCGCCGCTGCGGAATTCCGCCACAGCTATTATGACCCACATCTTGGAAACCGCCGAAATTCAGACACCCACACAACTCCGCCACACCAAAGGTCAGTGATAAACTGGCGAAAACAAATCCTCCACTGTCACACCAACAGAAACACGCCCATGCTATCACGACCCAGAATCCACGCGGCGGTCTTTCAACCGTGGTATTCCATTGGCGGTACACACCGCCGCGCTCAAAATACACACACATCTCCAAAACACCGCCACATTGGACATTTTGAAATACACACACCTGATACACATACAAACACCACTCCCACACACCCAACACAATATAAAACACACACCCACATCACCCACAAACCCCTACGACCAAAAATTATAGACGAAGGCGACAGACAGAGAACACAGCAATAGACAACCCCACCACACAGATGCACACAACACCATCACCCATACAACATCCACGCACAAAACACCCCACACCACCACACATAACCACACTCATCAACACATACACCACCCCACACATCACCTACACCACCCCATGTCACGCCAAAGACACCCCAGGTTTTCCGAGGAGGAACTCAGGGTCATGGTGGAGGAAATCATCCGGGTAGAGCCACAGCTATTTGGATCACAGGTGCAGCATACCTCCATAGCCAGGAAGATGGAGCTATGGCGAAGAATCGTCGACAGGGTCAACGCTGTGGGACAGCATCCAAGAAATCGGGAGGACATCAGGAAGAGGTGGAACGACCTACGGGGGAAGGTGCGTTCAGTGGTCTCCAGGCACAACATCGCGATTCAGCGGACTGGCGGCGGACCCACACCTCCTCCACCACAACTAACAACATGGGAGGAGCAAGTCTTGACCATCATGCATCCAGAGGGCCTCGGAGGAGTCGGTGGAGGAATGGACACTGGTAAGTCAAATCTTAACTATCATATCCCCCACCCTACCTGCATGCTATCACACACCCCCACCCTCACCCCCTCCCCTATCACTCAAACTCCTCACTAATGTACTAATATCACAAACCACACATCCCAACACCAAGCCCTGCATGACACAACTAAGCATGGACACCCATCACTAAAGCATGCTCACTGCACACACCCATAACACCCCCAAACATCATCACACAAGCCCCCACACAGGAATGCTTGCACTGGGGTACACGCACACCCACCCATTGCACACCATGACACACACATACAATAATCATGCTCTTATACCCCTGCAGGACCACTACGTACCGTCACCAGACAGGAGGGTCCAGACATCTCCACCCCACCCACAGAAGAGGCCCACAGTGACGACAGCAGCTCTGGCTAACTGGATCCAGATGACCAGCCCGGACAATTGTGGGCCTCGGGACAGACGGTTCTCCTCGCACAGGCACAGCCCAACACTGACCTTCCACCCTCTGGTAACACCAGCACATCACCCACCCAGCGGGCCCATACCTCCGTCCCTAGAACATGTCAATCAGCTGTGTGTCCACCACTACAGGGAACCCAGGATAACACACCACCCCAACAACAACAGGGACCTGGGGGCAGTGGTAGTGGGCACACGGTCCAGGGGACGGAGGCCCAGGAACACAGGGGAACTGGGAGGGCTGCTGTGCGACAGGGGGCGGACAGGCCAAGGGAACCCACTCTCCACAAGGCCCTCTCCTCCATCATGGGAGCATACCACCACTCCCAGGAGACGATGGCTATGGTCCTCGCCAAGTTCCAGGGGACCCAGTGCCTGCATGACGAACAGTATTTGGGCTTCAGGGAGGAGCTCAGAACCATCAGCTCTGCCCTGGGCACCATCGTAGGGGTGCTGAAGGACATACAAAAGACCATGAGGGACACCGTGGCGCTCCAAGGGGCCCCTGACACTAGCCTGGACAATGAACTGCCCACCACCTCTGCCGGCGCTAGTGGACAGGACGCCCCGCCACAGGACCACCACACCAGCACCCCACCCCCTGCAGATCACCCTGATTGTCATCTCACTGTCCCACTTTGTCACCCTGTCCATACTTAAACTGCCCCAGCTCCACTTCCTATGCCCATATGGGCAGTGCACCTGTGAGACTAATAGACTGGTCTCTGCCATGGACATTCCTCCACCATCACCCATCACCATTTTGCCACCCCCTCCAATAATTAGCACTTCAATAAACACCTTTGAACCACAAAACAATCTGGAGTCAGTCTGTGATTTTGATAATGTGTATTAGCTATGACAGTCACAAAATGCGTTTTCAAATGTAATGCCAACATACCTATGTCACACATCACAAGTCCATGAAGGATGCAAGCAGATGACACACGTTGGTAACCACACCTGTGAAACCGTAATGGAAATGTACAACTCAGTTACCAAATACTTCTTCAGATTGACAGACAGGATAGAGGTAGAAGTGTGAAAGTGAATGTAATAGTAAAAACAATTTTCTCACCTGTGTGTCACTGGAAATATTGCTGTATGACTGACTCCCTGTTGTCTATGTCTTCTTCCTCAGCTTCTGCCTCATCACTGTCCACAGACTCCACAGCAGCCACAACACCGTCATCTGGACCATCCTCCTGCAGAAAAGGCACCTGACGTCGCAAAGCAAGATTGTGAATCATCGAGCAGGCGATGATGATCTGGCACACCTTCCTTGGTGAGTAGAATAGGGAACCACCTGTCATATGGAGGCACCTGAACCTGGCCTTTAGGAGGCCGAAGGTGCGTTCAATCACCCGCCTAGTCCACCCTTGGGCCTCATTGTATCGTTCCTCTGCCCTGGTCCTGGGATTCCTCACTGGGGTCAGTAGCCATGACAGGTTGGGGTAACCAGAGTCCCCTAATAGCCACACACGGTGCCTCTGGAGTTGACCCATCACATACGGGATGCTGCTATTCCGCAGGATGTAGGCGTCATGCACTGAGCCAGGGAACATAGCATTTACCTGCGAGATGTACTGGTCTGCCAAACATACCATCTGTACATTAATGGAATGAAAACTATTCCTGTTCCTGTACACCTGTTCACTCCTGTGGGGGGGACCAGAGCTACATGGGTCCCATCAATAGCACCTATGATGTTGGGGATATATCCCAGGGCATAGAAGTCACCTTTAACTGTAGCCAAATCCTCCACCTGAGGGAAAACGATGTAGCTCCTCACATGTTTTAGCAGGGCAGACAACACTCTGGACAACACGTTGGAAAACATAGGCTGGGACATCCCTGATGCCATGGCCACTGTTGTTTGAAATGATCCACTTGCAAGGAAATGGAGCACTGATAGCACCTGCACTTCAGGGGGTATTCCTGTGGGATGGCGGATTGGTGAGATCAGGTCTGGCTCCAACTGGGTACACAGGTCCTGGATTGTGGCATGGTCAAACCTGTAGGTGATGATCAAATGTCGCTCCTCCATTGTTAACAGGTCCACCAGCGGTCGGTACACCGGAGGATTCTGCCATCTCCTCAAATGTCCCAGCTGACCGTGCCTAAGAAGGACTACGGCGACCACAGAGTCAACAAATTCTCAGGTATGTACCCACAGCTACACAGAACACGACACCAAATACAAAACTCTTCCTGTATGTATGTTGAATGTAGGCCTAGGTATGTGTGACGCAGTAGTAAATGAAGCCATGTGGGCCCCTGAAATGGCGGATGCCTGACCTCTAAAGTGGGACAATGGGATGTGAGGTAACTGCGCTGGCGTTGTACACCGTAGCGGTCGTAGACTGTAGCGCAATGCTGCATTGGTTAACATTGGACCCTATGGGTCCCAGGAGCCAATGATGAATTGCGCCGGCGGTGATGATACGCACCGCTGCGGACGTCACCACCGCGGACGTGACCGCCATTTTCTATTTGTTAAATCACCCGATACCTGATCTTCGACAGGAGAGGACCTACACTGCAAGTGCTGCTGTGACCTCGGTCTGGAAGAGACAATGGCTGCTGCGTCTGGGGAAAGGTCTCCTGCCTTCACTGCACAGGAGTTGGAGAAGCTCGTGGACGGGTCCTCCCGCAGTACACGCTACTATACGGTCCTCCAGACCAACAGGTAAGTACACAGGGAGCACGTTGTATGGGCTATGCTGGGTGGAGAGGGCTGGACGTCAGTAGGAAGGTGGCAGAGTTCTGCGACCATGAAGGACTGTGAATGCATGTGCCACATGGCAAGGGTAGGGATGGGGGCCACTCACTTTGACGGTGCAGTTGGTAATGACTTCTCTTCTTCCCCTGTACATGTCATGTAGGTCAGCGCCCACCAGAAGAAGGACATTTGGCGTGCCATCGCCAAGGACGTCCGGACCCTGGGGGTCCACCAGAGACGGGGCACCCACTGCCGTAAAAGATGGGAGGACATTCGCCGCTGGAGCAAGAAGACGGCGTAGGCTCAGCTGGGGATGGCCTCCCAAGGTGGGAGGGGTGCCGGTCGTACCATGACCCCCCTGATGTTCCGGATCCTGGTGGTGGCCTACCCTGAGTTGGATGGGCGATTGAGGGCATCACAGCAGACACAAGGGGGTGAGTACACTCTCATTCTGCGGACTTTGCGCGCAGTGGAGGGGTCTGGGTGGGGGAGGAGGGCTGTGGGTTTCCCTAGGCCAGGGCGAGTTCCGTAGGCTAGGCCCCTTCATAAGGCATGGCCCTGTGGCCCCCACCCCACCTCTGTAGAGTGCCAAGTACAGGTATACATGCCCCTGTGTCATCTATGTGGACAGATGACACTTATAGCCATGTAGGCCATATCCCAGAATTTGCATCTGTAGAGGCCAAGAGCACGGCGTAGTGCAGGGGGCTGCTGTGTCTGTATTATCCGCCAACGGTAGCGGTAAGCCATGCACTCAACCTGTTTTTCTTCTGTCGCCACCCCCCCCTTTTTGTGCTCTCCCTGTTCTTTTGTGCATCAGCATCATCAGACAGAGGTACAGTGGCACCAGAGCACGAGGGAGCTGCATCCCACATGGCCATGGCGGGCCACACCATGGACTCTGAATACACCAGTGGGACGGACGGCGAGGGGAGCTTCACGTCGGTCACCGGATCAGCAACCAGCGACACGGACTCGTCCGCCGATGAGAGCTCCCTTGTGGTGGCGGCACCATCTGTGCCCCCCACTTCTACAGGTACAGCCGCCACCCCCCCACCAGCACCGCCCTCCCAGCAGCCCCTCAGCCTTCGCTCCGTGCCTGCTCAACCAGGAGGGTGGGCATCAACTTCGCCCCAGGCACCTCAGCCCCTGCCCCTGTCACCCCTGCTGCCCTCAGTGAGGAGGCCATTGACCTCCTCAGGGCAGTCTGCCATTGTGAATGCCATCCAGGGTGTAGAAAGGGAGTTGCAACACACTAATGCATTCCTGGAGGGCATTCATTCTGGTCAGGCTGCCCATCAACGAACCCTGCAATCTCTGGCCTCAGCACTGATGGCAGCCATTGTCCCTGTGTCTAGCCTCCCCCCTCCAACTTCCTCCACCCAGACCCAATCCCCTGTACCCCAGCCTATCCCAACCACACCATCAGACAAGCATGCACACACCTCAACACACAAAAGTAGCTCAGGCAAACATAGGCACCACACATCCCACAGGCACTCACACAAGCATCACCCACATACAGACACAGCAACATCCACTGCCTCCACTGTGTCCCCCTCCTCGTCATCTCCCTACTCCCAGTGTGTCTGTGATGCCCCCTCCCAAAGTACACAAACACGGGCACCCACACACCCAACATCCATCCACGTCACGACAGCCTCCAGTACCTGCACCTGCACCCAAATCACCTAAAGTTACACCTCCTACAACCACCTCCTCTTCCTCCACTCCCAGTCCCCCTCCAGCTACCCATCCCATTGTTCGTCAGAAAGTTTTCCTGAGCAATGTTGACTTCTTTCCCACCACCCCCACACCTCCAATTCATAGGTCCCATAGTAGCACCTCAGCCAAAAAAAGTCAGGTACCAGTGGTGCGTGTTAAAGGTCTGTGGAGTGCACCGGCCACCAGGGCTGCCAAAGTGACACAGAGCCAAAGTACTACCAGTCCACCCCGTGTAAAGCACCTTAAGTTGGAAAGTGCCCGACGGGAGAGGGTGAAGACTCCTGCCGGCAAAACAGCTCACAAGGGTCCCGGGAGGAGTGCCGAGTCTGCTGTGACTCCTCCCAAGGTGTTGAAGGGCCAGAAGAGGTCTCCAAGGTCTGGTAAGAGCAGCACTGCGGAGGAGGCCGCCATCCTCCTCGCCGGCCAGGATGCCACCGCCAGCAGTATCGTCACTGGTCCGGAGACCACCGCCAGAGTCAGTGCCCTGGAGGGCAGCAGTATCGTCACTGGTCCGGAGACCACCGCCAGAGTCAGTGCCGTGGAGGGCAGCAGTATCGTCACTGGTCCGGAGACCACCGCCAGAGTCAGTGCCCTGGAGGGCAGCAGTATCATCACTGGTCCGGAGACCACCGCCAGCGTCAGTGCCCTGGAGGGCCCCGGCAGCCACAGCCCCCCTGGGCACTGAGGGACCGTTATGCCACACACCGCTGCACAGGTCAGAGACAGCAAAGTCAAGCACCGCTGAACAGGGCAAAGACTGCCATGGTGAAGCCCGCTGAACAGGGCAAAGCACCGCTGAACAGGGCAATGACCGCCATGGCAATGCACCGCTGAACAGGGCAAAGACAGCAAAGTCAAGCACCGCTGAACAGGGCAAAGACCGCCATGGTGAAGACCGCTGAACAGGGCAAAGCACCGCTGAACAGGTCAGAGACAGCAAAGTCAAGCACCGCTAAACAGGGCAAAGACCGCCATGGTGAAGACTGCTGAACAGGGCAAAGCACTGCTGAACAGGGCAATGACCGCCATGGCAATGCACCGCTGAACAGGGCAAAGACCGCCATGGTGAAGACCGCTGAACAGGGCAAAGCACCGCTGAACAGGTCAGAGACCGCCAAATCAAGCATCATTAGCCCATGTGCAGCTGGTACAGGTATACATCAATGGGCATGGAGCCCCGTCGTGGATCTGGCGTGGTGCTGTAATTCGGCTGAGGTGCCCCCCCCTCCCTTCCCCCTGAGGTGCCTGTTGTATTTCTATCTGATGCCCCTGCAGTGTTCTCTCCGTTTGTGGACAGGTATCTAGTGTGGGCCTCGCCCATACATTGTGGGCCCAGTGGTCCACGGACATTGATATGTGCATACCTGCAGTACTAATCGTGATGTATGATTTTTGGAATGTTTATATATATCTGTATATATTTGGTTACTGTATTTTGATACATTTCAAAGTTTGAACTGATTTCCTTTTGTCTTTGCATTCATCCGGGGGGGTTGTGGGTTGTTACTGTGCTGTTTGGAAATGCATTGGTGTGTGTGTTGTAGTGGGTGAGGGTCGGGGTGGGGGTGGGGGTGTTGCGTGTGTGTGTCCGTGACTTTTGCCTCCCCTATGTCGTAGGTGCAGTGCTCACCGTTGTCTTTGGCGCCTACGTTGCTGGTGTTTGTAGAGGAGCAGGAAGACAAGAGCAGGGAGTATTTGTAGTTCCGGCTCCATGGTGCCCTCCTTCCGCGTGGAGTGTGTAGAGGTGAGCGTTTTCCCTTTGAAATGGCTGTTTCCGCCGTGTTTTTATCCACAGTGAATCGGCCCCGGAAAAGGTGGCGGATTGGCGGGTTGTGATACTGTGGGCGGTACATTGTCTTCCACCTGTCTGTTGGCGGTGACCGCCGCGCTGCTTGTCTATACCGCCGTGGCGGTCGGAGTGTTAAGGTGGCTGTCTATGTTGGCGGTTTCTGCCTTGGTCATAATTCCCTTTTTTTGTCCGCCGGCCTGTTTGCGGTATTACCGCAGCTTTAACACCGTCCGCCAGGGTTGTAATGACCCCCTATGTGTCTACAGTGGTCTTGCATGAGCTTTGCATGTCTCCTAGATAAGCCTTGGCTGCTCAGCTACAGCTACCCCCAGACAGCTTGGCTTCTAGACACTGACTACATTTCACTAATAAGGGATAGCTGGACCTGGTATAAGGTGTAAGTACCTTTGGTACTCACTACAAATCAGGCCAGCCTCCTACATTGAGGCATCCACAGTCTTCAGAGAGAGACCCTTCTCCCCTCTAAATCCGGGTCCCTGGTGTAAGTACTCCTGTCTTCTGGGTATCCTGGGGTGGGGGCACTCTCCATTCATCCTCTTGCCTGCTGGTTTCCTCTGGGTCTGCTGGGAAGGGTCCTGAATTCCACAAACACCAACCTCTACTCTCTGTGTTAGTCTATGGGACAACTGGGTGGGTAACTGACTTACTCCTGGTTGCTGGGATCAGTTAATGTACTTACCTCCGGTGTTCCTAACTGCCCCTAGCTAACCACCACACTTACCTTGGCTGGAGTCACTCTTTCACATTCCACTATTTCTAACCTACCATAGATCTCTATCATAACTACCAAACTTCCTGTACCTAGTTAACATACCTACTAGACTTAACCTGCCATTATGTAACCCACCATACTTCCTGTTCTCAACATACCTATCTAACCCACCATAGATCTCTATCATAACTATCAAACTTCTTGTAGCATACTAGTTAGCATACCTATCAGACATAACCTGTTGTTACCTAATCCATCATACCTCATGTACTTAAAATACCTATCTAACCTCCAATAGATATCTACCATAACTACCAAACCTCCTGTGCCTAGTTAGCATACCTACCATACTTAGCCTGTCATTATCTAACACACCCTCCCATAGTTAAAATACCTACCTAACCTACAATAGATATCTACCATAACTACCAAACCTCCTGTGCCTAGTTAGCATACCTACCACACTTAACCTGCCATTACCTAACCCACTGCACCTCTTGTATTTAAGATACCTGCATAACCTACAATAGATTATACCATAACTACCAAACCTCCTGTGCATAGTTAACATAACTACCAGACTTAACCTGCCATTACCTACCCTGACATACCTATTGTACTTAAGATATCCATCTAATCTACCATAGATCTCTGCCATAACTACCAAACCTCCTGTGCCTAGTTAACATACCTACCAGACTTAACCTGCCATTACCTAACCGACCATACCTCCTATACTTAAGATACCTACCTAACCTACCATAGATATCTACAATAACTACCAAACCTCCCGTGCCCAGTTAACATACCTACCAGACCTAATCTTCCATTACCTAGCCCACCATACCCCCAGTACTTAAGATACCTACCATAGGTATCTACCATAACTGCCAAACCTTCTGTACCTAGTTAATATACCCACCAGATGTGACCTGCCATTACCTAAACCAGCATACCTCCTGTACTTAAGATACCTATCTAACCTACCATAGATTTCTCCCATATCTACCAAACCTTCTGCACCTAGTTAGCATACCTACCATACTTAACCTGCCATTACCTAACCCACCATGCCTCCCATACTTAAAATACCAAACTAACCTATCTTAGAAATCTACCATGTTAGAAATGGGGTCTTTGGTTGGCAGTCAGGTTACCCCCTGTCCTAGCCAAGGTAAAGGAGAATCTCTCTTGGTTAACCCCCGCTCACCCCTTTGGTAGCTTGGCACGAGCAGACAGGCTTCAGAAGCAATGTGTAAAGTATTTGTACCAACACACACAGTAACTCAGTAAAAACACCTGAAAATGACACAACACAAGTTTAGAAAAATAGGTAATAATTATCTAAACAAAACAAGACCAAAACAACAAACATCCAACATACACAAGTCAAGTTATGAATTTGAAAAGCAAAAGAGTCTTAAATCCTTGAGAAAACAGTAAGAACACTGTTAGCGTTCAAAAGTACCTGGGTAGCGTCAAAATAACACTGCACGGGTGAGTGTTTGTCGGAAAAGGCCTGCAATGCATCGATTTCTCACCCGCAAGCAAGACCGTGCGTCATTCCTCCTCTGGTCGGGTCGGCGTGTGTTGTTTTTGCTCTCCGCAAGAGAGGGACTTGTCGATCCGTACAGGCACCGTGGGTCCAGGAAGGCTTTGCATTGTTTTTCCGGGGCCAGTTATATTGTGTCGGAAATCTGGCCGCACACTATCAGAAAACCACGCTGTATGGGTTGCGACTTTATCACCCTCCATCAGCGGATGTTGGGGTCTACCTTAGGGGTGCCTTACATGCAAGAAAAGGGAAAGTTGAGGCCTGGCGAGTGGGTACACTTGCCAAGTCGAATTGGCAGTTTAAAACTGCACACACAGATACTGCAGTTGCAGGTCTGAGACATGATTACAGGGCTACTGATATGGGTGGCTCAACCAGTGCTGCAGGCCCACTAGTAGCATTTGATTTACAGGCCCTGGGCACCTTTAGTGCACTGTACTAAGGCCTTCCTTACCAGTAAATCAAATATGCCAATCATGGAAAGCCAATTACATACACATTTTATATAGGAGCACTTGCACTTTAGCACTGGATAGCAGTGGTAAAGTGCCCAGAGTAACAAAAATAGCAAAAACAGAGTCAGCAGACATCAACAACCTGGGAAACAGAGGCAAAAAGTTAGGGGAAACCATGCCAAGGATGCCAAGTCTAACACGTGTCCCCCCCAGCTGCGTGTGGGGAGCAACTACCCAACCTCATAGGAGTCCTCATCACTAAGGCCGAAGAATCTGGACAGACCATCAGCACTGGCGTGTTCTGTGACAGGGCGGAGTTCCACCATAAAGTCCATCCCTTGTAGGGAAATGGACCACCTCAACAGTTTTGGCTTCTCACCCCTCATGTGCTATAACCATCTGAGGGGCCTGTGGTCGGTCTGAACCCGGAAGTGAATCCCAAACAAGTAGGGTCTTAGCTTCTTCAGCGCCCAGACCACAGCAAAAGCTTCACGCTCTATGGCACTCCACTTACTTTCTCTGCAAAGTAACCTCCTGCTAATGAAGGCTACAGGTTGATCTAGGCCCTCGTCATTAAGCTGTGAGAGTACTGCTCCTATACCTGCTCTGAGGCGTCTGTTTTCACAACAAACTCCTTGGAGTAGTCAGGTGCCTTCAGCACAGGTGCTGTGCACATGGCAGCCTTCAGGGCATCAAAAGCGATCTGTCAAGCCTCTGTCCAGATCACCTTTTTTGGTTGCTTCTTGGAAGTCAGTTCAGTCAAGGGAGTAACAATGGTGCCATACCCCTTGACAAACTTCCTGTCATAGCCAGTGAGGTTGAAAAAGGCTCACACCTCAGTCTGGGTCTTGGGAGGATCCCAGGCCGGAATGGTGTAAATTTTTGGCTGTAGGGGTGCCACCTGGCCACTCCCCACCTGGTGTCCTAAATACACATCAGAACCCTGCCCTATTTGGCACTTGCTTGCCTTAATAGTGAGGCCTGCCTTTTGCAGGTCCTCCAACACTCTGCAGAGGTGTTGCAAATGTTCCTCCCATGTGGAACTAAAGACAGCAATGTCATCTAGGTAGGCAGCAGTGAACTCATCCAGCCCAGCCAACACCTGGTTGACCAACCTCTGAAAGGTGGCAGGGGCATTTTTTATCCCAAATGGCATCACTTTAAACTGAAAGTGCCCATCTGGGGTAGGAAATGCAGACCTCTCCTTGGCCCCCTCAGTCAAGACAATCTGCCAATACCCAGACGCTAAATCAAACGTGCTGAGGTATTTGGCAGCTCTCAACCGATGTATGAGCTCATTGAGTCCCCGGTAGTCCATGCAGCACCGGAGTTCTGGACTGGCAACAGGCTCAGCGGCCTTTGGGACCAAGACCACAGGGCTGACCCAAGGACTGCTGGAATTCTCAATAACCCCTAGGGTTAACATCTTGGATACCTCATCCTTGATGCTAGCCCTGACCTTGTCAGTCACCCTGTAAACCTTTTGTTTAATGAGTGTACTGTCTCCAGTGTCCACATCATGTGTGCACAAATGTGCGAGAATCAAGGAGAACAGTGAGGCTAATTGTCCCAGCACCTGGCGACAGTCCCTCTGCTGCTCTGCAGTCAGGGAGGGGGAGAGGTTCACTCCCTCCACAGACCCATCATTCTCTCCTGTAGACAGGAGGTCAGGAAGAGGATCACTCTCCTTCTGCACCCCGTCATCTGTCGCGAGGAGCATGGACAATTCAGTCCGCTCAAAGTGTGGCTTGAGCCGGTTCACGTGCAGGAGCCTCAAAGTGTTCCTGGGAGTCTCCAAGTCCACTAGGTAGGTGACTTCACTCTTGCGCTCCACCACCTCAAATGGCTCAGTCCACTTGTCCTGGAGCGCCCTAGGCCCCACTGGTGCCATCACCCACACTTTCTGGCCAGGTTGAAACTCCACTAGAGTAGCATTCCGGTCATACCTAAGTTTCATATCCTCCTGGCTTGCTTCTAGTTTCTCCTGTGCGAGACCCCTGAAGTGGGCAGTCTGGTTTCTCAGAGCCAGCATGTAACTGAATACATCCTGTGGGGTTTACTAGGAGCTTTTTCTAAAGCCTCCTTCACCAGACTTAACGGTCCACTCACAGGGTGGCCATACAATAGCTCAAAAGGACTAAAGCCAAGTCCCTTTTGAGGCACCTCCCTGTAAGGCGAACAGAAGGCATGGCAAGAGGACGTCCCACTTCCACCTCAAGGGCTCTGACAGGCCCATGAGCATGTCTTTTAAGGTGAGGTTGAATCTCTCAATCAGACCATTGCTTTGGGGGTGGTAAGGTGTGGTGAACTTGTACGTTACCCCACACACCTTCCACAGAGACTTCATGTAAGTTGATATGAAGTAGGTACCCCTATCGGCCACCACCTCCTTGAGGAACCCCATGTGGGTAAAAACTCCCATCAAGGCACGGCCAACCACAGAGGCAGTGATTGATCTTAAAGGAATGGCTTCCAGGTACCAGGTGGCATGGTCCACCAAGACCAGGATAAACCTGTTGCCCACGGCTGTCTTGGGATCCAGACGCCCCACAATGTCAATACCAATAGTTTCAAAGGGTGTACTAACAACAGGAAAAAGTTTGAGGGGAGCCTTACATTTCCCCCCACTCTTGCCGCTTGCTTGACCAGTTTGGCAAGACCTACAATGAGCATCAGAGTTCTTGTGCATCCGGGACCAATAGAAGTGGGTGACAAGCCGCTCATAGGTTTTGTCCTACCCCAAATCACCAGCTAAGGGAACATCATGAGCCAGACCCAGTAGGAAGGGTCTGAAGCCCTGAGGTACCCCCAGCACACGGGCTGACCCAGGCTCAGGGACCTTTGGCTCACTATACAGGAGGCCATCCTCCCAATAGATCAGGTGAGATCCTGGCTCTTTGCCAGCCACCTGGTCTGCAGCCTGCTGCTGCGAACCCACTAAAGTAGGGCATGTCTTTTGTGCCTCACAGAATGCCTCCCTGGTGGCTCCCCTTTCCTGTTGCCACTGCAACAGCTCAGGGACCTCCTCCAGTTCAGCCACCTGTTCCCCTGTAGGCTCAGGGGCGTCACCCTCAGGCTCTGCCTCCTCCCGGACCATGGGAACTTCTGGGGCCCGATTTCCGCATCCCCTGCCCTTCCTCTTTTTTGCAGTCCCCTGGGCCACTGTTTCAGGCTCCAGGGGTTCTTGACCACCCTGACGGGCTGCCATTGACCTTTTGGATACGCATACCCACCCAGGCAGACCCAACATCTCCAAGTGTGACCTGTGTTTCACCTCCTTCCAATGGGAATCCTCCAGGTCATTGCCAAGCAAACAATCTACAGGCATGGTTGGACTCACAGCTACCTTCAAGAAACCTGAGACCCCCTCCCCCATTAAAAGGGAACCTGCGCCACTCTGCACAAGCTCTCTGAGTTGTCCATTGCAACTGCTTGGTGAAGCACCCGGGGATCTATCTGCTCTTCAGACACCAGGTGACTCCTCACTGTAGTCACACTGGCTCCTGTGTCTCTCAGAGACTCCATCCTCTGTCCATTGATGGTCACCCACTGCTTGTACTTCATAGTGATCTCAGGCACTAGGGTTCTCTGGACCATCTCACTGTCCCCTAGTGAGACAAGGGTCATCTCAGCTGGCTCCCACCCACCTGGAACCAACTCCTCCACAACCGCTACACTAGCCAAACCCTGGGACTCTGCACCAGTGGGTGCCGGTATACTTTGGGGGAATTTAGGGTCCTCCTTCACATGACCCACCTTGTCATTTACATAACACTTACATGGGGGATCCCCTTCCATAGGTTTCCGTTTGGAGAACCATGGCTTCTTTTCCCTGGGGGGCTGGGAATCCTTACCCTGGAAAATAGGTTGGGCTCTTAAGAGACCTCCCACTGTTTACCATTACCCCCCCTTTCTTTCGAGAGGGACCCTGCCTACCCTTGGCGTAGCCTCCCCCATATCTCTTGTAGACCCTTGTGCTCTCCCAATGGTCCGCTTCCTGCGCAAGCTTCCTGGGGTCAGTCAGCTTGCTGTCAATCAGGAGCTGGCGCAGCTCTGGGAAACATAAACTGTACAAGTGCTCCCAAGCAATTAAATTGTAAAGCCCCTCATATGTAATTACTTTACTGCCCTTCCATCCAGTGACCTGCAGAATGAATCAACACATTCCAACCATGTTTGAGATTCCTTCCTCTAATAGGACCTGAACTTTTCCTTGTACTGTTCAAGGGTGAGATCATATCTTGTGAGTAGGGCATCCTTCATGATAGAGTAGGTGAGCCCCTGAGGATCCCCTAAGAATGTTGTCAGAGTATCCCTCCCCTCTACCTCAAAGTGCTTCCACAGACCCACCCCCCAAGGAGCTTCAGGGACAGATTAATGTGGAGAGCAGACTCATACCCCTTGAACCACAAGAATATGTCATCATCCCTCTTGTAAACCTTCATAAGATTTTCAGGGATGTGTACCCTCCTCTTAGGCTGCACTGTGATACTGCTGCCACCATCTCTACTAGACTGGATCTTCTGATCCAGCTCCCTCAAGCTAAGCTCATAAGCCAGCAGTATCTTCTTTTCCTCAATGGCCATCTTTCTCTCCTCCCTCTCCATCTTGAGCTTCTCCAGCTCCAATTGGTATTCCCTCTCTGCCTGTCTGTCCTGTAACTCTTCAGGGGTCAGACCCTTGGATGATACACTGCTCCCTGCTCTGGAGTCTCTTTCCCTGGACATAACAAGCCCACCCACTATACCATTGTGAATGGATTGCTCTTCCTCTGTCTCATCCTCCTCCTCCTCTGTGTGTCCCTCAGCTTCCTTGGCTGTCACCCAGGCCCTCAGTGCCTTCTGCAGCTCCTCCTTCCTGGTGGAGCCTTTAATGGGACAAGCAAAGTTTTTGCAGAACTGCTTTAACTGGGCAACTGTATAGCTCTCCAGCTTTTCTACATCAAAAGCAGCTCCAGCTGATGCATCTCCAGATTGAGACATGATGAAGAGTTAAAAGTGCAAAGTTCCAAAGGCAGAAAAACAAGTTCCCAAATGAAGTTCAAGAAAAGTCACTCAGGAAATCAGAAAAATATGGAAGTAGAACAAAAAAGAGTCCCAAAGAGAAAAAGCAAAAATCACAAGACAAGTAGAATGTGGTCACGTAGTGGTCTGCACTGAAAACAGTAGTGTGCACTTAATTACTGTATGTCAACTACAAATGCAAGTCCAATTCCAACCGCTGATCACCAATGTTAGAAATGGGGTCTTTGGTTGGCAGTCAGGTTACCCCCTGTCCAAGCAGGGACCCTCACTCTAGCCAGGGTAAAGGAGAATCACTCTTGGTTAACCCCCGCTCGCCCCCTTGGTAGCTTGGCACAAAGGCAGGCTTAACTTCAGAAGCAAAGTGTAAAGTATTTGTACCAACACACACAGTAACTCAGTAAAAACACTATAAAATGACACAACACAAGTTTAGAAAAATAGGTAATATTTATCTAAACAAAGCAAGACCAAAACTACAAAATTCCAACATATACAAGTCAAGTTATGAATTTAAAAAGCAAAAGAGACTTAAATCCTTGAGAAAACAGTAAGAACAACTGTTCAGGCAGGCTTTGCGTCGTTTTTCCGCACCCAGCGATGTTGCGTCGAAAATCCGGCTGCATGGTATCAGAAAACTGCACTGTGTGGGTTGCGATGTTATCAGCCTTCATCAGCGGGTGTTGCGCATCATTACTCTAGCCACGTTAGGTCGATCTTTCAGCCGCGATGCAGGTGGAGCGTAGATTTCAGCCACGAAGCCAGCGGCGCATCGTTTCTCAGCCGCATCTCAGAAAGTGCGTCAGAAATTTCCCAGCACGGCAGTCTGTGCGTGGATTTTCAGTCTTGGTCTGCCAGCTTCACCCTTCTAGGGCCCATGAACTGGATAGGTCACCACTTGGCAGGGCAGGAGTCCCAGCAGACAGTCCAGGTGCTGGCAGGGGAAGTCTTTGATGGCCCTGAGACTTCAACAACAGGAGGCAAGCTCAGGTCAAGCCTTTGGAGATTTCTTCACAAGCAGGAAGGTACAACAAAATCCAGTCTTTGTCCTTTGTCCCCTTTCAGAGGCAGAAGCAGCAACAGCAGGATAGCTCTACAAAGCACAGTCACAGGCAGGTCAGTACTTCTGCTCAGCTCTTCAGCTCTTCTCCTTGGCAGAGGGTCCTCTTGATTTCCAGAAGTGGTCTAATTTTCAGGGGTTTGGATGCCCTTCTTATACCCAGTTCTGCCTTTGAAGTAGGCCTACTTCAAAGGAAAGTCTCTCTTGTTTGTGAAAATCCTTCCTTGCCCAGGCCAGGCCCAAGACTCACACCGAGGGGTTGGCGACTGCATTGTGTGAGGGCAGGCACAGCCCTTTCAGATGTAAGTGACCACTCATCCCCTCCCTCCTAGCACACATGACTCAATAGGATATGGTTTAAGCAAGAAAATGCCCACTTTCTAAAAGTGGCCTTTTTAAACACACAGGGGGTCATTACGACCCTGGCGGTCGGAGACCGCCAGGGCTAAAGTGGCGTCCACACCGCCAACAGGCTGGCAGTACAGAGACCCTATTATGACCGCGGCGGTAGTGCTGCGGTCGCACCTGCCGTTTTAGCCCTGGCGGTGATAATCCGCCAGGGCAGCGCTGCCCTGGGGATTATGACTAATCTACCGCCAGCCTGTTTCTTGCGGTTTGCACCGCCAGGAAGAGGCTGGCGGTAAGGGGAGTCCTGGGGCAGTGCAGGGGCCCCCTAACAGGGCCCTGTGCAGCTTTTGCAGACAGTGAAAAGCGCGATGGGTGCTACTGCACCCGTCGCACAGCCGCAACACCGCCGGCTCCATTAGGAGCCGGCTCCTATGTTGCGGCCGCATCCCCGCTGGGCCGGCGTGTGTAAACTAGGTTTGCGCCCCGCTGGCCCAGTGAGAATGTCGTAATGGGGACGAGGGAGTGCGGCTGCATTGGTGGCCGCACGGTGGTTACAGCTTGCCAATGTTGTAATGAGCCCCACAGTCTCAAAACCAACTTCACTAACAGATGTATTTTTAAATTGTGAGCTCAGAGACCCCAAACTGCAGATATCTATCTGCTCTCAAAGGGAATCTACGCTTTAATCGTATTTAAAGGCAGCCCCCATGTTAACGTATGAGAGAGATAGGCCTTGCAATAGTGAAAACCGAATTTGGCAGTATTTCATTGTCAGGACATATAAAAAACATGCCCATGGGGTTACTTAGTCCCTACCTTAGGGGTGTCTTACATGTAAGAAGTGGGTACACTTGCCAAGTCGAATTGGCAGTTTAAAACTGCACACGCAGACACTGCAGTGGCAGGTCTGAGACATGATTACAGAGCTATTAATGTGGGTGGCACAACCAGTGCTGCAGGCCCACTAGCTGCATTTGATTTACAGGCCCTGGGCACCTCTAGTGCACTGTACTAAGGACTTACCAGTAAATCAAATATGCCAATCATGGAAAGCAAATTACATACACATTTTATATACAAGCACTTGCACTTTAGCACTGGATAGCAGTGGTAAAGTACCCAGAGTAACAAAAACAGCAAAAACAGAGTCAGCACACATCAACAACCTGAAAAACAGAGGCAAAAAGTTAGGGGAGACCATGCCAAGGATGCCAAGTCTAACACACCATAACTCCCAAACCTCCAGTACCTAGTTAACATACCGACTAAACTTAACCTGCCATTTCCTAACCCACAATACCTCCCACCTTAGATTATCTACCATAACTACTAAACCCCCTGTACCTAGTTATCATAGCTATAATACTTAACCTGCTACTATCTAGCCCACCATATCTTCCGTATGTAAGATACCTATCTAACCTACCACACCTAATCTACTACACGTAATCTCCCCACTTACCAAACCTATCACGCCTATCCTCTCTCCACCTCTCTACACCTCTGAGTTGTGTATAATTTATGCCTGTCTGGCAGTTGTACTTTTGTGTGAGTTTTTGAATTTGACATCGAAGGAGAAATCACTAATACCTGTTGTAGAAGGCTGGCCTGGGTTTTAGTGGTTACCTATGGTATTTTCACCTTATGCCAGGTCCAGTTATCCCTTATTTCTGAAATATAGTCAGTGTCTAGAAGCCAGGCTCTCTAGAGGTAGCTGTGGATTAGTAGCCAAGGCCTAACTAGGAGACATGCAAAGCTCTTGCAATACCACTGTAGTCACACAGTACTTACACATATGACAGAAAATACTCACTAATGTGACGGATATACCACCAGCCGTATTACGAGTTCCATAGGATATAATGGACTTGTAATACGGCTGGTGGTATATCTGTCACTTTACCGTCACTTTTGGGACTGTTTAACACCTCCTCCAAAGTTGTAATAACCCCCTCAGTCTAACAAAAATAAAGGTACTTTATTTTGGTGACTGTAGGAAGGTACCATCTTGCCTGGCATGTTACCCCCATATTTCACTGTATAACTGTTGTTTTAGTCTATGTGTCACTGGGACCCTGCCAAGCAGGGCCCCAGTGCTCATAAGTATGTGCCCTGTATGTGTTCCCTGTGTGATGCCTAACTGTCTCACTGAGGCTCTGCTAACCAGAACCTCAGTGGTTATGCTCTCTCTGCTTTCTAAATTGTCACTAACGGGCTAGTGACCAATTTCACCAATTCACATTGGCATACTGGAACACCCTTATAATTCCCTAGTATATGGTACTGAGGTACCCAGGGTATTGGGGTTCCAGGAGATCCCTATGGGCTGCAGCATTTCTTATGCCACCCATAGGGAGCTCTGACAATTTGTACACAGGCCTGCCACTGCAGCCTGAGTGAAATAACGTCCACGTTATTTCACAGCCATTTACCACTGCACTTAAGTAACTTATAAGTCATCTATATGTCTAACCTTCACCTGGTGAAGGTTGGGTGCAAAGTTACTTAGTGTGTGGGCACCCTGGCACTAGCCAAGGTGCCCCCACATTGTTCAGGGCAAATTCCCCGGACTTTGTGAGTGCAGGGACACAACTTAACGCGTGCACTATACATAGGTCACTACCTATGTATAGCGTCACAATGGTAACTCCGAACATAGCCATGTACCATGTCTAAGATCATGGAATTGTCACCCCAATGCCATTCTGCAGTTGGGGAGACAATTCCATGATCCCCTGAATCTCTAGCACAGACCTGGGTACTGCCAAACTGCCTTTCCTGGGGTTTCACTGCAGCTGCTGCTGCTGCTAACCCCTCAGACAGGTTTCTGCCCTCCTGGGGTCCAGCCAGGCTTGGCCCAGGAAGGCAGAACAAAGGACTTCCTCAGAGAGAGGGTGTTACACCGTCTCCCTTTGGAAAAAGGTGTCAGGGCTGGGGAGGAGTAGCCTCCCCCAGCCTCTGGAAATGCTTTGATGGGCACAGATGGTGCCCATCTCTGCATAAGCCAGTCTACACCGGTTCAGGGATCCCCCAGCCCTGCTCTGGCGTGAAACTGGGCAAATGAAAGGGGAGTGACCACTCCCCTGACCTGCGCCTCCTAGCAGAGGTGCCCAGAGCTCCTCCAGCGTGCCCCAGACCTCTGCCATCTTGGATTCAGAGGTGTGCTGGCACACTGGACTGCTCTGAGTGGCCAGGACCAGCAGGTGACGTCAGAGACTCCTTCTGATAGGCTCTTACCTGTGTTACTAGCCTATCCTCCTTCCTAGGTAGCCAAACCTCCTTTTCTGGCTATTTAGGGTCTCTGCTTTGGGGAATTCTTCAGATAACGAATGCAAGAGCTCATCAGAGTTCCTCTGCATCTCTCTCTTCACCTTCTGCCAAGGAATCGACCGCTGACAGCTCAGGACGCCTGCAAAACCGCAACAAAGTTGCAAAGACGACTACTGCAACCTTATATCGCTGATCCTGCTGCCTTCTCGACTGTTTTCCTGATGGTGCATGCTGTGGGGGTAGTCTGCCTCCTCTCTGCACTAGAAGCTCAGAAGAAATCTCCCTTGGGACGACGGAATCCTCCCTCTGCAACAACAGGCACCAAAAGAACTGCATCACTGGTCCTCTGAGTCCCCTCTTAGCCCGACGAGCGTGGTCCCTGGAACTCAGCAACTCTGTCCAAGTGACTCCCACAGTCCAGTGACTCTTCAGTCCAAGTTTGGTGGAGGTAAGTCCTTTCCTCCCCACGCTAGACTGCATTGCTGTTTACCGCGTGATTTGCAGCTGCTCCGGTTCCTGTGCACTCTTCCAGGATTTCCTTTGTGCACAGCCAAGCCTGGGTCCCCGACACTCTAACCTGCAGTGCACAACCTCCTGAGTTGTCCTCCTGCATCGTGGGATCTCCTTTTGTAACTTCGGGTGAGCTCCGGTTCACTCCTCTTTGTAGTGCCTGTTTTGGCACTTCTGCGAGTGCTGCCTGCTTCTGTGAGGGCTCCCTATCTTGCTGGGCGCCCCCTCTGTCTCCTCACACAATTGGCAACATCCTGGTCCCTCCTGGGCCACAGCAGCATCCAAAAACCCTAACCGTGAGCCTTGCAGCTAGCAAGGCTTGTTTGCGGTCTTTCTGCGTGGGAACACCTCTGCAAGCTTCTTAACGACGTGGGACATCCATCCTCCAAAGGGGAAGTTTCTAGCCCTCTTCGTTCTTGCAGAATCCACAGCTTCTACCATCCGGTGGCAGCTTCTTTGCACCCTCAGCTGGCATTTCCTGGGTATCTGCCCAATCTCGACTTTGTCGCGACTCTTGGACTTGGGCCCCTTGTTCCACAGGTACTCTCGTCCGGAAATCCACTTTGGTTGCATTGCTGGTGTTGGTATTCCTTGCAGAATTCCCCTATCACGACTCCTGTGCTCTCTGGGGAATATAGGTGCACTTTACACCTACTTTTCAGGGTCTTGGGGTGGGCTATTTTTCTAATCCTCACTGTTTTCTTACGGTCCTAGCGACCCTCTACAAGCTCACATAGGTTTGGGGTCCATTCGTGGTTCGCATTCCACTTTTGGAGTATATGGTTTGTGTTGCCCCTATACCTATGTGCTCCTATTGCAATCTATTGTGACTGTACATTGCTTGCATTACTTCCTTTTCCTATTATTGCAGATTTTTGGTATTGTGTACATATATCTTGTGTATATTTGCTATCCTCATACTGAGGGTACTCACTGAGATACTTTTGGCATATTGTCATAAAAATAAAGTACCTTTATTTTTAGTATATCTGTGTATTGTGTTTTCTTATGATATTGTGCATATGACACCAGTGGTATAGTAGGAGCTTTGCATGTCTCCTAGTTCAGCCTAAGCTGCTCTGCTATAGCTACCTTCTATCAGCCTAAACTGCTAGAAACACCTCTTCTACACTAATAAGGGATAACTGGACCTGGTACAGAGTGTAAGTACCCCTTGGTACCCACACAAGCCAGGCCAGCCTCCTACAGTTGCAAACCAAACAGATAGTTGGACACAATTCTGAGCTGGTTTGCGCAGGTGATGAGCCACAGACATACTTCAGGTATGATATCCATACATCCTCAGTGATCAGGCAGGTAACTGCCCCCTGATGAGCACTGCTGAGTTTATTCACCTTTTGCCAGACAGCTCTTTGGTCCCCATGCTGAATTATCACTAACATATCTGTCCAGTGCTCATGAAAAAGGCCGTTTTTTCTCTGAGCCGTTGACGACTACTGCAACTCTGTAACGCTGATCCTGCCACCTTCTCGACTGTTTTCCTGGTGGTGCATGCTGTGGGGGTAGTCTGCCTCCTCCCTGCACTAGAAGCTCTGAAGAAATCTCCCGTGGGTCGACGGAATCTTCCCCCTGCTAACGCAGGAACCAAAGAACTGCATCACCGGTCCCCTGGGTCTCCTCTCAGCATGACGAGCGAGGTCCCTTGAATCCAGCAACTCTGTCCAATTTACTCCCACAGTCCAGTGACTCTTCAGTCCAAGTTTGGTGGAGGTAAGTCCTTGCCTCCCTACGCCAGACTGCATTGCTGGGAACTGCGTCTTTTGCAGCTACTCCGGCCTCTGTGCACTTCCGGCGGAAATCCTTTGTGCACAGCCAAGCCTGGGTCCACGGCACTCTAACCTGCATTGCACGACTTTCTAAGTGGCCCTCCGACGACGTGGGACTCCTTTGTGCAACTTCGGGTGAGCACCATTTCACTCCTATTTGTAGTGCCTGTTCTGGCACTTCTGCGGGTGCTGACTGCTTCTAAGAGGGCTCCCTATCTTGCTCGACGCCCCCTCTGTCCCCAGACGCAATTGGCGACATCCTGGTCCCTCCTGGGCCACAGCAGCATCCAAAAACCTTAACCGCATTATTTGCAGCTAGCAAGGCTTGTTGGCGGTCTTTCGGCGGGAAAATACTTCTGCACGACTCTCCATGGCGTGGGGGATCCATCCTCCAAAGGGGAAGTTTCTAGCTCTTGTTGTTCCTGCAGAATCCTCAGATTCTACTGTCCAGTAGCAGCTTCTTTGCACCCACAGCTGGCATTTCCTGGGCATCTGCCCATCTCCGACTTGCTTGTGACTTTTGGACTTGGTCCCCTTGTTCCACAGGTACCTCCGACAGAAAATCCATCGTTTTTGCATTGCTGGTTTGTGTCTTTCCTGCAGAATTCCCCTGTCATGACTTCTATGTCCTTTGGGGAACTTTAGTGCACTTTGCACTCACTTTTCAGGGTCTTGGGGTGGGCTATTTTTCTAACCCTTACTATTTTCTAATAGTCCCAGCGACCCTCTACAAGGTCACATAGGTTTGGGGTCCATTCGTGGTTCGCATTCCACTTTTGGAGTATATGGTTTGTGTTGCCCCTATCCCTATGTGTCCCCATTGCATCCTATTGTAACTATACATTGTTTGCACTGTTTTCTAAGACTATACTGCATATTTTGGGTATTGTGTACATATATCTTGTGTATATTTGCTATCCTCATACTGAGGGTACACTCTGAGATACTTTGGCATATTGTCATAAAAATAAAGTACCTTTATTTTTAGTATATCTGTGTATTGTGTTTTCTTATGATATTGTGCAAGTGACATTAGTGGTACTGTAGGAGCTTCACTTGTCTCCTAGTTCAGCCTAAGCTGCTCTGCTAAGCTACCATTATCTATCAGCCTAAGCTACTAGACACCCTATACACTAATAAGGGATACCTGGGCCTGGTGCAAGGTGTAAGTACCCCTTGGTACTCACTACAAGCCAGTCCAGCCTCCTACATTGGTTGTGCAGCGGTGGGATAAGTGCTTTGTAACTACTTACCACTTTTGTCATTGTACTGTTCATAAGAGAAAAATATACAAAACAAGTTCAGTGTATGTACACCTAACCAAAAAGTTTTGCATTTCCTCTTTTCACTCTTTTTCTAAATGCTGAAAAGTACCTCTAAACTTTCTAAAAGTTCTTAAAAAGTTTTTAAAAAATATTTCTGCCTTTCTAAAAGTTCTGAAAAACGTATTCTCTCTTTTTCTGTCACTTAAACACTCTCTACAATGTCTGGCACAGGCCAAACTGTTGATCTGTCCAAACTTGCATATGATCACCTTAGCTGGAAAGGAGCAAGGAGTCTCTGCATAGAGAGAGGTTTGAGTGTAGGGAAGAATCCTTCCTTGGAACTGTTACTTAACATGCTTATAGAACAGGATAAGGCCAAAGGGGCCCACTCTGTTGAAAAAGTAGCTAATGGTTCACAATCTGATCCAGGGACTCCCCTAGAAAAAGATTCAGGAAAGAAACTTCCTAGCCTGCCCATTACTAGACAGCCTAGCATAGTTGGGACTGATGTAGAGTCACACCATACTGATACTGTTGTCTCACATCATAACAAGAGTATTCCTTCTCACCACAGTAGAAGTGATGTTTCTGTTAACCAAGCTGTTAGGATGCCTTCTGTAAGGGATGGGTCTCCTTCTGTTAATTCTCATCATACCTCTGTTTCAAGGCATGTCCCTCCCACCCACCCTGATGACAGATTGTTAGAAAGGGAGCTCAATAGATTGAGAGTGGAACAAACCAGACTGAAGCTCAAGAAGCAACAGCTGGATTTGGAATACAGTGCTTAGAAGTGGAGAGTGAAAGATCGAAATTGGGTTTAGAAACCCATGGTGGCAGCAGCAGTATTCCCCATAGTCATCCTGCAAAAGAGCATGATTCCAGGAATCTGCACAGGATAGTTCCCCCTTAGAAGGAGGGGGATGACACTAACAAGTGGTTTGCTGCACTTGAGAGGGCCTGTGTAGTTGTAGGAGGCTGGACTGGCTTGTAGTGAGTACCAAGGGGTACTTGCACCTTGCACCAGGCCCAGTTATCCCTTATTAGTGTATAGGGTGTCTAGCAGCTTAGGCTGATAGATAATGGTAGCTTAGCAGAGCAGCTTAGGCTGAACTAGGAGACGTGTGAAGCTACTACAGTACCACTCAGTGTCATATGCACAATATCATAAGAAAACATAATACACAGTTATACTAAAAATAAAGGTACTTTATTTTTATGACAATATGCCAAAGTATCTTAGAGTGTACCCTCAGTGAGAGGATAGGAAATATACACAAGATATATATACACAATAGCAAAAATATACAGTATAGTCTTAGAAAACAGTGCAAACAATGTATAGTTACAATAGGATGCAATGGGGAAACATAGGGATAGGGGCAACACAAACCATATACTCCAAAAGTGGAATGCGAACCACGAATGGACCCCAAACCTATGTGACCTTGTAGAGGGTCGCTGGGACTATTAGAAAATAGTGAGAGTTAGAAAAATAACCCTCCCCAAGACCCTGAAAAGTGAGTGCAAAGCGCACTAAAGTTCCCCTAAGGACAAAGTAGTCGTGTTAGAGGAATAATGCAGGAAAGACACAAACCAGCAATGCAACAACTGTGGATTTCCAATCTAGGGTACCTGTGGAACAAGGGGACCAAGTCCAAAAGTCACAAGCAAGTCGGAGATGGGTAGATGTCCAGGAAATGCCAGCTGCGGGTGCAAAGAAGCTTCTACTGGACAGAAGAAGCTGAGGTTTCTGCAGGAACGAAAAGGGCTAGAGACTTCCCCTTTGGTGGACGGATCCCTCTCGCCTTGGAGAGTCGTGCAGAAGTGTTTTCCCGCCAAAAGGACGCCAACAAGCCTTGCTAGTCGCAAATCGTGCGTTTGGCGTTTTTGGACGCTGCTGGGGCCCAGGAGGGACCAGGAGGTCGAAAATTGGACCTGAAGAGTGAGGGGACGTCGCGCAAGACAAAGAGCCCTCACTGAAGCAGGTAGCCCCTGGAGAAGTGCCAGAAACAGGCACTACGAGGATGCGTGAAACAGTGCTTGCCGAAGTTGCACAAAGGAGTCCCACGTCGCCGGAGACCAACTTAGAAAGTCGTGCAATGCAGGTTAGAGTGCCGTGGACCCAGGCTTGGCTGTGCACAAAGGATTTCCTCCGGAAGTGCACAGGGGCCGGAGTAGCTGCAAAGTTGCGGTTCCCAGCAATGCAGCCCAGCGAGGTGAGGCAAGGACTTACCTCCACCAAACTTGGGCTGAAGAGTCACTGGACTGTGGGGGTCACTTGGACAGAGTCGCTGGATTCGAGGGACCTCGCTCGTCGTGCTGAGAGGAGACCCAAGGGACCGGTAATGCAGCTTTTTGGTGCCTGCGGTTGCAGGGGGAAGATTCCGTCGACCCACGGGAGATTTCTTCGGAGCTTCTGGTGCAGAGAGGAGGCAGGCTACCCCCACAGCATGCACAAGCAGGAAAACAGTCGAGAAGGCGGCAGGATCAGCGTTACAGAGTTGCAGTAGTCGTCTTTGCTACTATGTTGCAGGTTTGCAGGCTTCCAGCGCGGTCAGCAGTCGATTCCTTATCAGAAGGTGAAGAGAGAGATGCAGAGGAACTCGGATGAGCTCTTGCATTCGTTATCTAAAGTTTCCCCAGAGACAGAGACCCTAAATAGCCAGAAAAGAGGGTTTGGCTACTTAGGAGAGAGGATAGGCTACTAACACCTGAAGGAGCCTATCAGCAGGAGTCTCTGACGTCACCTGGTGGCACTGGCCACTCAGAGCAGTCCAGTGTGCCAGCAGCACCTCTGTTTCCAAGATGGCAGAGGTCTGGAGCACACTGGAGGAGCTCTGGACACCTCCCAGGGGAGGTGCAGGTCAGGGGAGTGGTCACTCCCCTTTCCTTTGTCCAGTTTCGCGCCAGAGCAGGGGCTAAGGGGTCCCTGAACCGGTGTAGACTGGCTTATGCAGAATTGGGCACATCTGTGCCCAAGAAAGCATTTCCAGAGGCTGGGGGAGGCTACTCCTCCCCTGCCTTCACACCATTTTCCAAAGGGAGAGGGTGTCACACCTTCTCTCAGAGGAAGTTCTTTGTTCTGCCATCCTGGGCCAGGCCTGGCTGGACCCCAGGAGGGCAGATGCCTGTCTGAGGGGTTGGCAGCAGCAGCAGCTGCAGTGAAACCCCAGGAAGGGCAGTTTGGCAGTACCAGGGTCTGTGCTACAGACCACTGGGATCATGGGATTGTGCCAACTATGCCAGGATGGCATAGAGGGGGCAATTCCATGATCATAGACATGTTACATGGCCATATTCGGAGTTACCATGGTGAAGCTACATATAGGTAGTGACTTATATGTAGTGCACGCGTGTAATGGTGTCCCCGCACTCACAAAGTTCAGGGAATTGGCTCTGAACAATGTGGGGGCACCTTGGCTAGTGCCAGGGTGCCCACCCACTAAGTAACTTTGCACCCAACCTTTACCAGGTAAAGGTTAGACATATAGGTGACTTATAAGTTACTTAAGTGCAGTGTAAAATGGCTGTGAAATAACGTGGACGTTATTTCACTCAGGCTGCAGTGGCAGGCCTGTGTAAGAATTGTCAGAGCTCCCTATGGGTGGCAAAAGAAATGCTGCAGCCCATAGGGATCTCCTGGAACGCCAATACCCTGGGTACCTTAGTACCATATACTAGGGAATTATAAGGGTGTTCCAGTAAGCCAATGTGAATTGGTAAAATTGGTCACTAGCCTGTTAGTGACAATTTGAAAGTAATGAGAGAGCATAACCACTGAGGTTCTGGTTAGCAGAGCCTCAGTGAGACAGTTAGGCACCACACAGGGAACATATACATGCACACCTATGAGCACTGGGGCCCTGTGTGACAGGGTCCCAGTGACACATACATATAGGCCACAAACCTATGAGCACTTGGGTCCTGACCAGCAGGATCCCAGTGACACATAACAAACATACTGAAATCATAGTGTTTTCACTATGAGCACTGAGGCCTGGCTATCAGGATCCCAGTGAGTTAGTGAAAACAGTGACAAACACCCTGACATACACTCACAAACAGGCCAAAAGTGGGGGTAACAAGGCTAGAAAGAGGCTACCTTCTCACAGTAGTACAGGATGTCCCTCAAAGGCAGTGGGCTGCTATCCTATGGCTATCATTTAGTGGAAAGGGTAGGGATAGGCTCCTTACTGTGAAAGAAAGTGATGCCAATAATTTTACAGTTCTTAAGAATGCACTCCTGGATGGTTATGGCTTAACCACTGAACAGTACAGGATGAAGTTCAGAGAGACCAAAAAGGAGTCTTCACAAGACTGGTTTGATTTTATTGACCATTCAGTGAAGGCCTTGGAGGGGTGGTTACATGGCAGTAAAGTTACTGATTATGAAAGCCTGTATAACTTGATCCTGAGAGAGCATATTCTTAATAATTTTGTGTCTGATTTGTTGCACCAGTACTTGGGGGACTCTGATCTGACCTCTCCCCAAGAATTGGGAAAGAAGGCAGACAAATGGGTCAGAACAAGCGTTAACAGAAAAGTTCATACAGGGGGTGACAAAGATGGCAATAAGAAGAAGGATGGTAAGTCTTCTGACAAGAGTGGGGACAAATCTAAAAATGTGTCTTCATCAGGCCCACAAAAACACTCTGGTGGGGGTGGTGGGCCCAAATCCTCTTCCAATCAAAACAAAGAAAAGAAACCATGGTGCTATTTATGTAAAATAAAAGGCCATTGGACAACAGATCCCAGTTGTCCAAATAAAAGCACCAAGCCTCCTACCACTACAACCCCTACTGCTACACCTAGTGTCCCTACTAATAGCAGTGGTGGTGGCAGCAAACCTACTAATAGCCAATCTAAGGGAGTAGCTGGGCTCACCTTTGGTAACTTAGTTGGGGTTGGTCTGATTAGGGAGACCACAGAGGCTGTGTTAGTCTCTGAGGGGGCTATTGATTTAGCAACCTTGGTTGCTTGTCCCCTTAACATGGATAAGTACAAGCAACTACCCCTAATAAATGGTGTTGAGGTTCAGGCCTACAGGGACACAGGTGCCAGTGTCACAATGGTGATAGAGAAACTGGTCCACCCTGAACAACACCTACTTGGTCACCAGTACCAAGTAACCGATGCACACAACAACACCCTTAGCCACCCCATGGCTGTTGTAAATCTCAACTGGGGGGGGGGGGTTACTGGCCCAAAGAAAGTTGTGGTTGCCTCAGATTTACCTGTAGACTGTCTATTAGGGAATGATTTAGAGACATCAGCTTGGGCAGAAGTGGAGTTGGAGGCTCATGCTGCAATGCTGGGCATTCCAGGGCATATTTTTGCTTTAACCAGGGCTCAGGCCAAAAAGCAAAAAGGACAGGGTGACTTGGATCCTGGAACAATGGACCAAGTGCTCCCTAAAGCTAGGGCTAGTAGAAGTAAAGCACTACCTACTATCCCTCCCTCTACAGTGGATTCTACTTCTGAGGAAGAAGAATTCCCACCCTGTGCAGAACCTACACCAGAGGAGCTGGAAGCAGACACTGCTGAGCTTTTGGGTGAATGGAGGCCTGCCAGGGAGGAGCTGAGTGTGGCACAGCAGACCTGTCCCACACTAGAGGGTCTAAGACAGCAAGCTGTCAAACAAGCAAATGGGGATGTCAGTGACTCTCACAGAGTTTACTGGGAGGACAACCTCTTGTACATTGAAGCAAGGGATCCAAATCCTGGAGCTGCCAGGAGATTGATGATTCCTCAGGAGTACAGAAAGTTCCTCCTAACTCTTGCTCACGACATTCCCCTTGCTGGACATTTGGGGCAAATGAAAACTTGGGACAGGCTTGTTCCCTTGTTTCATTGGCCTAGAATGTCTGAGGACACAAAAGATTTTTGTAAGTCCTGTGAAACCTGTCAAGCCAGTGGCAAGACAGGTGGCACTCCAAAGGCACCCCTCATTCCACTGCCTGTGGTTGGGGTTCCCTTTGAAAGGGTAGGGGTTGACATAGTTGGCCCCCTTGACCCTCCTACTGCTTCAGGCAATAGGTTTATCTTGGTGGTAGTGGACCATGACACCAGATATCCTGAAGCAATTCCTCTAAGGACCACTACAGCTCCTGCAGTGGCAAAGGCCCTCCTGAACACAGAAGAAGCAATTTCATGTCTGCTTACTTGAAGGCCATGTGGAAGGAGTGTGGGGTGACATACAAGTTCACCACACCCTATCATCCACAAACAAATGGACTGGTGGAGAGATTTAACAAACCTCTCAAAGGCATTATTATGGGACTCCCTGAAAAACTCTGCAGGAGATGGGATATCCTTTTACCATGCCTCCTTTTTGCCTACAGGGAGGTACCCCAGAAAGGAGTGGGCTTCAGCCCCTTTGAACTCCTCTTTGGACACCCTGTTAGGGGTCCACTAACACTTGTCAAGAAGGGTTGGGAACAACCTTTAAAAGCTCCAAAGCAAGATATTGTGGATTATGTACTTGGCCTCAGATCAAGGATGGCTGAGTACATGAAAAAGGCCAGTAAAAACCTTCAGGCCAGCCAAGAGGTCCAGAAGCAATGGCATGACCAGAAGGCTGTTTTGGTTCAGTACCAACCAGGGCAGAAAGTGTGGGTCTTGGAGCCTGTGGCCCCAAGAGCACTCCAAGACAAATGGAGTGGACCCCACACAATTGTTGAGAAAAAGGGTGAAGTCACCTACTTAGTTGACTTAGGCACTGCCAGGAGCCCCCTTAGGGTGCTCCATGTCAATCGCTTGAAACCCTACTATGACAGGGCTGACCTCACCCTGCTCATGGCAACTGATGAGGGACAGGAAGAAGACAGTGATCCTCTACTTGATCTCTTCTCTTCCACAGAACAAGATGCTCTGGTGGAAGGTATTGTACTGGCAGATTGTCTTACTGCTGAGCAGAAAGACCACTGCATTAATCTCCTGGGTCAGTTTTCTGAACTCTTCTCTACTGTGCCAGGTACCACTTCTTGGTGTAAGCACACTAAAGATACTGGAGACAGCTTGCAGGTCAAAAGTAAGATCTATAGGCAGCCTGACCATGTCAGAGACTGCATAAAGCAAGAGGTGCAGAAAATGTTAGAACTGGGAGTGGTTGAGCACTCTGAAAGTCCATGGGCCTCTCCTGTGGTACTTGTACCAAAACCTCATTCCAAGGATAGAAAGAAGGAAATGCGGTTTTGTGTAGGCTACAGAGGTCTCAACCAGGTAACCAAAACTGATGCTCACCCTATACCCAGGGCAGATGAGCTCATAGATACACTGGCATCTGCCAAGTATCTAAGCACTTTTGATTTGACTGCAGGGTATTGGCAGATCAAATTATCAGAAGATGCTAAAGCAAAAACTGCATTTTCAACCATTGCAGGCCATTACCAGTTCACAGTAATGCCTTTTGGATTAAAAAATGCACCTGCCACTTTTCAAAGGTTGGTGAACACAGTCCTGCAAGGGCTGGAAGCTTTCAGTGCAGCATATTTGGACGATATAGCTGTCTTTAGCTCCAGCTGGGATGATCACCTGGTCCACCTATGGAAAGTTTTGGAGGCCCTGCAAAAGGCAGGCCTCACTATCAAGGCTTCAAAGTGCCAGATAGGGCAGGGGAAGGTGGTTTATCTGGGACACCTGGTTGGTGGAGAACAGATTGCACCACTTCAGGGGAAAATCCAAACAATTATTGACTGGGTTCCCCCTACTACTCAGACTCAAGTGGGAGCCTTCTTAGGCCTCACTGGGTAGTACAGGAGGTTCATTAAGAACTATGGCTCCATTGCAGCCCCTCTTAATGACCTCACATCCAAGAAAATGCCTAAAAAGGTATTATGGACAGCAAACTGTCAGAAAGCTTTTAAGGAGCTGAAGCAGGCCATGTGCTCTGCACCTGTCCTGAAAAGCCCTTGTTACTCTAAAAAATTCTATGTCCAAACTGATGCATCTGAATTAGGAGTAGGGGCAGTCCTATCACAACTTAATTCTGAGGGCCAGGATCAACCTGTTGCTTTTATTAGTAGGAGGTTGACCCCTAGAGAAAAGCGTTGGTCTGCCATTGAGAGGGAGGCCTTTGCTGTGGTCTGGGCACTAAAGAAGTTGAGGCCATACCTGTTTGGCACTCACTTCATTGTTCAGACAGACCACAAACCTCTACTTTGGCTAAAACAAATGAAAGGTGAAAATCCTAAATTGTTGAGGTGGTCCATATCCCTACAGGGAATGGACTATACAGTGGAACATAGACCTGGGAGTACCCACTCCAATGCAGATGGACTCTCCAGATGTTTCCACTTACACAATGAAGACCCATCAGGGAATGACTAGTCTTATTGTCCTTCGTTTGGGGGGGGGTTGTGTAGGAAAGTACCATCTTGCCTGGCATGTTACCCCCATTTTTCACTGTATATATGTTGTTTTAGTTGTATGTGTCACTGGGACCCTGCCAGCCAGGGCCCCAGTGCTCATAAGTGTGCCTGAAAGTGTTACCTGTGTTATGACTAACTGTCTCACTGAGGCTCTGCTATCCAGAACCTCAGTGGTTATGCTCTCTCATTTCTTTCCAAATTGTCACTAACAGGCTAGTGACCAATTTCACCAATTCACATTGGCATACTGGAACACCCTTATAATTCCCTAGTATATGGTACTGAGGTACCAAGGGTATTGGGGTTCCAGGAGATCCCTATGGGCTGCAGCATTTCTTTTGCCACCCATAGGGAGCTCTGACAATTCTTACACAGGCCTGCCACTGCAGCCTGAGTGAAATAACGCCCACGTTATTTCACAGCCATTTACCACTGCACTTAAGTAACTTATAAGTCACCTATATGTCTAACCTTTACCTGGTAAAGGTTAGGTGCAAAGTTACTTAGTCTGTGGGCACCCTGGCACTAGCCAAGGTGCCCCCACATTGTATGGAGGAGTATGAGTAGGGCGTGAATCTCTTGTAATGCTTTCACCCTTTACTGGGATTCTTATTCCCAGCCAACCCCATTTAAATCATCTTCTGCCTCCACCACCATGTTAGCGATCAAGGGAGAGATAAAATCTATCTCAGTTAGTTCCCTCCCCCTCACCGGGGAGGAAGTCCAAATGGAGTTAGGAGCATATTTCGATGTCGGCGGAGGGGAATACTCCATCACAAGGGTGACAGATATCCCCGTCCGCTGCTTTGTGATACCATGATATCCTATGGGTGTCATAAGACGGTGGACAAGATATCCATCACTTTTGTGACACAGTATTCCCCTCCGCCAACATCTAAGTCAAGCCCAGAGTCACCTGTCAACATCCCTGACAAGGAAGGGATTTGTTGAAATACTGCTGACACCTTAGACCGATTCAGAGGTCTCCATTTTCTAGCTCTCCTGCCCTTGCGTACAATATCCAGTAGCAAGGTACGTGCCCCCGTATGTGTCCCCTAACTGGGCTTTTATCACTTCCCCGAGCTTCAGCCGGTGTCCCCTTCAGCTCCCAGGGCTGAAACTCTTTCTTATGTAGGTTCCTGTTCTCTTAGGGGGTTCCACTTACCAACTTCCCGTTTGTTACCCTGCTTTGGGGGCTCTTGAGTGATGCTGTTGAGGCCCCATAAAGGGGAGGCCCCCCAACATTCACCTGCGACTGAGCAGCTTTGACCTTCAAAGTGCCCCTATGAGTAACCCTCCCTTCAGACTTCAACCTCTCCAACAACCTCTACCGCCAGGCAGGAAGAGCGCAGGGAGGGCAGGCCGGACCCTGAACACTCGCAGCTCACACATTAGCCCCCACGAGGCTCGCTACAGGAGGCAGAGCTCAGGGAGGGCAGGCCGGACCCTGAAGACTCATGGCTCCCACATTAGCCCCCACGGGGCTCGCTACAGGAGGCAGAGCTCCCTCACGTGACTGGATTGCAGGGCTTGACTAGAGCTCACAACCATAAGAGTCTCCAGGATTCCTTGCAAGGGCTTTTGCATCAATAGAACAACAGCCAGAAGCAACCACTAAGCATCAAGTCAGAGGACGAGATGCAACCCCCCCTCCCAGTGCTGCAGCCCTTGTAGTTCTCTGAGCAGAGGATGCTGGGATGCGGTACATGTACTGTTGTGGGATTTGTATCATGATAGCCTCTCACTCCATGTGAAATGATGGGGGATGGAGGGAGTTTTTTCTTCGATTCTTTCTTTGCAGTGCTCTTTACAAACAATAAAAGATGTCTTTAAAAAAAACAAGCATTCCCAATGCAATAGGTCTCGCATTTGTGAGACTTTGAGCTATTGGCGTTGTAAATGACAGTGGGGGTTATTACAACTTTGGAGGAGGTGTTAATCTGTCCTTGAAGTGGGCAGTCTGGTTTCTCAGAGCCAGCATGTAACTGAATACATCCTGTGGGGTTTCTAGGAGCTTTTTCTAAAGCCTCCTTCACCAGACTTAACGGTCCCCTCACAGGGTGGCCATACAATAGCTCAAAAGGACTAAAGCCAAGTCCCTTTTGAGGCACCTCCCTGTAAGGCGAACAGAAGGTATGGCAAGAGGACGTCCCACTTCCACCTCAAGGGCTCTGACAGGCCCATGAGCATGCCTTTTAAGGTGAGGTTGAATCTCTCAATCAGACCATTGCTTTGGGGGTGGTAAGGTGTGGTGAACTTCTACGTTACCCCACACACCTTCCACAGAGACTTCATGTAAGTTGATATGAAGTAGGTACCCCTATCGGCCACCACCTCCTCGAGGAACCCCATGTGGGTAAAAACTCCCATCAAGGCATGGCCCACCACAGAGGCAGTGATTGATCTTAAAGGAATGGCTTCTAGGTACCAGGTGGCATTGTCCACCAGGACCAGGATAAACCTTTTACCCATGGCTGTCTTGGGATCCAGACACCCCACAATGTCAATACCAACCCTTTTAAAGGGTGCACTAACAACAGGAAAAGGTTTGAGGGGAGCCTTACATTTCCCCCCACTCTTGCCGCTTGCTTGACCAGTTTGACAAGACCTACAATGAGCATCAGAGTTCTTGTGCATCTGGGGCCAATTGAAGTGGGTGACAAGCCGCTCATAGGTTTTGTCCTGCCCCAAATGACCAGCTAAGGGAACATCATGAGCCAGACCCAGTAGGAAGGGTCTGAAGCCCTGGGGTACCCCCAGCACATGGGCTGACCCAGGCTCAGGGACCTTAGGCTCACTATACAGGAGGCCATCCTCCCAATAGATGAGGTGAGATCCTGGCTCTTTGCCAGCCGCCTGCTCTGCAGCCTGCTGCCGCGAACCCACTAAAGTAGGGCATGTCTTTTGTGCCTCACAGAATGCCTCCCTGGTGGGGCCCCCTTCCTGTTGCCACTGCAACAGCTCAGGGACCTCCTCCAGTTCAGCCACCTGTTCCCCTGTAGGCTCAGGGGCGTCACCCTCAGGCTCTGCCTCCTCCCGGACCGTGGGAACTTCTGGGGCCTGATTCCCGCATCCCCTGCCCTTCCTCTTTTTTGCAGTCCCCTGGGCCACTGTTTCAGGCTCCAGGGGTTCTTGACCACCCTGACGGGCTGCCATTGACCTTTTGGATACGCATACCCACCCAGGCAGACCCAACATCTCCAAGTGAGACCTGTGTTTCACCTCCTTCCAATGGGAATCCTCCAGGTAATTGCCAAGCAAACAATCTACAGGCATGGTTGGACTCACTGCTACCTTCAAGGAACCTGAGACCCCCTCCCCCATTAAAAGGGAACCTGCGCCACTCTGCACAAGCTCTCTGAGTTGTCCATTGCAACTGCTTGGTGAAGCACCCGGGGATCTATCTGCTCTTCAGACACCAGGTGACTCCTCACTGTAGTCACACTGGCTCCTGTGTCTCTCAGAGACTCCATCCTCTGTCCATTGATGGTCACCCACTGCTTGTACTTCATAGTGATCTCAGGCACTAGGGTTCTCTGGACCATCTCACTGTCCCCTAGTGAGACAAGGGTCATCTCAGCTGGCTCCCACCCACCTGGAACCAACTCCTCCACAACCGCTACACTAGCCAAACCCTGGGACTCTGCACCAGTGGGTGCCGGTATACTTTGGGGGAATTTAGGGTCCTCCTTCACATGACCCACCTTGTCATTTACATAACACTTACGTGGGGGATCCCCTTCCATAGGTTTCCGTTTGGAGAACCATGGCTTCTTTTCCCTGGGGGGCTGGGAATCCTTACCCTGGAAAATAGGTTGGGCTCATAAGAGACCTCCCACTGTTTACCCTTACCCCCCCTTTCTTCAGAGAGGGACCCTGCCCACCCTTGGCGTGGCCTCCCCCATATCTCTTGTGGACCCTTGTGCTCTCCCAATGGTCCGCTTCCTGCGCAAGCTTCCTGGGGTCAGTCAGCTTGCTGTCAATCAGGGGCTGGCGCAGCTCTGGGAAACATAAACTGTACAAGTGCTCCCAAGCAATTAAATTGTAAAGCCCCTCATATGTAGTTACTTTACTGCCCTTCCATCCAGTGACCTGCAGAATGAATCAACACATTCCAACCATGTTTGAGATTCCTTCCTCTAATAGGACCTGAACTTTTCCTTGTACTGTTCAAGGGTGAGATCATATCTTGTGAGTAGGGCATCCTTCATGATAGAGTAGGTGAGCCCCTGAGGATCCCCTAAGAATGTTGTCAGAGTATCCCTCCCCTCTACCTCAAAGTGCTTCCACAGACCCACCCCCCAAGGAGCTTCAGGGACAGATTAATGTGGAGAGCAGACTCATACCCCTTGAACCACAAGAATATGTCATCATCCCTCTTGTAAACCTTCACAAGATTTTCAGGGATGTGTACCCTCCTCTTAGGCTGCACTGTGATATTGCTGCCACCATCTCTACTAGACTGGATCTTCTGATCCAGCTCCCTCAAGCTAAGTTCATGAGCCAGCAGTATCTTCTTTTCCTCAATGGCCATCTTTCTCTCCTCCCTCTCCCTCTCCATCTTGAGCTTCTCCATCTCCAATTGGTATTCCGTCTCTGCCTGTCTGTCCTGTAACTCTTCAGGGGTCAGAACCTTGGATGACACACTGCTCCCTGCTCTGGAGTCTCTTTCCCTGGACATAACAGGCCCACCCACTATACCATTATGAATGGATTGCTCTTCCTCTGTCTCATCCTCCTCCTCCTCTGTGTGTCCCTCAGCTTCCTTGGCTATTACCCAGGCCCTCAGTGCCTTCTGCAGCTCCTCCTTCCTGGTGGAGCCTTTAATGGGACAAGCAAAGTTTTTGCAGAACTGCTTTAACTGGGCAACTGTATAGCTCTCCAGCTTTTCTACATTAAAAGCATCTCCAGCTGATGCATCTCCAGCTTGAGACATGATGAAGAGTTAAAAGTGCAAAGTTCCAAAGGCAGAAAAACAAGTTCCCAAATGAAGATCAAGAAAAGTCACTCAGGGAATCAGAAAAATATGGAAGTAGAACAAAAAAGAGTCCCAAAGAGAAAAAGCAAAAATCACAAGACAAGTAGTATGTGGTCACAGTAGTGTGCACTTAATTACTGTATGTCAAGTACAAATGCAAGTCCAATCCCAACCGCTGATCACCAATGTTAGAAATTGGGTCTTTGGTTGGCATTCAAGTTACCCCCTGTCCAAGCAGGGACCCTCACTCTAGCCAGGGTAAAGGAGAATCACTCTTGGTTAACCCCCGCTCGCCCCCTTGGTAGCTTGGCACGAGAAGGCAGGATTAACTTCAGAAGCAACGTGGAAAGTATTTGTACCAACACACACAGTAACTCAGTAAAAACACTATAAAATGACACAACACAAGTTTAGAAAAATAGGTAATATTTATCTAAACAAAGCAAGACCAAAACGACAAAATTCCAACATATACAAGTCAAGTTATGAATTTAAAAAGCAAAAGAGACTTAAATCCTTGAGAAAACAGTAAGAACAACTGTTCAGGCAGGCTTTGCGTCGTTTTTCCACGCCCAGCGATGTTGCGTCGAAAATCCGGCTGCAAGGTATCAGAAAACTGCACTGTGTGGGTTGCGATGTTATCAGCCTCCGTCAGCGGGTGTTGCACGTCGTTTCTCTAGCCGCGTTAGGTCGATCATTCAGCCGCGATGCAGGTGGAGCGTAGATTTCAGCCACGAAGCCAGCGGCGCATTGTTTCTCAGCCGCATCTCAGAAAGTGCGTCAGAAATTTCCCAGCACGGCAGTCTGTGCGTGGATTTTCAGTCTTGGTCTACCAGCTTCACCCTTCTAGGGCCCATGAACTGAATAGGTCACCACTTGGCATGGCAGGAGTCCCAGCAGACAGTCCAGGTGCTGGTAGGGGAAGTCTTTGATGGCCCTGAGACTTCAACAACAGGAGGCAAGTTCAGGTCAAGACTTTGGAGATTTCTTCACAAACAGGAAGGTACAACAAAATCCAGTCTTTGTCCTTTGTCCCCTTTCACAGGCAGAAGCAGCAACAGCAGGATAGCTCTACAAAGCACAGTCACAGGCAGGGCAGCACTTCTGCTCAGCTCTTCAGCTCTTCTCCTTGGCAAAGGGTCCTCTTGATTTCCAGAAGTGATCTAATTTTCAGGGGTTTGGATGCCCTTCTTATACCCAGTTCTGCCTTTGAAGTAGGCCTACTTCAAAGGAAAGTCTCTCTTGTTTGTGAAAATCCTTCCTTGCCAAGGCCAGGCCCAAGACTCACACCAGGGGGTTGGCGACTGCATTGTGTGAGGGCAGGCACAGCCCTTTCAGATGTAAGTGACCACTCCTCCCCTCCCTCCTAGCACACATGACTCAACAGGATATGGTTTAAACTTTCTAAAAGTGGCATTTTTAAACACACAATCTCAAAACCACTTCACTAACAGATGTATTTTTAAATTGTGAGCTCAGAGACCCCAAACTCCACATGTCTATCTGCTCTCAAAGGGAATCTATGCTTTAATCATATTTAAAGGCAGCCCCCATGTTAACGTATGAGAGAGATAGGCCTTGCAACAGTGAAAAACGAATTTGGCAGTATTTCATTGTCAGGACATATAAAACACATGCCCATGGGGTTACTTAGTCCCTACCTTAGGAGTGTCTTACATGTAAGAAGAGGGAAGGTTGAGGCCTGGCAAGTGGGTACACTTGCCAAGTCGAATTGGCAGTTTAAAACTGCACACGCAGACACTGCAGTGGCAGGTCTGAGACATGATTACAGAGCTATTAATGTGGGTGGCACAACCAGTGCTGCAGGCCCACTAGCTGCATTTGATTTACAGGCCCTGGGCACCTCTAGTGCACTGTACTAAGGACTTACCAGTAAATCAAATATGCCAAGCATGGAAAGCAAATTACATACACATTTTATATACAAGCACTTGCACTTTAGCACTGGATAGCAGTGGTAAAGTACCCAGAGTAACAAAAACAGCAAAAACAGAGTCAGCACACATCAACAACCTGAAAAACAGAGGCAAAATATTAGGGGAGACCATGCCAAGGATGCCAAGTCTAACACATCATAACTACCAAACCTCCTGTACCTAGTTAACATACCTACTAGACTTAACCTGCCATTTCCTAACCCACAATACCTCCCACCTTAGATTATCTACCATAACTACCAAACCCCTGTACCTAGTTATCATAGCTATAATACTTAACCTGCTATTATCTAACCCACCATATCTTCCGTATGTAAGATACCTATCTAACCTACCACACCTAATCTACTACACGTAACCTCCCCACTTACCAAACCTATCACGCCTATCCTCTCTCCACCTCTCTCCACCTCTGAGTTGCGTATAACTTATGCCTGTCTGGCAGTTGTATTTTTGCGTGAGTTTCTGAATTTGACATCGAAGGAGAAATCACTAATACCTGGTGTAGGAGGCTGGCCTGGTTTTTAGGAGGTACCTATGGTATTTTTACCTTATACCAGGTCCAGTTATCACTTATTTGTGAAATATAGTCAATCTCTAGAAGCCAGGCTCTCTAGAGGTAGCTGTGGATTAGTAGCCAAGGCCTAACTAGGAGACATGCAAAGCTCTTGCAATACCACTGTAGTCACACAGTACTTACACACATGACAGAAAATACTCAGTCTTACAAAAATAAAGGTACTTTATTTTGGTGACTGTAGGAAAGTACCACATTGCCTGGCATGTTACCCCCATATTTCACTGTATAACTGTTGTTTTAGTCTATGTGTCACTGGGACCCTGCCAAGCAGGGCCCCAGTGCTGATAAGTATGTGACCTGTATGTGTTCCCTGTGTGATGCCTAACTGTCTCACTGAGGCTCTGCTAACCAGAACCTCAGTGGTTATGCTTTCTCTGCTTTCCAAATTTGTCACTAACAGGCTACTGACTAAATTTACCAATTCACATTGGCATACTGGTGCACCCATATAATTCCCTAGTATATAGTACTGAGGTACCCAGGGTATTGGGGTTCCAGGAGATCCCCATGGACTGCAGCATTTCTTTTGCCACCCATAGGGAGCTCTGACAATTCTTACACAGGCCTGCCAGTGCAGCCTGAGTGAAATAACGTCCACGTTATTTCACAGCCATTTACAACTGCACTTATGTAACTGATAAGTCACCTATATGTCTAACCTTCACCTGGTGAAGGTTGGGTGCAAAGTTACTTAGTGTGTGGGCACCCTGGCACTAGCCAAGGTGCCCCCACATGGTTCAGGACAAATTCCCTGGACACCATTACACGCGTTCCCTGTACATAGGTCACTACATATGTATCGCGTCACAATGGTAACTCCGAACATGGCCATGTAACATGTCTAAGATCATGGAATTGTCACCCCAATGAAATTCTGGCACTGGGGGGACAATTCCATGATCCCCCGGGTCTCTAGCACAGAACCCGGGTACTGCCAAACTGCCTTTCTGGGGTCTCCACTGCAGCCAACCCCTCAGACAGGTTTCTGTCCTCCTGGGGTCCAGGCAGCCCTGGCCCAGGAAGGCAGAACAAAGGACTCCCTTTGGAAATAGGTGTGAGGGCTGGGGAGGAGTAGCCTCCCCCAGCCTCTGGAAATGCTTTGATGGGCACAGATGGTGCCCATCTCTGCATAAGCCAGTCTACACTGGTTCAGGGATCCCCAAGCCCTGCTCTGGCGCAAAACTGGACAAAGGAAAGGGGAGTGACCACTCCGCTGACCTGCACCTCCCAGGGGAGGTGCCCAGAGCTCCTCCAGTGTATCCCAGACCTCTGCCATCTTGGAAACAGAGGTGTTTGTGGCACACTGGACTGCTCTGAGTGGCCAGTGCCAGCAGGTGACGTCAGAGGCTCCTTCTGATAGGCTCTTACCTCTCTTGGTAGCCAATCCTCCTTCCTAGGTAGCCAAACCTCATTTTCTGGCTATTTAGGGTCTCTGCTTTGGGGATCTCACCAGAAACGAATGCAAGAGCTCACCAGAGTTCCTCTGCATCACCCTCTTCACCTTCTGCCAAAGGATCGACTGCTGACTGCTCAGGACGCCTGCAAAACCGCAACAAAGTAGCAAGATGACTACTAGCAATCTTGTATTGCCTCATCCTGCCGGCTTTCTCAACTTTTTCCAGGTGGTGCATGCTCTGGGGGTAGCCTGCCTCCTCTCTGCACCAGGAGCTCTGAAGAAATCTCCTGTGGGTCTACGGAATCTTCCCCCTGCAACCGCAGGCAACAAAAGACTGCATCACTGGTCCTCTGGGTCCCCTCTCAGCATGACGAGCGTGGTCCCTGGAACTCAGCAACTCTGTCCAAGTAACTCCCACTGTCCAGTGACTCTTCAGTCCAAGTTTGGTGGAGGTAAGTCTTTGCCTCCCCACGCTAGACTGCATTGCTGGGTACAGCGTGATTTGCAGCTACTCCGGCTCCTGTGCACTCTTCCAGGATTTCCGTCATGCACAGCCAAGCCTGGGTCCCCGACACTCTAACTTGCTGTCCACAACCTTCTGAGTTGTCCTCTGGCGTCGTGGGGCTCCCTTTTGTGACTTTGCGTGGACTCCAGTTCAGTCTTCTTCCAAGTGCCTGTTCAGGTACTTCTGCGGGTGCTGCTTGCTTCTGTGAGGGCTCCCTACGTTGCTGGGCGCCCTATCTGTCTCCTCTTCCAAGAGGCGACATCCTGGTCTCTCCTGGGCCACAGCAGGAGCCAAAAACTTTTACAGCGACCTTGCAGCTAGCAAGGCTTGTTTGCGGTCTTTCTGCGTGGGAACACATCTGCAAGCTTCATCGCGACGTGGGATATCCATCCTCCAAAGGAGAAGTTCCTAGTCCTCTTCTTTCTTGCAGAACTCCAAGCTTCTTCCAACAGGTGGCAGCTTCCTTGCACCCTCAGCTGGCATTTCCTGGGCTCCTGCCCACTCTCGACACTGTTGCGACTATTGGACTTGGTTCCCTTGTCTTACAGATACTCAGGTCCGGAAATCCACTGTTGTTGCATTGCTGGTGTTTGTTCTTCCTGCAGAAACCCCCTATCACGACTTCTGTGTTCTCTGGGGGTAGTAGGTGCACTTTACACCTACATTTCAGGGTCTTGGGGTGGGCTATTTTTCTAACCCTCACTGTTTTCCTACAGTCCCAGTGACCCTCTACAAGCTCACGTATGTTTGGGGTCCATTCGTGGTTCGCATTCCACTTTTGGAGTATATGGTTTGTGTTGCCCCTATACCTATGTGCTCCTATTGCAATATACTGTAACTTTACATTGCTTGCATTACTTCCTTTTGCTATTATCTGCATAATTTTGGTTTGTGTACATATATCTTGTGTATATATCTTATCCTCATACCGAGGATACTCACTGAGATACTTTTGGCATATTGTCATAAAAATAAAGTACCTTTATTTTTAGTACTTCTGTGTATTGTGTTTTCTTATGATATTGTGCATATGACACCAGTGGTATAGTGGGAGCTTTACATGTCTCCTAGTTCCTAGTTCAGCCTAAGCTGCTTTGCCATAGCTACCTTCTATCAGCCTAAGCTGCTAGAAACACCTCTTCTACACTAATAAGGGATAACTGGACCTGGCACAAGGTGTAAGTACCTCTGGTACCCACTACAAGCCAGGCCAGCCTTCTACAGTGACAAAAATGCCAAAAATACTATAAAGTCATGTCAGTGGGGGTTGTGTGCAGAAATATGGAGCTAATCAGGTTAGTGTCACTTTCTTGACTCTAACCTGACTAACGCCATTCTTTGACGCACAACCTCCAGTTTTCCCCCTGCCTTTCCCACCCGGTTAGCGTCAAATATTTTGATGCTAACCGGGCCTTACCGCGGCTAACATCATACCATAAATATGATCCCGGCTGGCGTCTTGGGATGGCACTAGCCAGTGGTATTCTTATTGACGCTAAACTGCGTTAGCGCAGTTTTGTGTCAAGAGGTATAAATCAGGGCTCTGGGACCATATTTACAAGGCATGTGGCGCCGGGAGGCGCAGCAAGTGCCTTGCTGAACCACCCACCGCCATCAGGAAAGGGCAGAAATGTGCTGTATCTGCAAGTTACGCAGCATTTCTGTCCCCGTCCCCTGCGCTGGTGACAGATTTCTGCCTTGTGCCAACTCAGGCACCCTTGCACCTTAGCACTATAGTGCAAGTGTGTGGGGGTGATTGCTTTTGTGCAGAAAAGGACACCTTCCTGCACAAAATCAATCAATGGAGGGGATTTCCTCCTTCTATGCGGGCTGCATAAAGCAGCACACATAGAAAGAGGAAAAACAGGGAGAATTAACGATATTTCTCTTCATTGTGTCTCTCTAGCGCCACCCCTGGGTGGTGTAGGATTGTGGCACATTCCCAGGTTTACAAAGCCTTGTAATTCTGGGAATGCGTCAAAATCCAAAGATGTTGAGTGGGAAACACCCATGGAAACGCCTCCTGACACACAGTGAGGCAGCGCAGGGACCTGCACTGTGCTGCGCTGCCTCTCTCCATATCTACAAGGCCATGTAAAGCCATGCGGAGCGGACCAGCAGCCTGCACCTCCGGTGCGTCACAGAAAGTGCTGCTTGTAAATTGGGCTTACTCTTGTTTTGGTGGATCGCCCTTAGTTTTAAAATTATGCAATTCTTTCTTTCTAAAACTTGGGCTGTGCACGTCCCATGCTTGGAGTAGCAGATTATTTAATGTTGATAGATCTACTCGGAAATTAGAGTCTCTAGATGCTTATATTAAACAGTATTCACTGAAGAGAAGTCAAAAAGAGAGATGTTTTGCAAAATGACTTCTAAGTTCAATTGGATCTTGAACTCAACACCAGTAGAAGTGCATAGTACACAAAGAGAAAGAATTGTATAGTTTTAAAACTAAGGGAGATGCAGGCTGCTGCCCACTTTGAGTGGCTTTACGTGGCCATGGAGGCGTTTCCGTGGGTGTTGTGAGAAAGTAGCCTCTTTCTAGCCTTGTTACCCCCACTTTTGGCCTGTTTGTGAGTGTATGTCAGGGTGTTTTCACTGTCTCACTGGGATCCTGCTAGCCAGGGCCCAGTGCTCATAGTGAAAACCCTATGTTTTCAGTATGTTTGTTATGTTTCACTGGGACCCTGCTATTCAGGACCCTAGTGCTCATAAGTTTGTGACCTATATGTATGTGTTCCCTGTGTGATGCCTAACTGTCTCACTGAGGCTCTGCTAACCAGAGCCTCAGTGGTTATGCTCTCTCTTTACAAATTGTCACTAACAGGCTAGTGACCAATTTCACCAATTCATATTGGCATACTGGAACACCCTTATAATTCCCTAGTATATGGTACTGAGGTACCCAGGGTATTGGGGTTCCAGGAGATCCCTATGGGCTGCAGCATTTCTTTTGCCACCCATAGGGAGCTCTGACAATTCTTACACAGACCTGCCACTGCAGCCTGAGTGAAATAACATCCACATATATTTCACAGGCATTTACCACTGCACTTAAGTAACTTATAAGTCACCTATATGTCTAACCTTTACCTGGTAAAGGTGGGTGTTAAGTTACTTAGGTGGTCATTACAACATTGACGGTATAAGGCGCTTACCGCCGTGCAGAAGACCGCCAATACACCGCCGCGGTAGACCGCCACAGCTATTATGACACACATCACGGAATCCGCCGAAATTCAGACACCCACACAACACCGCCACACCAAAGGTCAGCGATAAACATGCGGAAACAAATCCTCCACCTCCACGCCAACAGAAACACGCCCATGCTATTACGACCCACGAATCCACACGGCGGTCTTTCAACCGCGGTATTCCATTGGCGGTACACATTGCCGCGCTTAAAATACACACACAGCACCAAACCACAGCCACATTGGACAATTACAAATACACACACCTGATACACATACACACCACTCCCACACACCCAACACAATATAAAATATACACCCACATCACCCACAAACCCCTACAACCAGAAATTCTGAGAGAAGGCGAGAGAGAGAGCACAGCTATCGACAACCCCATCACACAGAGGCACACAACATCATCACCCACACAACATCCACGCACAAAACACCACATACCACTACACTCACCACACTCATCAACACATACACCACCCCACACCTCACACACACCACCCCATGTCACGCCAAAGACACCCCGCATCTCCGAGGAGGAGCTCAGGGTCATGGTGGAGGAAATCGTCCGGGTAGAGCCACAGCTATTTGGCTCACAGGTACAGCACACATCAATAGCCAGGAAGATGGAGTTATGGCGCATAATAGTGGACAGGGTGAACACCGTGGGACAGCACCCAAGAAATAGGGAGGACATCAGGAAGAGGTGGAACGACCTACGGGGGAAGGTGCGTTCCACGGTCTCCAGGCACAACCTCACGGTGCAGCGGACTGGCGGCGGACCCCCACCTCCTCCCCCACAACTAACAACATGGGAGGAGCAAGTCTTGACCATCTTGCATCCTGAGGGCCTCGGAGGAGTCAGTGGAGGATGGGACACTGGTAAGTCAAATCTTAACTATCACATCCCCCACCCTACCTGCATGCTATCACACCCCCCCACCCTCACACCCTCCCCTATCACTCCAAATCCTCACTAATCTACCCATAACACAAACCTCCCATCTCAACACCAAGCCCTGCATGACACAACTAAGCATGCTCACCCCTCACTAAAGCATGCTCACTGCACATACCCAGAACACCCCCCCCAACCATCACCACACAAGCCCCCACACAGGAATGCCTGCACTAGGGTTCATGCACACCCAACCATTGCACACCATGAAACACACACATGCAATAATCATGTTCTTATACCCCTGCAGGAACCCGAAGGAACATCACCACACCAGAGGGTCCAGACAACACCACTTCACCCCCAGAAGAGGCCCACAGTGACGACAGCAGCTCTGCCCCACTGGATCTTGATGACGAGCCCGGACCATCATGGGCCTCAGGACAGTCGGTTCCCCTTGCCCAGCCACAGCCCAACACTGAGCTTCCACCCTCTGGTAACACCAGCACAGCACCCACCCAGCGGGCCCAAACCTCTGTACCCAGGACAGGTCAATTAGCGGTGTGTCCACCACTACAGGGCACCCAGGATAACCCACCACCCCAACAACAACAGGGACCTGGGGCCGGTGGTAGTGGGCACACGGTCCAGGGGATGGAGGCCCAGGAACATAGGGGAACTGGGAGGGCTGCTGTGCGACAGAGGGAGGACAGGCCAAGGGAACCAACTCTCCACAAGGCCCTCTCCTCCATCATGGGAGCCTACCACCACTCCCAGGAGACGATGTCGACGGTCCTGGACAAGTTGCAGGAGACCCTGCGTCTGCAGGAGGAGCAGTATTTGGGGTTCAGGGAGGAGCTCAGGACCATCGGCTCCGCCCTGGGCACTATCGTAGGGGTGCTGACGGACATTCAAAAGACCTTGACGGACACCGTGGCACTCCAAGGGGCCCCTGACACTAGCCAGGACAATGAACTGCCCACCACCTCCGCCGGCGCTAGTGGACAGGACGCCCCGCCACAGGACCACCACACCAGCACCCGACCCCCTGCAGACGGACAACCACCCCGCAAGCGGTCCCTGAGATCCAGGAACAGGACAGAGCAAGATGGCAAGACCCCCGCCAGGAAATAAGACCACCCTGATTGTCCCCCCACTGTCCCACTTTGTTACCCTGTCCAGATTGGAACTGCCCCAGCTCCACTTCCAATGCCCAGATGGGCAGTGCACCTGTGAGACTAATAGACTGGACTCTGCCATGGACATTCCTCCACCATCACCCATCCCCATTTTACAACCCCCCTTCATTTTTTGAGCACTTAAATAAACACCCTTGAAACACAAAAAAATCTGGAGTCAGTCTATGATTTGGAACTTTGTATTATCAATTACAGTGTCATAATGGGTTACCCATTGGAAGGCTAACATACCAATGTCACACATCACAAGCCCTTCAAGGATGCAAGCAGTTGGCACATAGGTTACCACACTTGTGAAACTGAAATGGAAGGGTACAACTCAATTAACAAATAGTGAGTGAAATGTAGGTACAGGATAGAGGTAGACGTGTGAAAGTTAATGTAATGTTAAAGCAGAAAATGTTCTCACCTGTGTGTCACTGGAAATATTGCTGTATGACTGACTCCCTGTTGTTGTTTTCTTCTTCCTCAGCTTCACCCTCATCACTGTCCACAGGCTGCACAGGCTCCACAGCTGCCACAACACCGTCATCTGGATCATCCTCCTGCAGAAAAGACACCTGGCGTCGCAATGCCAAATTATGGACCATGGAGCAGGCGATGATGATGTCGCACACCTTCTTCGGTGAGTAGAATAGGGATCCACCTGTCATATGGAGGCACCTGAACCTGGCCTTAAGAAGGCCGAAGGTGCGTTCGATAACCCTCCTTGTCGGCCCATGGGCATCATTGTACCGTTCCTCTGCCCTGGTCCTGGGATTCCTCACTGGGGTCAAAAGCCAGGAAAGGTTGGGGTAACCAGAGTCCCCCAATAGCCATACACGGTGCCTCTGGAGTTGACCCATCATATCAAGGAGGCTGCTATTGCGCAGGATGTAGGCGTCATGCACAGAGCCAGGGAACATAGCATTTACCTGCGAGATGTACTGGTCTGCCAAACAGACCATCTGGACATTCATCGAATGATAACTCTTCCTGTTCCTGTACACCTGTTCACTCCTGCGGGGGGGGGGGGACCAGAGCTACATGGGTCCCATCAATGGCACCTATGACGTTGGTGATATGTCCAAGGGCATAGAAGCCACCTTTCACTGTAGGGAAATCCTCCACCTGAGGGAATATGATGTATCTCCTTACATGTTTCAGTAGGGCAGCCAACACTCTGGACAAGACGTTGGAAAACATAGGCTGGGACATCCCTGATGCCATGGCCACTGTTGTCTGAAATGACCCACTTTCAAGGAAATTAAGCACTGACAGCATCTGCACGTCAGGGGGGATTCCAGTCGGATGGCGGATCGGTGACATCAGGTCTGGGTCCAACTGGGTACATAGTTCCTGGAGAGTGGCACGGTCAAACCTGTAGGTGACAATGACATGTCTTTCTTCCAACAGGTCCACCAGTGGTCGGTACACCAGAGGATTCCGCCATCTTCTCATATGTCCCAGCTGACGGTGCCTACGAAGGACAACAGCGAAGAACCAGTCACTATTCCTCCAGTTATGTACCCACAGTTACACACAAGACTACACCAGACACAAAACCCTTCCTGTATGTGTGTTGAGTGTAGGCCTAGCTATGTGTGACGCAGTCGTAAATGAAGCATGTGGGCCCCTGAAATGGCGGCTGCCTGACCTCTAAACTGGGACAATGGGATTGTGGGGTAACTGCGCTGGCGTTGCACACCGTCGCGGTAGGCGGTCGTAGACCGCAGCGCAATGCTGCATTGGTTAACATTGGTCACTATGGGTCCCAGGAGCCAATGAACAGGTGCGCTGGCGGTGATGATGCGCACTGCTGTGGACGTCACCGCCGCGGATGTCACCACCATTTTCTATCTGTTCAATCACTAGATACCTGACCTTCGACAGGAGAGGACCTACACTGCTAGTGCTGCTGTGACCTCGGTCTGGAAGCCACAATGGCTGCTGCGTCTGGGGAAAGGGCCCCTGCCTTCACTGCACAGAAGTTGGAGAAACTTGTGGATGGGGTCCTCCCCCAGTACATGCTACTCTACGGTCCTCCAGACCAACAGGTTAGTACACAGGGAGCACATTGTATGGGCTAGGCCTGGGTGGAGAGGGCTGGGTGGAAGAGGGAACGGGGCAGAGTTCATAGAACATTAATGCATGGGAATGAATGGGCCACATGGCCAGAGTAGGGAGGGGGCCACTCACATTGATGGTGCAGTTGGTAATGACTGTTCCTCTTCCCTGGTGAATGTCATGTAGGTCAGCGCCCACCAGAAGAGGGACATCTGGTGTGCCATCACCAAGGAGGTCCGGACCCTGGGGGCCCACCAGAGACGGGGCACCCACTGCCGGAAGAGATGGGAGGACATTTGCCGCTGCAGCAAGAAGACGGCGGAGGCTCATCTGGGGATGGCCTCCCAACGTGGGAGGGGTGCCCGTCACACCATGACCCCCCTGATGTTCCGGATCCTAGCGGTGGCCTACCCGGAGTTGGATGGGCGCTTGAGGACATCACAGCAGACACAAGGGGGTGAGTACAACCTCATTCTGCTGACTTTGCGCGCAGTGGAGGGGTCTGGGTGGGGGAGGTGGGCTGTGGGTGTCCCTAGGCCAGGGCGAATTCGGAAGGCAAGGCCCCTCCATAATGTAGTCCATGTGGCACTCAACCCCACCTCAGCAGAGTGCCAAGTTGAGGTATAGTTGCCCCTATGGCATCCATGTGCGCAGATGTCCAGCATTGCCATGTAGGCCATATCCCAGATATTGCATGTGCAGAGGTCAGGAGCACGGCGTAATGCAGGGGGCTGCTGCGTCTGTCTTGTCCACCAACGGTAGCGGAATGCCATGCACTAAAACTCTCTTTCTTCCGTCTCCCCCCGTTTTCCTGCTCTCCCTGTCCTTTTGTACATCAGCATCATCAGGCGGAGGTACAGTGGCACCAGAGCACGAGGGAGCTGCATCCCAAATGGCCATGGAGGGCCACACCACAGACTCTGAGTGCACCAGTGGGACGGAGGGCGAGGGGAGCTTCACGTCGGCCACCGGATCACCAACCAGCAACACGGACTCGTCCACCGATGGGAGCTCCCCTGTGGTGCCGGCACCATCTGTGCGCCCCACTTCTACAGGTACAGCCGCCACCTCCCCTACCAGCACCGCCCTCCCAGCAGCCCCTCAGCGTTCGCCCCGTGCCCTCTCACCCAGGAGGGTGGGCATCACCTTCGCCCCAGGCACCTCAGGCCCTGCCCCAGTCACCCCTGCTGCCCTCAGTGAGGAGGCCATTGACCTGCTCAGGTCACTCACTGTTGGGCAGTCTACCATTGTGAATGCCATCCAGGGTGTAGAACAAGAGTTGCAACATGGTAATGCATTCCTGGAGGGCATTCATTCTGGTCAGGCTGTCCTTCAGCGAACCCTGCAATCTCTGGCCTCAGCACTGATGGCAGCCATTGTCCCTGTGTCCAGCCTCCCCCCTCCAACTTCCTCCCCCTAGACCCAATCCCCTGTACCCCAGCCCATCCCAAGCACACCTACAGACCAGCATGCACACAAGTCAAAACACACAAGTAGCTCAAGCAAACATAGGCACCACACACACCACAGGCACTCATGCAAGCCTCACCCACATACAGACACAGCAACATCCACTGTCTCCACTGTGTCCCCCTCCTCCTCTTCTCCCTCCTCCCTCCCAGTCTCATCTACACACACACCTGCATGCACCACAACTACAGGTACTAGGACTCGCACCAGGACACCCTGCACCACAAGCCGCTCACCTGCACTCACCACCTCCACTGCCATTTACACGTCCCCTGTGTCCTCTCCCAGTGTGTCTGTGACGCCCCCTCCCAAAGTACACAAACGCCGGCAATCACTCACCCAACATCCATCCACCTCACGACAGCCTCCAGTACCTGCACCTGCACCCAAAACACCTAAAGTGGCACCTCCTACAACCACCTCCTCTTCCTCCACTCCCAGACCCCCTCCAGCTACCCATCCCTGTGTCCGTCAGAAACTGTCCTTATGTAAAATTGACCTTTTTGCCCCCACCCCCCCTCCAATTCATCAGTCCTGTCGTTGCGCCTCAGCCAAAAAGCCTCCAGTACCAGTGGTGCGTGTTCAAGGTTTGTGGAGTGCACCGGTCACCAGGGCAGGCAGTAGGACCCGGAGCCAAGGCACTGGCAGCCCACCCCCTGTAAAGGCTCTGAAATTGGAGAGTGGACGACGGGACCGTCTTTAGACTCCTGGTGGGACAACAAGTGACATGGGTGGACAAAGGCGATTGGTGAGTCAGCTGTAACTCCACCAAAGGTGGGGAAGGTCCAGAGGAAGTCTGCCCAGCCTGTTGTGAGTGTCACGGTGGAGAAGTGTGCCATCATTTCCGGCGGTCCAGACACAACCGCCAGCACAGTCGTCACTGGTCCAGAGACCACCGCCACCGCCGGAGTCACAGCCCAGGAGGGCACGAATATCGTTACTGGTCAGGAGACCACCACCGGAGTCACAGCCCAGGAGGGCACAAGTATCGTTACTGGTCCAGAAACCACCGCCAGAGTCACAGCCCAGGAGGGCACAAGTATCGTCACTGGTCAGGAGACCACCGCCGGAGTCACAGCCCAGGAGGGCCCAAGTATCGTCACTGGTCCAGAAACCACCGCCGGAGTCACAGCCCAGGAGGGCACAAGTATCGTTACTGGTCAGGAGACCACCGCCAGAGTCACAGCCCAGGAGGGCCCAAGTATCGTCACTGGTCCGGAAACCACCGCCGGAGTCACAGCCCAGGAGGGCACAAGTATTGTTACTGGTCCAGAAACCACCGCCGGAGTCACAGCCCAGGAGGGCACAAGTATCGTCACTGGTCAGAAGGCCATCGCCGGAGTCACAGCCCAGTGTAGAGATCGTCATGCCACACACCAATGTCTGTATCAGAACCGCCATGTCAAAGCACCGGTGAACAGGGCAAAGACCGCCATGGCAAAGCACAGCTGAACAGGGCAAAGACTGCCATGGCAAAGCACCGCTGAACACTCCAGAACCGCCATGGCAAAGCACCGCTGAACAGGGCAAAGACCGCCATGTCAAAGCACCGCTGAACACTCCAGAACCGCCATGGCAAAGCACCGCTGAACAGGGCAAAGACCGCCATGGCAAAGCACCGCTGAACAGGGCAAAGACCGCCATGGCAAAGCACAGCTGAACAGGGCAAAGACCACCATGGCAAAACACCGCTGAACACTCCAGTACTGCCATGTCAAAGCACCGCTGAACACTCCAGAACAGCCATGGCAAAGCACCGCTGAACAGGGCATGCACCGTGTAGGAATGAAGAGGCCGCCACATCAGGCATCCTTATCCCATGTGCAACTGGGACAGTGACAGGACATGAACTTTCACGGGGAGACTCATCCAGTCTGGGCACCAGTCCCACCCAGTACCAGTAGAGAACTGCATCTACTTAAGAGACTGTAGCTTTGCACTCCCCAGGATGGCACAGTGGGCAAACCACCCACTGTAGAGACTTGAGAGACTGTGGCTTTGCACTCCCCAGGATGGCACAGTGGGCATGCCACCCACTGTAGAGACTTGAGAGACTGTGGCTTTGCACTCCCCAGGATGGCACAGTGGGCAAGCCACCCACTGTAGAGACTTGAGAGACTGTGGCTTTGCACTCCCCAGGATGGCACAGTGGGCAAACCACCCACTGTAGAGACTTGGGAGACTGTGGCTTTGCACTCCCCAGGATACATCAATGGGCATGGAGCCCCGTCGGGGATCTGGCTTCGTATTCATCTGGCTGAGGTGCCCCCCTTTCCCTTCCCCCTGAGGTGCCTGTAGTGTTTCTATCTGATGCCCCAGCAGTGTTCTCTCCGATTTTGGTCAGGTATCTATTGTGGGCCTCTCCCATGCATTTTTGGACTGTTGGTGCACGGACATTGTTGTGTACATATCTGCACTACTTCTCAGATTGTATGTGTAAATAAGAGTGATTTTGAGATATATATCTGTATATTTTTGTATGACATGTATATTGGCACATTACAATGTTTGCCCGAATTTCGCATTGTCTTTTCATTCTTCCGGGGGGATTATGGGTTGTTACTGTGATTTTTGTGACTGCATTGGTGTGTATGTTGTAATATGCGAGTGTGGGGGTGGGGGTGTTTGTTGGGTGTCCCCCTAACTTTTGCCTCCCCTGTGTCGTAGGTGCAGTACTCACCGGTGTCTTCGGCGCCTACATAGCTGTTTGTCGTAGAGGAGCAGAAAGACAAGGGCAGGTAGGATTTGTAATTCGGCCTCCATGGTGTCCTTGTTCCTCGTGGGATGTGTTGAGGTGAGCGTTTTCCCATAGCAAAAGCTGTTTCCGCCGTGTTTTTATCCACAGTGAATCCGCCCCGGAAAAGGTGACGGATTGGCAGGTTGTAATAGTGTGGGCGGTACATTGGCTCCCGCCTGTCTGTTGGCGGTAACCGCCGCGCTGCTTGTCTGTACCGCCGTGGCAGGCGGTGTGTTAAAGTGGCTGTCTTAGTTGGCGGTTTCCGCCAGGGTCATAATTCCCTTTTTTTCTCTGCCGGCCTGTTTGCAGTATTACCGCACCTTTAACACCGTCCACCAGGGTTGTAATGACCACCTAAGTGTGTGGGCACCCTGGCACTAGCCAAGGTGCCCCCACATCGTTCAGGGCAAATTCCCCGGACTTTGTGAGTGCGGGGACACCATTACAGGCGTGCACTCTACATAGGTCACTACCTATGTATAGCGTCACAATTGTAACTCCGAACATGGCCATGTAACATGTCTAAGATCATGGAATTGTCACCCCAATGCCATTCTGGCATTGGGGAGACAATTCCATGATCCCCAGAGTCTCTAGCACAGACCCGGGTACTGCCAAACTACCTTTCCCGGGGTTTCACTGCAGCTGCTGCTGCTGCCAACCCCTCAGACAGGTTTCTGCCCTCCTGGGGTCCAGCCAGGCCTGGCCCAGGAAGGCAGAACAAAGGACTTCCTCAGAGAGAGGGTGTTACACCCTCTCCCTTTCGAAAATGGTGTCAGGGCTGGGGAGGAGTAGCATCCCCCAGCCTCTGGAAATGCTTTGATGGGCACAGATGGTGCCCATCTCTGCATAAGCCAGTCTACACCGGTTCAGGGATCCCCAGCCCTGCTCTAGCGCAAAACTGGACAAAGGAAAGGGGAGTGACCACTCCCCTGACCTGCACCTCCCCTGGGAGGTGCCCAGAGCTCCTCCATTGTGCTCCAGACCTTTGCCATCTAGGAAACAGAGGTGCTGCTGGCACACTGGACTGCTCTGAGTGGCCAGTGCCAGCAGCTGACGTCAGAGACTCCTCCTGATAGGCTCTTACCTGTGTTGCTAGCCTATCCTCCTTCCTAAGTAGCCAAAACTCCTTTTCTGGCTATTTAGGGTCTCTGCTTTGGGGGATTCTTTAGATAACGAATGCAAGAGCTCATCAGAGTTTCTCTGCATCTCTCTCTTCACCTTCTGCCAAGGAATCGACCTCTGACTGCTCAGGACGCCTGCAAAACCGCAACAAAGTAGCAAAGACGACTACTGCAACCTTGTATCGCTGATCCTGCCGCCTTCTCAACTGTTTTCCTGGTGGTGCATGCTGTGGGGGTAGTCTGCCTCCTCTCTGCACTAGAAGCTCTGAAGAAATCTCCCGTGGGACGACGGAATCCTCCCCCTGCAACCGCAGGCACCAAAAGAACTGCATCACTGGTCCTCTGGTTCCCCTCTCAACACAACAAGCGTGGTCCCTGGAACTCAGCAACTGTGTGCAAGTGACTCCCACAGTCCAGTGACTCTTCAGTCCAAGTTTGGTGGAGGTAAGTCCTTGCCTCCCCACGCTAGACTGCATTGCTAGGTACCGCGTGATTTGCAGCTGCTCCGGCTCCTGTGCACTTTTCCAGGATTTCCTTTGTGCACAGCCAAGCCTGGGTCCCCGCCGCTCTAACCTGCAGTGCACAACCTCCTGAGTTGTCCTCCGGAGTCGTGGGATCTCCTTTTGTGACTTCAGGTGAGCTCTGGTTCACTCCTCTTCGTAGTGCCTGTTCCGGCACTTCTTCGGGTGCTGCCTGCTTCTGTGAGGACTCCCTATCTTGCTGGGCGCCCTCCTCACGCAATTGACGACATCCTGGTCCCTCCTGGGCCACAGCAGCATCCAAAAACCCTAACCGCGACCCTTGTAGCTAGAAAGGCTTGTTTGTTTACGGTCTTTCTGCGTGGGAACACCTCTGCAAGCTTCTTCAAGACGTGGGACATCGATCCTCGAAAGGGGAAGTTCCTAATCCTCTTCGTTCTTGCAGAATCCACAGCTTCTACCATCCGGTGGCAGCTTCTTTGCACCCTCAGCTGGCATTTCCTGGGCATCTGCCCAATCTCGACTTTGTCGCGACTCTTGGACTTGGTCCCCTTGTTCCACAGGTACTCTCGTCCGGAAATCCACTTTGGTTGCATTGCTGGTGTTGGTCTTCCTTGCAGAATTCCCCTATCACGACTTCTGTGCTCTCTGGGGAATATAGGTGCAATTTACACCTACTTTTCAGGGTCTTGGGGTGGGCTATTTTTCTAACCCTCACTGTTTTCTTACAGTCCCAGCGAGCCTCTACGAGCTCACATAGGTTTGGGGTCCATACGTTATTCGCATTCCACTTTTGGAGTATATGGTTTCTGTTGCCCCTATACCTATGTGCTCCTATTGCAATCTATTGTGACTATACATTGCTTGCATTACTTCCTTTTGCTATTACTGCATATTTTTGGTATTGTGTACATATATCTTGTGTATATTTGCTATCTGAGATACTTTTGGCATATTGTCATAAAAATAAAGTACCTTTATTTTTAGTATATCTGTGTATTGTGTTTTCTTATGATATTGTGCATATGACACCAGTGGTATAGTAGGAGCTTTGCATGTCTCCTAGTTCAGCCTAAGCTGCTCTGCTATAGCTACTTTCTACCAGCCTAAGCTGCTAGAAACACCTCTTCTACACTAATAAGGGATAACTGGACCTGACACAGAGTGTAAGTACCCCTCGGTACCCACTACAAGCCAGGCCAGCCTCCTACAGGTGTTGCTTGGGTGTTCCCACGCAACACCCAAGGATTTTGACACATTCCCAGATTTACAGGGGTGGCGTAAGAGTGACGCAACGAGGAGAGATATCTTTATTTCTTCCTGTTTTTTCGAAGGAGGAAATTGCCTCCATTGATTGTTCTTGTGCAGAAAGGTATCCATTCCTCCAGAAAAACAATCACCCCCACAACATAGGCAAGGCACCCTTGCACGGTGGTGCAAGGGTGCCTGAATTGGCACATGGAAGTAATTTGAGCGCCATTGCAGGGGGAGAGGACAGAAATGTGCTGTATCTTGTAGATTTGGCATAATTTATGCGCTTTCCTGATCACGTAGGGCGGGCAGCAAGGCACTTGCTGTGCCGCCCTGCGCCATGGGCCTTGTAAATATGGCCCTAAATAAGGTTAGCGGCAAGACACACCCCTGCCGGAGTCCATTACCAATCGGAATCCTCCTGGACAAGCGCCTAGAGCTATCAATCTCAACCCTCACCCAATTATTAGTATGCAATGCCTCGATCACCCTCACTTGGAATTCCCCGTGCAATGAGCTTTTTCCAAAGTACTCCTCTAGCTCCTGAGTCAAAGGCTGTGCGGAAGTCTATGAAACAGCAGTACAGCTTTTTAATGACTGCCACGGATTTCTCAATAATGACCTGTAATGCTGTGAGAAAGTAGCCTCTTTCTAGCCTTGTTACCCCCACTTTAGGCCTGTTTGTGAGTGTATGTCAGGGTGTTTTCACTGTCTCACTGGGATCCTGCCAGCCAGGGCCCAGTGCTCATAGTGAAAACCCTATGTTTTCAGTGTGTTTGTTATGTGTCACTGGGACCCTGCAGGTCAGGACCCCAGTGCTCATAAGTTTGTGGCCTATATGTATGTGTTCCCTGTGTGGTGCCTAACTGTCTCACTGAGGCTCTGCTAACCAGAACCTCAGTGGTTATGCTCTCTCATTTCTTTCCAAATTGTCACTAACAGGCTAGTGACCATTTTTACCAATTTACATTGGCTTACTGGAACACCCTTATAATTCCCTAGTAGATGGTACTGAGGTACCCAGGGTATTGGGGTTCCAGGAGATCCCTATGGGCTGCAGCAATTCTTTTGCCACCCATAGGGAGCTCTGACAATTCTTACACAGGCCTGCCACTGCAGCCTGAGTGAAATAACGTCCACGTTATTTCACAGCCATTTTACACTGCACTTAAGTAACTTATAAGTCACCTATATGTCTAACCTTTACCTGGTAAAGGTTAGGTGCAAAGTTACTTAGTGTGAGGGCACCCTGGCACTAGCCAAGGTGCCCCCACATTGTTCAGAGCCAATTCCCTGAACTTTGTGAGTGCGGGGACACCATTACACGCGTGCACTACATATAGGTCACTACCTATATGTAGCTTCACAATGGTAACTCCGAATATGGCCATGTAACATGTCTAAGATCATGGAATTGCCCCCTCTATGCCATCCTGGCATTATTGGTACAATTCCATGATCCCAGTGGTCTGTAGCACAGACCCTGGTACTGCCAAACTGCCCTTCCTGGGGTTTCACTGCAGCTGCTGCTGCTGCCAACCCCTCAGACAGGCATCTGCCCTCCTGGGGTCCAGCCAGGCCTGGCCTAGGATGGCAGAACAAAGAACTTCCTCTGAGAGAGGGTGTGACACCCTCTCCCTTTGGAAAATGGTGTGAAGGCAGGGGAGGAGTAGCCTCCCCCAGCCTCTGGAAATGCTTTGTTGGGCACAGATGTGCCCAATTCTGCATAAGCCAGTCTACACCGGTTCAGGGGACCCCTTAGCCCTGCTCTGGTGCGAAACTGGACAAAGGAAAGGGGAGTGACCACTCCCCTGACCTGCACCTCCCCTGGGAGGTGTCCAGAGCTCCTCCAGTGTGCTCCAGACCTCTGCCATCTTGGAAACAGAGGTGCTGCTGGCACACTGGACTGCTCTGAGTGGCCAGTGCCACCAGGTGACGTCAGAGACTCCTTGTGATAGGCTCCTTCAGGTGTTGCTAGCCTATCCTCTCTCCTAGGTAGCCAAACCCTCTTTTCTGGCTATTTAGGGTCTCTGTCTCTGGGGAAACTTCAGATAACGAATGCATGAGCTCAGCCGAGTTCCTCTGCATCTCTCTCTTCACCTTCTGATAAGGAATCGACTGCTGACCGCGCTGGAAGCCTGCAAACCTGCAACATAGTGGCAAAGACGACTACTGCAACTCTGTAACGCTGATCCTGCCGCCTTCTCGACTGTTTTCCTGCTTGTGCATGCTGTGGGGGTAGTCTGCCTCCTCTCTGCACCAGAAGCTCCGAAGAAATCTCCAGTGGGTCGACGGAATCTTCCCCCTGCAACCACAGGCACCAAAAAGCTGCATTACCGGTCCCTTGGGTCTCCTCTCAGCACGACGAGCGAGGTCCCTCAAATCCAGCGACTCTGTCCAAGTGACCCCCACAGTCCAGTGACTCTTCAGTCCAAGTTTGGTGGAGGTAAGTCCTTGCCTCACCTCGCTGGGCTGCATTGCTGGGAACCGCGACTTTGCAGCTACTCCGGCCCCTGTACACTTCCGGCAGAAATCCTTTGTGCACAGCCAAGCCTGGGTCCACGGCACTCTAACCTGCATTGCACGACTTTCTAAGTTGGTCTCCGGCGACGTGGGACTCCTTTGTGCAACTTCGGCGAGCACCGTTTCATGCATCCTCGTAGTGCCTGTTTCTGGCACTTCTCCGGGTGCTACCTGCTTCAGAGAGGGCTCCTTGTCTTGCTCGACGGCCCCTCTCTCGGCTGGTCCAATTTGCGACCTCCTGGTCCCTCCTGGGCCTCAGCAGCGTCCAAAAACGCTAACCGCATGATTTGCAGCTAGCAAGGCTTGTTGGCATTCTTTCGGCGGGAAAACACGTCTGCACGACTCTCCACGGCGAGATGGATCCGTCCACCAAAGGAGAAGTCTCTAGCCCTTTTCGTTCCTGCAGAAACCTCAGCTTCTTCTGTCCAGTAAAGGCTTCTTTGCACCCGCAGCTGGCATTTCCTGGGCATCTGCCCATCTCCGACTTGCTTGTGACTTTTGGACTTGGTCCCCTTGTTCCACAGGTACCCTAGATTGGAAATCCACAGTTGTTGCATTGCTGGTTTGTGTCTTTCCTGCATTATTCCTCTAACACGACTTCTTTGTCCTTAGGGGAACTTTAGTGCACATTGCACTCACTTTTCAGGGTCTTGGGGAGGGTTATTTTTCTAACTCTCACTATTTTCTAATAGTCCCAGCGACCCTCTACAAGGTCACATAGGTTTGGGGTCCATTCGTGGTTCGCATTCCACTTTTGGAGTATATGGTTTGTGTTGCCCCTATCCCTATGTTTCCCCATTGCATCCTATTGTAACTATACATTGTTTGCACTGTTTTCTAAGACTATACTGCATATTTTTGCTATTGTGTATATATATCTTGTGTATATTTCCTATCCTCTCACTGAGGGTACACTCTAAGATACTTTGGCATATTGTCATAAAAATAAAGTACCTTTATTTTTAGTATAACTGTGTATTGTGTTTTCTTATGATATTGTGCATATGACACTAAGTGGTACTGTAGTAGCTTCACACGTCTCCTAGTTCAGCCTAAGCTGCTCTGCTAAGCTACCATTATCTATCAGCCTAAGCTGCTAGACACCCTATACACTAATAAGGGATAACTGGGCCTGGTGCAAGGTGCAAGTACCCCTTGGTACTCACTACAAGCCAGTCCAGCCTCCTACAAATGCAAAGCAATGATCCACTGTGGAATGAACCTCATGAAAGCCCCTTGCTCAATTGAAATGAACTTATTCTCCTAATCCCATTCCTTGACTTCAGATAATAGGAGTTTTGAAAAAACCTTCTCAGAAAAATCCAGAAGATTATCATTCCTTTTTTCTGTATGGGCTTCACTACCGAGCCTTTCCAGGAGGGTGGATGGGACCTCATTGTACCTCTCCAACTAAAGGAGTGAGCATAAACCCCCTGGCCAGCAGTCGCTATTCACCTTAATCAACACTGCAGGTTGTCAGGTCCCACGATCCTAAGGAACTTACGGTGATCAATTGTCAACTTGCTCTCTTAGGACAAGAACCAGCTTCAAACCAAACAGATAGTTGGACACAACTCTGAGCTGGTTTGCGCAGGTGGTGAGCCACAGAGATCCTTCAGGTATGACATCCAGACATCCTCAGTGATCAGGCAGGTACGCGCCCCTGATGAGCACTGCTGAGTTTATTCACCTTTTGCCAGACAGCTCTTTGGTCCCCATGCTGAATTACCACTAACATATCTGTCCAGTGCTCATGAAAAAGGCAGTTTTTTCTCTGAGCCGTTGCCTGTACTGCCTCCCTAGGCACTTCAGATCTCCCCCAGAGAAAGTCTCAGACCTTGCTGGTATTGTCCTGTTGCTTCCTCAAATAGGATTTCGGCCCATATTTATACTTTTTGACGCTAAACTGCGCTAACGCAGTTTAGCGTCAAAAAATTTTGCGCCGTCTAACGCCATTCTGAAGCGCCATGCGGGCGCCGTATTTATGGAATGGCGTTAGCCGGCGCAAGCAGACCGGCGCTGCCTGGTGTGCGTGGCAAAAAACCACGTAGACCAGGCAGCGCCGGCGTTGGGCAAAAATGACGTTAGGGCGTCTTAAAATGGGGCAAGTCAGGTTGAGGCAAAAAAATCGTCTTAACCCGACTTGCGCCATTTTTTAACGACGCCCATCCCCCATCAACATGACTCCTATCATTGTAAAGATAGGAGTCATGCCCCCTTGCCCAATGGCCATGCCCAGGGGACTTCTGTCCCCTGGGCATGGTCATTGGGCATAGTGGCATGTAGGGGGGCACAAATCAGGCCCCCCTATGCCAAAAAAAATTATTAGAAAAAAAAAATAAATACTTACCTGAACTTACCTGAATGTCCCTGGGGTGGGTCCCTCCAGCCTTGGGTGTCCTCCTGGGGTGGGCAAGGGTGGCAGGGGGGGTCCCTGGGGGCAGGGGAGGGCACTCTGGGCTCATTTTGAGCCCACTTGTCCCTTAACGCCATCCCTGACCCAGGCGTTAAAAAGCGGCGCAAATGCGCCGTTTTTAGCCACGCCCACTCCCGGGCGTCTCTTTTGCCCGGGAGTATAAATACCACGTAAAGGCCTGGGAGTCATTTTTTAAGACGGGAACGCCTCCCTTGCATATCATTAACGCAAGGAAGGGGTTCACGCTAAAAAATGACGCACATTCCGGGAACTTTGGCGCTAGACGCCTCTAACGCCATAGTATAAATATGGCGTTAGTTGGCGTTAGTTTAGCGTCGAATTTGCGTCGAAAAAAACGACGCAAATTCGGCGCAAACGGAGTATAAATACGGGCCTTAACGCCATGCCTGACCCAGGCGTTAAAAAGCGGCGCAAATGCGCCGTTTTTAGCCACGCCCACTCCCGGGCGTCTCTTTTGCCCGGGAGTATAAATACCACGTAAAGGCCTGGGAGTAATTTTTTAAGACGGGAACGCCTCCCTTGCATATCATTAACGCAAGGAAGGGGTTCACGCTAAAAAATGACGCACATTCCGGGAACTTTGGCGCTAGACGCCTCTAACGCCATAGTATAAATATGGCGTTAGTTGGCGTTAGTTTAGCGTCGAATTTGCGTCGAAAAAAACGACGCAAATTCGGCGCAAACGGAGTATAAATACGGGCCTTCATCTTCTGGCAAGAAACATCAAACCCTCCTACCCTACTGTCCTGGCCTTTCCCCAAACCCTATAGTTGTTCAAATTTGCTCCAATACACAATAACACATTTTCTAAAAGCATTTTGTACCAAACAGTTTTATTTTGGATTGACTCTGACAGCACATCAACACAGTGCGACGCTTGAAATGTGGCCAGATGGTGGAGCTACGGAGGGTCCCAGGAGTCGTGAGTCTTGGCGGGAAGCTCAAACCAAAAGGTAAAGCCCTTCCTGCCCTTGACAGTTCCTCAAAATATAAAGTGGCAGAGAGAGCACAGGGGTTGCTTCCCTGAAAATCAATATAGTACCCAAACCCCCATGTTGGGACAAAACTATAGTCAATCGGGCAGCCATGGAGCCAAAACGAAAAGTTTGGGCAGCTGGAAATCCTTCCCAAAATCACCATTTAAACCCAGGAGACCATAGTCTGCCAACCATTGCGCACAGGCTGTTACTCTTACTTGGTTGCGCCTCGGGGGGGGGGGGGGGGGGGGGGGGGGGGCGGTAGGTATATTATGTACATTATAGTGTACTAAGATCTCCGTCAGCACCGCATCCGAATAACTTGGGTACAGACCGGCCCTGACATCCCCAGTCAGAATTAGCACAGACTTCGGAAATGTCCTCATCACTTACTGGAAGGAGCGATCAGAAGTGTCACCCGGCTGTCCCTTCTCCAATCATCCTCTGTGTATAGAAACATCTATCAATACAAACTGGCTGTGAACATTCACCTCCGCCCAGAGTTCTGCTGCTATCATTTGTACTCCACTAGAAAGGGAGATCACCTCCGAGGTTTTCATTACTAGTTAGTGGAGATTAGGGTCAACACGCCCCCTGAGCCTCTACCCGAACCCCGTTTGTTACCCACACAGTTGACAGTTACAAAGCCCTCAATGGTTTTGTCCACTCGCAGCCAAGACTCCTGCATAAACGCTGTTGGAAATGGCCTCTCTGCAGGGTCACCCCAAACTTTTTGCCTTCCTCCTCTTCTTTTTCTGACCTAATTTTTGCTTGCTTTAGGTGCTAAAGTGCATGTGCTCTCTCCCCAAAAACATGGTAACATTGGCTCATGCCCAACTGAAATATTTGGTTTACTTAGAAGTCCCTAGTAAAGTGCACTATGGCCCATATTTATACTTTTTGACGCAAACCAACGGCGGCACTGGTTTGCGTGAATTTTTTTTATCCGCCGGCTAACTCCATTCCTACGCACTATGCGGGCGCCTTATTTAAGGAATGACGTTAGCAGGCGCTATGGACTGGTCAGAGTAAAAAAAAAAGACTCAAACCAGGCAGCGCCGGCGTTTGGAAAAATGGGGGTTGTGCATCAAAAAATGGTGCAAGTCAGGTTTGAGGCAAAAATCATGCCTCAAACCGGACTTGCGCCATTTTTTGACGCACAACCCCCATTGAAATGACTCCTGTCTTAGCAAAGACAGGAGTCATGCCCCCTTGCCCAATGGCCATGCCCAGGGGACTTGTGTCCCCTGGGCATGGTCATTGGGCACAGTGGCATGTAGGGGGGGCCAAATTAGGCCCTCCTATGCCACTTTAAAAAAAGAAAATACTCACCTCAACTTACCTGTACTTACCTGGGATGGGTCCCCCCATCCATGGGTGTCCTCCAGGGGTGGGCGAGGGTGGCAAGGGGTGTCCCTGGGGGCAGGGAAGGGCACCTCTGGACTCCTTCCATGGTCAGAGACCATGGAAGTGAGCCCACAGGTCCCTTAACGCCTGCCCTCACCCAGGCATTAAAAAACGGCTCACATCAGGCTGTGCGCAATTTTTTAAGGCCCGCCCCCTCCTGTGCATCAAAATGATGCAGGAGAATAAATAAGACGCACAGGCCTTAATGTCATTTTTTGGGCGGGAACGCCTACCTTGCATGTCATTAACGCAAGGCAGTTTCCCGCATCCAAACAATGACGCACATTGAGGAATTTTGACATCCGCGGCCGTCAAAGTTTAAATATGGTGCACGGTTTGCGCCGAATGTGCGTCCAAATTTTGGATGCACATTCAGCGCAAACAGAGTATAAATATGCCCCTATATGTGCCCGGTGCCTGTAAATAAAATGCTACTAGTGGGCTTGCAGCACTGGTTGTGCCACCCACATAAGTAGCCTCTTAACCATGTCTCAGGCCTTCCATTACAAGGCCTGTGTGTACAGTTTCACTGCCACTTCGTCTTGGAATTTGAAAGTACTTGGCAAGCCTTAGAGTCCCCTTTTTCTACATATAAATCACCCCTAAGGTAGGCCCTAGGTAATCCATAGGGAGGGATGCTATGTAGGTAAAAGACAGGACATATACATGTGTATTTTATACGTCCTGGTGGGGGAAAACTCCTAAATTTGTTTTCCACTACTGTGAGGCCTGCTCCTTTCATAGGCTACCATTAGGGCTACCCTCATGTACTGTTTGAGTGGTAGATGCCGATGGGAAAGAGGTAGCCAGGTCATATTTAGTGTGGCCAGAATGATAATCCAAAATCCTGCTTCTTGGTGAAGTTGGATTTTATATTACTATTTTAGAAATGCCACTTTTAGAAAGTGAGCATTTCTCTGGCCTTAAAATCCATTTGTGCCTTACAGCCTGTCTCCAATCAACGTCTGTGCTGGTTGACAACTTCCTTGTGCATTTCATTTCCCTAGACACTTCAGATCTTCCCCAGAGAAAGTCTCAGACCTTGCTGGTATTGTCTTGTTGCTTCCTCAAATAGGATTTCATCTTCTGGCAAGAAACATCAAACCCTCCTACCCTACTGTCCTGGCCTTTCCCCAAACCCTATTTTCATTCCAGTCATCCTTAGTTTTTCATTCCAGTCATCATCTTTCATGAGTCGGTTAAACCTGTGGATGTTCCAGTTCAGGATTCTCAGGCGGCGAGAGGACTCCCTGTTCTATGCATCATTTTCCCAGCATTCCCCATCTTGGGATCCCTGGAAATGCAGCTGAGAGGTATTTAACATAATTCGATGGGAAGGACCTGAATGCTCTAAAGGCCTGTCATACATAATTACAACTCTCAGATTATCCAGGTACTGAGTGGCCACCCCAACACCCTGCCTAAAAACCCCCGGAGGGCCCCTAAGCATGACATGGGATGAGATAAAGTCCCACTGATCCGAGGCTACCCCTCTACGAAAACTAGGAGTATGAGTAGGGCGTGAATCTCTTGTAATACTTTCACCCTTTACTGGGATTCTTATTCCCAGCCAACCCCATTTAAATCATCTTCTGCCTCCACCACCATGTTAGCGATCAAGGGAGAGATAAAATCTATCTCAGTTAGTTCCCTCCCCCCTCACCGGGGAGGAAGTCCAAATGGAGTTAGGGGCATATTTCGATGTCGGCGGAGGGGAATACTCCATCACAAGGGTGACAGATATCCCCGTCCGCTGGCTTTGTGATACCATGATATCCTATGGGTGTCGTAAGACGGTGGACGAGATATCCGTCACTTTTGTGACACAGTATTCCCCTCCGCCGACATCTAAGTCAGGCACAGAGTCACCTGTCAACATCCCTGACAAGGAAGGGATTTGTTGAAACACTGCTGACACCTTAGACCGATTCAGAGGTCTCCATTTTCTAGCTCTCCTGCCCTTGCGTACAATATCCAGTAGCAAGGTACGTGTCCCCGTATGTGTCCCCTAACTGGGCATTTATTACTTCCCCCTGCTTCAGCCCGTGTCCCCTTCAGCTCCCAGGGCTGAAACTCTTTCTTGTGTAGGTTCCTGTTCTCTTAGGGGGTTCCACTTACCAACTTCCTGTTTGTTACCCTGCTTTGGGGGCTCTTGAGTGATGCTGTTGAGGCCCCATAAAGGGGAGGCTGTGAGCAGGCATTATCAGGCCCCCCAACATTCACCTGCAACTGAGTAGCTTCGACCTTCAAAGTGCCCCTATGAGTAACCCTCCCTTCAGGCTTCAACCTCTCCAACAACCTCTCCCGCCAGGCAGGAAGAGCCCAGGGAGGGCAGGCCGGATCCTGAAGACTCACGGCTTCCACATTAGGCCCCACGGGGCTCGCTACAGGAGGCAGCGCTCAGGGAGGGCAGGCTGGACCCTGAAGTCTCACAGCTCCCACATTAGGCCCCACTACAGGAGATAGAGCTCAGAGAGGGCAGGCTGGACCCTAAAGACTCACAGCTCCCACATTAGCCCCCATGGGGCTCCTACAGGAGGCAGAGCTCAGGGAGGGGAGGCCGGACCCTGAAGACTCACGGCTCCCACATTAGCCCCCACGGGGCTCACCGCAGGAGGAAGAGCCCAGGCCGGAGCCCTGAAGACTCACGGCTCCCACATTAGACCCCACGGGTCTCGCTAAAGGAGGCAGAGCTCAGGGAGGGCAGGCCGGACCCTGAAGACTCATGGCTCCCACATTAGACCCACAGGGCTCGCTACAGGAGGCAGAGCTCAGGGAGGGCAGGCCGGACCCTGAAGACCATGGCTCCCACATTAGCCCCCACGAGGCTCGCTACAGGAGGCAGAGCTCAGGGACGGCAGGCCGGACTCTGAAGACTCACGGCTCCCACATTAGCCCCCACGGGGCTCGCTACAGGAGGCAGAGCTCCCTCACGTGACTGGATTGCAGGGCTTGACTAGAGCTCACAACCACAAGAGTCTCCAGGATTCCTTGCAAGGGCTTTTGCATCAATAGAACAACAGCCGGCAGCAACCACTAAGCATCAAGTCAGAGGACGAGATGCAACCCCCCCTCCCAGTGCTGCAGCCCTTGTAGTTCTCTGAGCGGAGGATGCTGGGATACAATACATGTACTGTTGTGGGATTTGTATCATGATAGTCTCTCACTCCATGTGAAATGATGGGGGATGGAGGGAGTTTTTTCTTCGATTCTTTCTTTGCAGTGCTCTTTACAAACTGCAAACAATAAAAGCTGTCTTAAAAAAAACAAGCATTCCCAATGCAATAGGTCTCACATTTGTGAGACTTTGAGCTATTGGCGTTGTAAATGACAGTGGGGGTTATTACAACTTTGGAGGAGGTGTTAATCCGTCCCAAAAGTGACGGTAAAGTGACGGATATACCACCAGCCGTATTACAAGTCCATTATATCCTATGGAACTCGTAATACGGCTGGTGGTATATCTGTCACTTTAACGTCACTTTTGGGACGGATGAACACCTCCTCCAAAGATGTAATAACCCCCAGTGTCTTCTACCCATGTATTTTGGTTTGGAGTGGAATTATGTGATGTGGAGTGGAACTATGTGGGTTGCATTGGAATAAAAACACTCCCAACACCCTCCAGTTCTTTTCTTTGCCAGCGCAGTGTCATATCACCGTGCCTCAAACATAATAATGCTCTGTACCTCTCATGAGCGCCCCCACAAAATATTAGGGTGGCCTGCATGATTGATTAATAATTGCCCATAAAATGATTGTGACCCTAAATCTTCCCAAATTAATTTCACTGAAAGGCTACAGTTAACACAAATTTCACCTAAGTTAATAGAAAAGCACAGAACGATAAATATTTTTGCTGCAAAAATATGTAAAATTAAATGCTAGACATTCCCTGCTCATTACAATTGATCTTCATCCTTCTAATGCTGCTTATGGAGCTGCACACCTAATGCAGTAATAGAACATCATTCTTCTCAAACGTTTCCCTAAACCAATCTTCCAAAGTGTGGACTGTGAGGTGAATGACTATGAACGTGTCCCTGTGTAATGTTACTGGTGCTAATGTAAGGCGCTCCAGTACCTTCGGGTCGAGTTCGCGCTATATAAAACTACAAAATAAAAATGGTAGATGCCCTTCTCCTTAGTGATTTACCATTCATTTTGTAAGGGGCAGCATTGGGGCAGCATTGGGACACATCAAAGTTTGGGAGAATCTGGTGAGGTCAGCCTGAAAAATGTGGATCACAACATGCACACAGGGCCTAGCGGCGCCCAAGGCTTCTTCCTGATCGGTTTACATAGACTCGTGCTGTTGTTAGAGAGTCTGCACAGCTGACGGAGACCCTCGAGGTCCCACCAGCCTTTGCACTTCTTCCCCCACCCTAAGGGCTGCAGCCCTGGAGACTTTCACGCAAAAAACCAAAGGCCGCAGGTGTGAGCACGGCAGCTATGCTTGTTATCTCAGAACATACCACGGATGATAAATTGGGAAAATAAAAGATCGCTTGCACGCTGTACAAGAGTCAGTCATTATACTACATGCCCGGAGAGCAGTAGTAGAGTAGGGGGGATAAAATGTACATTTTCCTTCAATAACGCGAGAATTATTTCAGAAAAGTTGTCTCTTTCAGGTCTTCCATGCTATCATAAATCACATATGATAAAAGCTCCTATCATTCTAAAATGGTCGCTGTATTTCACCAAAAGATTTTACTTTTGTGCGGGGACCCTTGAAAAGCAGTCAGTCTTTTGTTTTCTGCAGTAAACTACGCTCCAGCTTGCGGCTGCTCTTCCAATAAATACTTTGTGTAAGAGGCCCTGGCCTTTGCTTGGAAGAGTTAGATGGTTTAGGCGCGTCCCAAGTGCCCCGGCTCATTGTGCGTGTTTACTAGGCCTCGCTGAACTCGGAGAACAGTCCCCAGGAGAAGTGACACAGCACCGCGCTTCCAAGCAGTGGTGGGTGGAGGCAGAAACGCAGGCAACTTACAAATAGAACGATGGGCGGGAGGTGGTGGGGCACTGACCGCACTGGGGCATTAACTAAACTGTGACATGAACAGGAAACGCAGCGACGGGAGGCACCGCAAGCAGAGTCACAAGAAACAAGCATTTGAACTGCAATAGGTCTTGTGTTCGCTCGAAATTCAGCTATTAGCGTTTTCTTGCCACAAACTGAAAATAAAAAGTAAAACAGGTCACAATAAGCGCCCGGTTCAAAGCAACGCCATGAACTCGCAGAGACAGACAAAAGGAACAAGCATTTGCAATGCAAGAACAGAAAATGCGCAAGGGAGAGTAAGGAATGGAATAAACAAAGTCACACATGACTGCAGATGAAAGTAAGTAATAGACTAGAGCCCTGTTAACAGAAACAGCCTGGAGCCACTGAAACATCCAGCGCTCTGGTCAAATGCTATTAGCCTAAGAAAAAAGTAATCCCTAAGCACATGCTACATAGGCGCAAGTGGAAGGGTACAAGTACTAGGGCCATGCTCCAGGGGAGGGTACAACTGTGGAAAAGGTGGGACACAGAGCAAGGATTGACCACTAGCAAACAAGGATGTTTTAAGGACACAAACAAATCAGTGAAAAAGCAGAGACCCCACAAAGTATAGAAGTATATACTAAAGTATATACAAGAGGTATTGAATGCTCGACCTAACAATATCCATCAACGTGCTCCTCGGAGCTGCCGACCACAACAGACCTGAAACAGCCCAAGGAAGCCTAAAACTGCTGTCGACCTCTTGCAGTGAAAATATCCTCAGGAATACTGAACTCACGCCAGTGATGAGCAGGGGTGATGGGCCGGGCTGGTACTGTAAAAAGAGACAGAACAGATGGAGCAGCAGAGAGCTGCTGACTGGGAACTGCTGGGAGCTACTGGTGGCTGTTGGGAGGGGAGCCGCTGGTGTGGGCACGAGCACAACAGCAGACAGCTGGTGACTGGGAGATACTGGGAACTGTTAGGGGATGCTGGGAACTGCTGGGAGCCGCTGGAAGCCACTGGGAACTGCTGGGAGCTGCACAAGCACAACAGCAGACAGCTGCTGACTGGGAGATATTGAGAACTGCTGTGGTCGGCAGGCACGAGCAGAACAGCAGACAGCTGGTGACTGGGAGCCGCTGGGAACTGCTGGGGCCAGCACGAGCAGAACAGCAGACGGTGGTATCTGGGAGCTGCTAAGAACTCCTGGTGCAGGCAGGCACGAGCACAACAGCAGACAGCTGGTGACTGGGAGCTGTTGGGGCATGCACAAGTACAACAGCAGACAGCTGCTGACTGGGAGCTGCTATGAACTGTTGAAAGCTGCTGGGAACTGCTGCAGCGGGCAGGCATGAGAACTACAGCAGAAAGCTGGTGAATGGAAGCCGCTGAGAACTGCTGGGGCGGACAGGCATGAGCACAACAGCAGACATCTGATGACTGGGAGCTGCTGGGAACTGCTGGGGCAGGCATGCACAAGTACAACAGTAGACATCTGGTGACTGGGAGCCGCTGGGAATTGCTGGGGCGGGCAGGTACGAGCACAACAGCAGACAGCTGCTGACTGGGAGCTGCTGAGAACTGCTGGGAGCTGTTGGGGCAAGCAGGCACTAGGCAGAAATGTGAGGGGGAGGAGGGGAGGAAAAAAAATACAAGCTGAGGACTTGCCACTTGGAAAATTGGTTAAATCACAAAATGGTAAGATAATTTGACGAATTGCACTAAGTTGTTACAGATTTATCAGTCAGTCGATGTTTCTGCAATGCTCAGTGTAAGCTGGGTCAGACTGTATTATGTGGTATAAATTCAATGGGTCACTGCCTGACCATTACAACATCTGTTTGTTGCCTTAGCCAAGAGAAATGGGGAGGCAATAGAGACAACACATGACTTACCTCCCCCTACAGTTGCAAGACATTAACCACCACCCCTCAAGCTTCCTCGCAGTCCATACAACCCGCTGCCACATTAGCAGTCTGTGATACATTTCCCTTTTGCCTGGCATGGATATCACACCAAGCAAGCCTCCTGAGGCCTGGATTCAATGGGCATCGGGTCCCGACAGGCACCAAGGGCGTCAGGGGAGAACACTGGGACCAAAACAGAGCATCAACCCGTGGCCCGAGGGTCAAAACCCCCAAAAACTGAACTCTCTGAGCCATATGCAGGGCACCAAGACCTGACAGTCAGGAAAGCAGGCAGCGGGCCAAGGAAGGAGCAGCTCTGGGGGTGGGCATGATCACGACGTGGAGCACTGAGTCATTTCAGTGAATCTCAGTGTGTGCCAAGACTGGTCACTGAGTCTCAGTGTGTGACAAGGCTTGTCACTGAGTCTCTGTGTGCCAAGACTGGTCACTGAGTTTTGGTGTATGCCAAGACTGGCCATTGAGTCTCAGTGTGTGTCAAGACTGGTGACTGATTCTCAATGTGTCCCAAGACTGGTCACTGAGTCTCAGTATATGAGAAGACCGGTCACTGAGTCTCATTGTGTGTCAAGACTGGTCACTGAGTATCAGTGTGTGTTTCAGTGGGGGTCACTGAGTCTCAGTCTATGAGAAGACTTGTCGCTGTGTCTCAGTGAAAGCCAAGACAGGTACTGAGTCTTGGTGTGTGCCAAGACTAGTGATTCAGTATGTGTAGGACTGGTCACGGAGTCTCAGTGTGTGTCAAGTCATTCCAATGAATATCAGCCATGAAAGCAAGAAGCAGCTCTGGAGGTGGACACGAGCACGACGTGGAGCACAGAGTCATTTCAGCGAATATCATTGTGCACAAAGAGTGTTCACTGAGTCTGTGTATGCCAGAAATTGTCACTGAGTCTCGGTGTGTGCCAAGACTGGTACTAAGTCTTGGTGTGTGCCAAGACTGGCTATTGAGTCTCAGTGTGTTCCAAGACTGGTGACTGAGTCTCATTGTGTGCCAAGACTGGTCAATGAGTCTTAGTGTGTGTCAAGACTGGTCACTGAGTCTCAGTATATGAGAAGACTGGTCACTGAGTCCTGGCGTGTGCCAAGACTGGTACTGAGTATTGGTGTGTGTCAAGTCATTCCAGTGACTATCAGCAGAGCGAGCAAGAAGCAGCTCTGCAGGTGGACACGAGCACTGTGTAGAGCACAGAGTCATTCCAGTGAATATCCATCTGCAGGAAGACTGGTCACTGTGTCTGTGTGTGCCAAGGCTTGTCACTGAATCTCGGTGTGTATCAAGACTGGTACTGAGTCTCTGTATGTGCCAAGATTGGCCATTGAGTCTCAGTGTGTGCTGAGACTGGTGACTGATTCTCATTGTGTTCCAAGACTGGTCCCTGAGTCTCAATGTATGAGAAGACTGGTCACTGAGTCTTGGTGTGTGCCAAGACTGATCACTGAGTCTCAGTGTGTGCCAAGACTGGTCACTGAGTCTCACTGTGTGCAAAGATTGGTCACTGAGTCTCGGTGCGTGCAAAGACTGGCCACTGAGGGGGTCATTCTGACCCCGGCGGTCATGGACCGCCGGGGCCGGCGGTAGCACCGCCAACAGGCTGGCGGTACTCCGCCGGGCATTCTGACCGCGGCGGTACAGCCGCGGCCAGAAACGGAAAGTCGGCGGTGTACCGCCGACTTTCCGCTCCCCATGGGAATACGCTATGCGCCGCCATGGGGATTCCGACCCCCTCACCGCCATCCTGTTCCTGGCGGTTCCGCCCACCAGGAACAGGATGGCAGTGAGGGGTGTTGTGGGGCCCCTGGGGGCCCCTGCAGTGCCCATGCCAATGGCATGGGCACTGCAGGGGCCCCCGTAAGAGGGCCCCACTTTGTATTTCAGTGTCTGCTTTGCAGACACTGAAATACGCGACGGGTGCCACTGCACCCGTCGCACATCCTCCACTCCGCCGGCTCCATTCGGAGCCGGCATCCTCATGGAGGGGTGTTTCCCACTGGGCTGGCGGGCGGCCTTTTGGCGGTCGCCCGCCAGCCCAGTGGGAAACCCAGAATACCCGCGGCGGTCTTTTGACCGCGCAGCGGTATTCTGGCGGTTCCCTCCAGACGGGCGGCTCCCGCCGCCCGCCGGGGTCAGAATGACCCCCTGAGTCTCTGTGCGTGCCAAGCCTTGTAACTGAGTCTTGGTGTGTGCTAAGACTGGTCACTGAGTCTCAGTGTATGAGAACACTGGTTACTGAGTCTTGGTGTGTACCAAGTCTGGCCGCTGAGTTTCAGTGTGTGTGCCAAGACTGGTCTCTGAGTTTCAGTGTATGAGAGGACTGGTCACCGACCCTCGGTGTGTGCAAAGACTGGTCACTATGTCTCAGTGTATGCCAACACATTTCACTGAGTCTCCATGTGTGCCAAGACTGGTCACTGAATCTCACTGTGTACAAAGACTGGTTACGGATTCTCAATGTGTGCCAAAACTGGTCACTGAGTCTCAGTGTGTGTCAAGACTGGTCCCTGAGCCTCAGTGTGTGCCAAGATTGATCACTGAGTCTCAGTGTGTGCCAAGATTGTTCACCGAGTCTCCATGTGTGACAAGACTGTTCAATGAGTCTCAATGTAAGAGAAGACTGGTCACTGACTCTCAGTGTGTGCCAAAACTGGTCACTGAGTCTCAGTGTGTGCCAAGACTGGTTGATTCTCAATGTGTGCCAAGACTGCTCACTGAGTCAGAAAACCGGGGCCGGTGGTTTTCCGCCGGTTTACCCCCGGCTGGGCGAATCCGCCAGGGCAGCGCTGCAAGCAGCGCTGTCCAGGGGATTCTGACCCCCTTCCCGCCAGCCTGTTTCTGGCAGTTTTCACCGCCAGGAAGAGGCTGGCGGGAACGGGTGTCCTGGGGCCCCTGGGGGCCCCTGCACTGCCCATCGCAATGCAGAGTTGCTTTGTGACAACGAATGCGGTCGCAAACCAACTCGCAGTTACCACCATGGGACCCCTTCCCCTTTGTGAATGCCGAAAAAAACGAAACCAAATGGTTTCGGTTTAGTTTTCATTTTGCAGCTCGTTTTCCTTTAAGTAAAACGGGCTGCAAAATGAAAAAAAAAACTGCTTTATTGAAAAAGCAGTCACAGACATGGAGGTCTGCTGACTACAGCAGGCCACCATCCCTGTGAGTGCAGGGACTCGCTATGGGGTTGCAAACTGCGACCCACCTCATGAATATTGATGAGGTGGGTCTTTGCGACCCCATAGCGAGTCGCAGAAGGTGTCTGAGACACCTTTCTGCATCCAATTTTGCGAGTTGCAAATTGCGAGTCGGATAGACTCGCAATTTGCAAATCGCAAAATTGGAGTTTGTTACATCTGGCCCTAAGAATCTGAGAGGGAAATTGAGTGAGCATAAGTGTTTGCCAGGTCTGGAGGCATGCAATGTTCGAACTGAAAATTACTGCATGTATTATTTCAGCATTATCCCTCAGTAGGTGTGCTGCATCTGGACTGCCACTTACTGTGTATGTATGGTTGGACTGTGACTTAGTGTGTGTGTCATTTGTGGACTGTGACTGAAGGTGTTCAAATGCTTAACACTGAATCTCAGTAGGTGCAAAGGCTGACAATTGCCTCTCAGTGTGTGCTGATGCTGCCCATTGCCTCTCAGTGTGTGTCAATGCTGACCATTGACTGTCAGTGTGTGCCAATGTTTTCCAGAGGCTCTAGTGTGTACCAATGCTGGCCATTGCCGCTGCGTGTGTGCCAGTGTGACCATTGCCTCTCAGTGTGTGCCGATGCTGACCATTGCCTCTCAGTATATGCCGATGCTGACCATTGCCACTCAGTGTGTGTCATTGCTGACCATTGCCTCTCAGTGTGTGTCAATGCTGACCATTGCCGCTCAGTGTGTGCCGATGCTGACCATTGACTGTCAGTGTGTGCCAATGTTTACCAGAGGCTCTAGTGTGTACCAATGCTGGCCATTGCCTCTGCGTGTGTGCCAGTGTGACCATTGCCTCTCAGTGTGTGCCGATGCTGACCATTGCCGCTCAGTGTGTGTCGATGCTGACCATTGCCGCTCAGTGTGTGTCATTGCTGACCATTGCCTCTCAGTGTATGCCGATGCTGACCATTGCCGCTCAGTGTGTGCCGATGCTGACCATTGTAGTTAGTGTGTGCCAATGCTTACCAGAGCCTCCAGTGTGTACCGATGTTGAACATTGCCTCTCAGTGTGTGTCATTGCTGACCTTTGCTTCTCAGTGTGTGTGTCAATGCTGACCATTGCTTCTCAGTGTGTGCCAAAGCTGTCCATTGCCTCTCAGTGTTTGTCATTGCTGACCATTGCTTCTCAGTGTGTGCCAATGCTGACCATTGCTTCTCAGTGTGTGCCAAAGCTGTCCATCGCCTCTCAGTGTGTGCCAAAGCTGTCTATCGCCTCTCAGTGTGTGCCAAAGCTGTCTATCGCCTCTCAGTGAGTGTCATTGCTGACCATTGCTTCTCAGTGTGTGTCAATGCTGACCATTGCTTCTCAGTGTGTGCCAAAGCTGTCCATCGCCTCTCAGTGTGTGTCAAAGCTGTCTATCGCCTCTCAGTGTGTGTCATTGCTGACTATTGCTTCTCAGTGTGTGCCAATGCTTACCAGAGCCTCTCAGTGGGTGCCAAGACCTGCCAGTGTCTCTCAATGAGTGTCAGTACGGACCATTGCCTCTCAGTGAGTGCCAAAACCTGCCAGTGTCTCTCAGTGTGCACCAGGAATGGGCTCCTGTCTAGTATAGTCACTGATTGTCAGTGGTTGTGCATGAAAATATTGAGTCCAGAGATATCGTCCTGCAAATACCACTACAATAAAACATCAGCTACCAACATATCATCAAAGTATACAAACATACAGAAGCAGACATTTACTGTTCTAACCCCACATCTGCCTTCTTGTCGATATTTTGTTCAACAACATTGTGGAGTTGATGTTCGTGCAGATCACTACAAGAAGTATAGAGCACAGTTAAAAAAATTTCACGCAATGCAACTTTCACTGCGTGAAAGGGAGAGAGCAGAGATGCTTCTTATATTCACAGATATGGTGTATTATTGCTCTCTGCCCACATTGGCTCGCTTTTGGCAGCCTAGCGCCAACGCAGGAACCCTTGCACCGCTGTGTTAGGGCGCCTCTGCTGCATGCAGGATTGTTTGTGTGCAGGAAGGGACACCTTACTGAGCAGAAACAATCCTTAGAGGCATTTTCCTCTTTCTATGTGTGCTGCACACTGCGGAGCTCATAGGAAGAGGAATAAACAAGAAGATGTTTCTAGTTGTTACACCGCTGACAGGTAGGGGCACCTTTTTGCTGTAAACCCAGGTATACATCTTTATAAATCTGGACCTCCTTGAAGCCGGCATTATCAAGGTGAAATGTTTTTCTTTCTGCATAAAATCTCCAGATTGCATGTGAGTTGCAGGACACAGAACTAGTGTAGATGTGTGGCATCCTTCTGAGTTTGCGTGGGCACAGGAATGTGTACTGGAAGGGTCGGCCTCCAGAACAAATCCTACACTATACAACACAATCTCACCTCCGCGGCGTGGTGCTAGGCTGTGTATTGTGTACACAGTCTTCTCTTCCCCCTGCGCTACACAGTGCAGCAGTTTGTCTGCTGCGTTGTGTGTGCTGCCATTAGGTGAGATTCCATTAGTCGTCCGCACTGACCGTGTATAGATTATAATTCATTTACTCTGGACAGACTGCATGGGACACAAAAAGACAAAAATGAGAGGTGTCGTCAGCCCCCCTGCCCAGACTGTATAACACTAACTAACGCCTTCAGGTGACGATTACTCACCTCTATCCTACTCATACTGTATAGGACTAACCATCGCCTTCAGATGAGGTTTACTCCCCTGTGTCCTGCCCAGACTGTATAACACTAACCATCGCCTTCAGATGAGGTTTACTCAACTCTGTCCTGCCCAGACTGTATAACACTAAGCATTGCCTTCAGATGAGGTTTACTCACCTCCGTCCTGGGAGGCTGCACTAGAATTACCTGTAGATGAAGTTTGATGCATTCTCTGAGGCCTCCTCGATGCCATCGGAGCCTCCACTAATGATCATCGTGCTCAGAGATGCAGGAAGCAGGGAGAGGTCCTAGGTCAGAGCCACATCTGATGAGCAGCCCCTGGGAGGAGTCTACATAGCAGGTAGAGACACAGGAAACTCCACCTAGAAAGTGCTGGTGGTGGTATTGTGCAATCTGTGTGTGAGGGGGAAATGATGATTGTGCAGTGCGCAGAATAACCTCCATATCTCACTCCTGAAGAGTGTGTGCATGAGTTGAAACTCCAGGGCGCACTCACTACTAAATAGGAGAATTTGAGGAAGGAGTAAGGATGGGTTTAGCGAAGATCAGGGGTGGTTTAGCCCATTGCTTTTCACAAACTGCACTGCTTAGAACATCCAGAAAGGGGCTCAAACCAGTAGTAAAGTACTCCATCTCAGGGCAGGAGTAAGTCTAGCGCCACACATGGCCAACGACTGGTACTGCAACACCCTCTGATTAAAAATAGTGGTGGGACAGAATAAACAAAATTATGTAAAATAGTTAAAAATATAACTACATCAAATGTCATTTTAAAGATCTCTAAAAGTAAAACACATGTATTATTTGATTATAAATTATTTTAACAATCTTATTGATAAATCAATTTGTTTATATTAAAATATAATTTAATTTTGTTAACTACATATGTCAATTTTAATAATTATTAATGGATAATAAAGAATTATATTTATGACCTTATATATGAATTGTTTTTTTATTTAAACAAGTACAAATATTTTATTCAATTTATTATGATAAAATAATTAAAGATTTAATTCAAAATTAAGTTAAAAGTGCTGTCCCGTTTTTTTGTTTTCCATTACATTTGAAATAAATAAATCTAAAAGGATTAAATATTCAACATATAATATATTTGTTTTTTTGCAGGTTAAATAAAGGTTTTCAATTCTCCCTGTAATTTACCATAGGGAGATTCCATAGTCCCATTGGTAAAGTATAGAGAAAACTAAAAATGTTTATTAAACTTTTTAAATAAATTACAAAAAGAGAATGCAGACTACTTTGGGATGTATATGGATTATGTCACTTGGCTATTCTGAACTTACAATGAAATGAGCTGATATTCTGTGGTCAAGTGACCTGCATTGGACATCTGTGGTTTCAGACAGATGGACATTAGGTATTTGTACTTTGCTGGAAAGATAAACAGATTATGGTTGAATTTCTTGAGCTGAATATGTAAAATAGGCTAGTCAGGGTCAGTATTCTTTTTCGGAATGAGGTTCCCAAGATAAAGAGACCCAAGGAACTGATGCCTACTGCTTCTGTTAATTACTGTCAGGACCTCTTGTTAGGGGCATCCGTCCCTTATGGCGGTTTGTGAGACACTGAGGTACCAGACAATTGCTCTTAGTAAGATGGCGGCTGCACACATGGTTTGCAGCTAGTACGCTAGCTGCTCCTGAGAGGTGTCATGAGGGCCCGCCAGGTTTCTTCTCCTGGTGCTGGTACATTGTACTTGGGGCCTCCCCTTTCATTAACAGCATGTTGTGAGGCATTCGCCGACCTGCTTTTATCATATGTAAGCCTATGACTCACTTCCTTTTTGCTGTATTGTTTGGGTTAGTTGGGATGTGCACATTGTCCTATGTTTGAACTGTTATCCCCACAAGCCTCCTGGTACAATAATAATGGTGGTATAATTGTGATGATATGAGGATAAGACAAACGCTTTGCTTCTAATGTTTAGAAGATGAGGTATAGTTTGAACTTAGGGTAGCAGCGCACTATTGCCACGATTGATGGGACCAGGTGCAGCACTCCGTTGTGTATTTCCATGTAAACCCTTACACCGCGGCATTACTTCAGGACTCATCCGAGGACATGCACAGCCCCATTACCTGTAGTCTTCTACAGACTGGCCACGGTGCTGCCGACTCCTTGTACTGACTCTCCGTGGCTGATACAGGAGCAGGTGATCTCAGTAGTCTGATTTTATGTTGAGTCTGTAAAATGGTGCCCTGACTTCACATGAGACACACACAAGTAGTTTGGAGGATCATATGTGACCAAACTTTCTATATGTACCTGTTGACATTGGAGTTTATGTAGATGCTTCCATGGACGACACACAGTCACATAGAATTGTGTCACTTTTAGTTGCAGTAACTGGCCATTCTCGACCCGCTGCACTTCCTGGTATCAGATGCCAATTCCAGTTAAGTGTGAATCACTGTGGAGTTATGCAAGCCAAAAATAATTTCTGAGGTGTGAGTTGACTCAGCTCAGTGTTATTGAATGAACATGTCCTAAGGGCCAACTCTGTTTATTCTGCAGGTTATAAACTGATGGTCTTTGTCCTTATGAAACCCATGGAATGAGAGTTTTGGGTTGAAACATCATGCCGACATATCTCAAGAGTTGTCTTGTTGACAGTTTCTTTGAAAGTAGGTTAAGGAGTACTGCTTGGACTTGGTTTATCTTACCGCTCTATGACAACCTTGAATGTCCACGTGTATCCTAATGTTTAAGTGACATTACCACTAGTTTTGTGCACTGGGCCGTCTACACTATTACACATGTTTACTATCCATGAAGGAATAGGAGCGCAATTCTCTGGTTGCTCAAAGGCCATGTGATTTAGTTCTGATTACATGTTTTGAAACAATTGGTTAGTACTCACAGGTTGAATATACACACACCATACCCATGCAAATGAAGCCTAAGGAACCATTAAGCATCATTTCTGCCAGGGCCTTCCCTGCAAGAAGAAGAGCCTGAAACTCCTGAAGCATTCCTGGAGGCCACCTCCAAGACGTGAGCCACCAAAGAGCCAGTCTGTGAGCACTGCCCTGACGCAGTGTGAGTGTGATAATCCTGCTCTGCCCTCTCATGCCACTCACACCCCTTGACTTTGGGACACCCTGCATCTCTATTGGGGTTGTGTCCCACTGGCTGAGACAGTGAGGAACGTCTCCTTCATCCTGGGGCTCAGGACTGTGTCCCACCAAGTGAGATGCTGAGGTTGGCCCTCTTCACACCGGGGCTCAGGACAGTCTCTCATCAAGTGACACTTTTTATTCTGATTTTGGAGCAAATTGATTCCTCTCTGTAGTCGTTACAGTTCTGGAGATGCAGCTGTTTAAAGGCACAAAATCATGTTACCTGTAAATCCCAGGGCCTCCTGGGTGTATTCAGTTGGTGTCATCTGTCTGCAGTCAGTTCCATCATATGGGGTCCTAAAATATTGGTATCCCAGAGGCCTGGTCTGGCTTATGATGAGGATTGCACCAGTAGGTACACTTGCAAACACTGAATTTTAAAGTTTTAAAACCAATCCTCCCCTCCCGCTGAAACAGGTCTTACGGTAAGGCAACCAGACCGCTAGGGTTCAAATCATCAGGACACAAACTCACATATACCAGACCTTTTACCCCTGGAAAGTAACAGGAAATTAAATACAAGACGTAAGGGACAGGACCCTACTTTATGTCTCTAAGGGTGCAATTAGATATCTGGAAGTACAGCTGGCAGCTTCGCTATCGGGTTGGTATCATGTGAACATACCTTACAGAAACACAGGCCAGATGTCAGCTGACTAATAGAGGCTACCATTGGACCCAGAGGCTAGGGCTACCATAGGACCTATGGGTTAGGGCTATCATTGGACCCAGCGGTTAGGGCTACCTTTGGACCTAGGAGTTAGGGCACCCATTGGACCCATGACATAAATCTATCTTTGGACCCAGGAGTTAGGTGTTCCATTGGACCCAGGGTTTAGGGGTTCTATTGGACCCAGGAGTTAGAGATTTCATTGGACCCAGGAGTTAGGAGTTCCATTGGACTCAGGAGTCAGGGTTACCATTGGACTTTCCCTCCCATTTAAAAAGAACCTTTAGGACATCCAGGTAACTGGGAACAGGTGAAGAGTGTTTCCTGTGTGGGACTCCTAGTGCCTGGCAAGTGCCAACGAGTAGAAACTCTCCCTTTCCACCCTCTATGGGAAAGCAACCACTCAGACCTCGCTCTTAGGAAGCCGTACATCCATGTACCCATGTACATTCACTAGGTGAACATAACTACTACTGACGTACAGGTGACTATCACAACTGCCCCCTCCCACCTACTGGGCCCCCAGCTAACATTTCTGATATAAAGACACTTCAATCAAATTCCTTTTGCTTCAGTCTTTATTCTTTCATCTCTACTGCCTCAGCAACAGTTCTCCACACAGCTGCTCTTCTAGCTCCTCAACGTTCTACTGTCAACTCCAGCCCAATAACTGTCAGACTCTACCATTCTAAGGGGAAGGGGAGGTGGAACATACTACTTCTATCGGTGTAAATATTAAACTCCTATTAGGATAAACTTATTTATATAGAACAATATATATATAGCTTATTTAATTAAAACTGCGATACAACACATCTTCCCTTCTAACAAAACTAGAAATAGTACAGTCATCTGCTATCATTAATTACAGTTCATTATACTCAAGTAGTAATCTCGTAATCTTTATGCCAAACAGGAGGTTTAATTCGTCGGCTATATGTTCTTTTCTCATAACCTCCTTCATTGCGATTCTGTGGAACTTCCTGACTTCCTTCCGCTTCCTCAGGATTGCTTTCAGTCTTTTCTACACCCGGTGGCTGTTTGACGATCCTATCCATGCTCCAACACTGTCCATTCTCTAATACAACTACATTTCTTTTTACTTTGGCAATATTGAATGGGCCCATAAACTTGGTGTCTCTCACATTTGACCTCATTCCCTTCAATGGATTTTTAACATACACTCTGTCCCCTACCACCCACTGTTGTTGTTTCGTACCATGTTTCTTATCATACATTCTTCTGTATTTATCTTGGTGCAGAGATAATTTAAGTTTGATATGAGGGGTTGCAGGTTCACTCTTCTCTCCTCCACCTAACCATGAGGGAAAGAATTTTGTGCTTGGTTTTCTGCCTTTTAGCGCAGAAAACGGGGAAACTTTAGTGATTAAATTTGGAGTTGTATGGTATGCCCATAACATGTCTCTGATAGCATTTTCCACACTCAAATGATTAACACTAGCTAACTGTATGCATTCCTTGATCATACGATTGGTTCTCTCAATCAGACCATTTGCCCTTGGGCAATACAAAGCTGTAGTGAGGTGATTTATACTGAGAGATGCAAGGAAGTATTTCATTGCTAAAGAAGTCAACTGAACCCCATTATCAGTAATAAGGGTAGCTGGTATGCCCTCAATAGCAAACACATCCTTGAGGAAATTTATCACCGATTCAGTTGTGATTTGGTTAACTAATTTTGCATTTATCCAATGCGAGTGGTAGTCAATTAATACTAAGGCAAAGCGTTTGACTACTCCTGTCATGTTGATTGGCCCAATGATATCTAATGCCAGTTTGGACCAAGGTTTGTCAGGTATGGACACAGGAGAAATTGGGGTTTTGCGAATCAATTTCGTTTTATCACTGCGTGCACATATGGTGCAATCTTTGACTTCTGTTTCAGTCATGGAGTCCATATTAGGGAACCAGTACCGTTCCCTAATACGTGATTTTGTTAGGCTTCTGCCCAGATGGCCCTCATGAGCCAGCCTAATGATTTTGTGTCTTAAACTTGCAGGAGGTATTATTTTATCATTCCTAAATACACAATTTCCTATTTCATTTATTTCATATCTCACCTCCCAGTAGCTTTTAATAACTTCATCCAGATCCTTCCTGGATTCAGGCCATCCTTCCTTGGCTCTCAGTTTTAGCAAGGATAGAGATTCATCTTTTTGACATGCTGAATTCCATTCATCTTCATTGATAGAAGATGTAGAAACTACCAATATAGGATATTCTGGAGTATCAAAGTCTTCTACTACATCCAACGGAACTCTAGATAGAAAATCCGCAGCCAAATTTCTATTGCCAGGGAGGTACTCAACCTTGAAACAGAAGCTTTCAAGGCCCAAGGTCCACCTCGCAATCCTTGGAGTGCTGTTGTAAAATCCCTTAGTGGAGAATACATAAACTAAAGGTTTGTGGTCTGTGCGTATGGTAAATTGTGTACCCCAAAGAAAAAATTTAAAATGTTTAACAGCCCAGAAACATGCCAGAGCCTCTCTTTCAATGACTGAGTAATTGGATTCAGCTTTGCTTAGAGCCCTTGATGCAAAAGCCACAATCCTCTCTTTGCCATCAATGACTTGTGATAGTGTAGCCCCCAAACCCAATTTACTGGCATCTGTGGTGAGAATAGTTTTCCTTTCATGATTAAAATTACAAAGATATGGTGCTGATAAAATGGCCTGTTTAATCTTTTCAAATGCATAATCATGACATTCCCTCCATTTATAAGGTATGTGACTCTTAAGTAACTCTCTGAGATCATATGATGTATCTGAGAAGTTTTTTACATATTTGGCCATATATTCAGTGAGACCCAGAAATGACTTGAGTTCATCCTTATTTTTGGGCGCCTTTGCTTTTTTAACTGCCTCTACCAGGGAAGTTTTAGGTTTAAAACCATCTCTCGATATTGTATACCCTAGATAATCTACAGAACTCACACCAATCTGGCATTTTTCCTTCTTTAACGTTAAGCCTGCTGTTTTCAGTATACTCAGAACCCTCCTCAGGTTTGTGTTGTGTTCCTCAACTGTCGCCCCATAAATTAAAATGTCGTCCTGGAAACACAAAGTTTTAGGAGTGTCTCCTAAAATATGCTGCATGATTTTCTGAAACACTGCAGCAGCCGACGCCAGCCCGAACGGCATCCTATTGAACATAAAGGAACCCATAGGGGTGGTAAATGCCGTAAGCCACTTAGAATCTGGGTGAAGTTCTACTTGATGATATGCACTGGAAAGATCCAGCACCGAGAAACATACTGCATCTCCCATGGTACTTAAAATCTCATGGATTATAGGAAGAGGGTGTCTTTCTACCCAAATATTCCTATTCAGGTCTCTTAAATCAATACATACCCTGATGTCTTTTGAATTACTTTTCCTAGCAATCACAATGGGGGATAACCATTCAGAGCTGTCAATAGTTTGAATTATGCCTTGAGATTGCATTCTGTCAAGTTCCTCCTTGAGCGCCTGTTTCAGTAAATGGGGTATCGGTCTGGTTTTGTGTACGGTAGGCTTTGATTGGGGTTTCAACTTGATTTTGTGCTGAAATCCTGCTAATAAACCCAATTTTCCACTAAAAACTTCTGGGAATTCCTGAAAAATTTGTTCTTTTGAGTTGGGTTTGTCAATGATCAAAACTTGTTCTGGATTGTTTGGATCCAACTTAATCCCCAACTCCTTCTGATGCTGCCAGCCCAAAAGACTCGATCCCTCCTTTACAACATAAACCTTCCCCACAGTGGATCGACCCTTGAATGAAATAAGTGCTCTGAACATTCCTTTAAGAGGAATAGGGTCCTGGTTGTAACCTTTGGGGTTAATATCTGGTTCCGTTAAGCTGGTCACAATTCCATCATCAATTTTGTCAAGGTTCACAGCATTAATAATCGTAAAAGGGGAACATGAGTCAGCAAAGACCTTAACCGGGTTGCCATCAATGAAAATTTCACATTCTGGATACTGAAAAGGAATTACTTCTTTATCATTCACCTGTAATATAATTTTTTTAACTTCTTGATGATTTCCTTCTACATTCTTGCCATCATATGGTCTTTCTGGTCTTGACATATCCCTACACACTCTAGCAAAATGCCCTTTTTTGTTACATTTCCTACAAATGGCTGTTCTTGCTTGGCAACCAGTTGAATTCGCTAAATGGTTGCTGCTTCCGCAACGAAAACATTTTAGATTAGGATTTACAATCTTGTTTTTTTGAGGTATTTTATCTACGCCTCTAATTTTGAGAATGTTGTCTTCTTCTATGTTACCTTTGATTTCTGTGACCTGATCTGGAGCAGATGGACATCTAATTTCCTGTAAGCATATAGCAGTATGCTCAATGGATTTAGCAATTTCAATTGCTTCATGTAAGTCAGGTTGCTTTTGTAATAGCTTCTCTTGAATTTTTATATTACTGGTGCAACGAACTAATTGATCTCGAATGAGTGAATCATTAAGCTCCCCAAAATTGCATAAAGTACTTAATCCTCTCAAAGCAGCAATATAGTTGGTTATACTTTCTTGCTTACTTTGATTGCGAGAAAAAAATTTATGACGTTCTAAAACAACATTTATTCTGTCTCCAAATTGTTTTTCTAATTTCATGTATGTGGTGACATATTCATCCCGCACCTGATCTTCTGGAATATTAGGTTCAGGCAAGGATTCGTAAATTTTCCTACCATGTGTTCCTAAATTGTGTAATAAAATATGCTGTTTTCTAACTGGATTAAATCTGTCACCCCCAATGGCAATTAAATATGATTCAAATATTTTGAACCATTCTTTCCATGGAGAACTAGGTTCTCCAACCTCATTTAAAAACGGAACAGGTTGGGACATACCTGCAGCAGCCATCATGAGTACAGATTCCCAGGTAAATAGGGTAAGTCAAATGCAATTCACCTTAACACTAACTAAATACACTATAAAATATTATTGAAGTAACAGTTATGCAGTTATCATCAGTACAGATTCACAGATAAATAGGGTAATTCCAAGGTAAATCCCCTTATCAATAATTAAATACACATAGAAATTATTGAAATAACAGTAGAGAACAACCAAAATGTAAAGAGTAGGTTTTGTAGCAAAATTAGAGGAAAGAGCTCAAGCAACACACTTCCCACCATGCACCTCAAAAATGAAGAGAACTGTGCCTGTCAGCGTTTCATTACAGGTTCCCAGAATGTACCCAGAAAGTGATTGTGAGCGCTTGAAAACGAAGTTCCAGTCAGATTTTCTTTGAATGCACTTCAGATTTCTGTGTTTCAGGTAACCGAGATTTATTTAAAATGTTTTGGTGCACTGCCAGCAACAGAAATGTGAGGATACTCGTTTACCGCGCCTTCCACATTACCATATTGGTCTGTATTTGTTTTCCTTTCTGGTTCGAAATGCAGCTTGTAATGTAATTAATTCCGTCTTAAATGCCAGTTCTAAAATCTTTAAGGCAACAGGAAAACAGCCTTTAATTTAATCATATTGTTGTGCTGCCAGGAACAGAATGCTGCTGACATGAAGACACACGATCATTGCACTTTACCGCACTGCATGTGCTTATTATTTTTATATTTTCTTTCCTCTGTGAAATGCCACTTGAAAAATTACAGCCTGGAATACTTTTCTTGTTTTGTGTCAACGCTTAGATGAAATACTGGTTAAAAGCTGGATTGAATTTCAATGCTTCCGTTTTCTTTCCTAAAAACGTTTTCACTTTGTTATTTCAGTGTTCTCTGTCAGCGCAGGAAAGGTCAGAAAGGTTAAGTGTTCCGAAGATATAAATAGAACAGCAGTTTAAGTCTGTGGGCTGACATGAGAAATTTGAAAAATGGATTGAATTGGAGTAAATAGTGTCCTGGTTCCGAAAGTTAAAGTAAGGCACAGGAAGCGCTAAGGCGAAATGGCACGCTTATGTTCAGCTAGAGTATTCTTTAAAGTAATAACAGTACCTTAAGATAATTAAAGTTGCTGAAGGGTTATCCAAAAGGGGTAGAGATGAGAGTGCCCCCTTCCGCACGTAACTCGTCGCCAGTGATATAAAGACACTTCAATCAAATTCCTTTTGCTTCAGTCTTTATTCTTTCATCTCTACTGCCTCAGCAACAGTTCTCCACACAGCTGCTCTTCTAGCTCCTCAACGTTCTACTGTCAACTCCAGCCCAATAACTGTCAGACTCTACCATTCTAAGGGGAAGGGGAGGTGGAACATACTACTTCTATCGGTGTAAATATTAAACTCCTATTAGGATAAACTTATTTATATAGAACAATATATATATAGCTTATTTAATTAAAACTGCGATACAACAAACCCTCTATGGGAAAGCAACCACTCAGACCTCGCTCTTAGGAAGCCGTACATCCATGTACCCATGTACATTCACTAGGTGAACATAACTACTACTGACGTACAGGTGACTATCACAACTGCCCCCTCCCACCTACTGGGCCCCCAGCTAACATTTCTCCTTTGTAGAGACCACAAATAGATCAGTTCGTCAGAGAGTCATCCCACTTGCCCCCGATGTTCAAACAAGCTGGTAAAAACTCACCCCCAGAATTACACTATTCTGAATCCAGCACCACCCTGATCTATCTATCCACAGCTCCTCTAAAGGACATGATTAGCCCCCCCAGACCCAATAACCACTACCTTGCCAGCACTTGAAGAACTCACACCGGTACCAAAGCCACAAACTCAGCTTAACCACAACAACCCCCATCACACACACCTAAATCAGACAGATTATCCCAGGACAACCCACTGATTGAAAGCCATCAGTACAGACAGTGGACATACACCATTTCACTTGCTATATAGAAGTTAAAAATTAAGGAAATCTCGAAGGCATGATTGCTGGGTTCCCAGAAGACCCTTCCCCCTACACCATAGTACGCCATTCAACACAGCTACAGCACTCACCTCCCATGAAAAGCCTCCACATCCTCCTTCCCAACCTCAGGATCCATTAACCCACCAATCTACTCTCAATTCCTGTCTCAGGCCGCAGCTGGACCACTTCCATAAATCATCGCCACCCACATCCCCAATACCTTCACTTGTACTATGCAAGGCCACACCTTCTCAAAGGATCATCACGTTGAGGACAGAGATGCAGCAGCTAAATGCCTGCACGGAGTGGGCATGGCTAGCTAGCCAAATGGCAAAGGTGAGTCTATGAGTTTAGCAACCACTGGTCCAGCAAACTAGATATGGTGGCCTCTAGATGAATCAAACGGTCTCATAAGGGCAGCTGCTTTTCATGTAGGCTGCTGAGACCTAGAAGGAGCAAAGTGTAGACCTGGGCAGTCTCTGACAACGAGCAGAACAGGAGGATAGCACCCACCAGGCAGACCCAAAATAGCAGTCACTGCTGAGTGGTAACAGTGGAGCAGCCAAAGAGTCACTGTGACAGGAGGTAAGTGTTGCTTGGATCACCCCCAGACCCTCCCTCTGCACAGACAACACACACGGAGGCCTCATGACCTACTGGTCACGATGGTGAGACCACAGGACATACCAACCCCTATCTGAGAGGCCCAAACATAGACCAGACCCTCGGGTCCGGCAGCAAATAGGAGGGTCAGATGACACACTAGTTAAGACTCATGATGATGTCCTGGTTGGTCCTAGAAACAGCTTAGAGAAGTGGGGAGCAATAACCAAAGTAACAAAGAGGTAGCAGGGGAAAAGAGAGCAGAGCAAATACATTGTTTAAATGCATGGTTCCCCGAAACTCACACTGAAACAGTGCCAAACAGATTGTAGTACCTGGTGACACAGTGTGAACAACGGTGAAGCACAGCAGCAAAAGTAAATCAAAAAGTGCTGTAAATAACAAGTGAAATCCAGATACCCCAGGAAAGAGGTACTCCCCAAGTGATGGAGCTTTGAATGCCTCAGAAAAATCCTAAAAATGACAGCATGGGGATAGACTCCTTCTGACACAAGCAAAGAGTGGTGCAAAACAGCAGAACTTGAGAGAACTTGGCTGCAGAAAAGATGAAAATAAGCTCACAAAAGAGGACCTCAAACAATGCAACAGGATCTGAGAAAAGAATGGAAAGAAGACTTGTGACAAGAGTCAGAAGACATCAAGAAAAGCAATAATGAAACGATAACTGCGAGACTGGATGTGGACAAGACTAGCACATGCATGGCTGAAACTGAGACATCTGTGCAAGAACCCATGGGCAAGACAACAGAGAATCTACAAATTAACCTTGCTAGAAGCACAACTGAGCTTGTTGCAACTAAATTGTAGGGATTTAGAGAATAGAGCGAGAAGAAATAACATCAGAATCCATAATGCAAGAGAGGGGGTGGAGAAATCTGACATCCTTGACTACGTTCAAATGGTGTTTGACCATGTGTCATCAGAATGGAATAGGTGCACAGAGTAGGTTAGAAGAATCCAAGAAATAACAACACACACAGGGCCACAGTGGTAAAACTACCCTAACATCCACCAAAGAAAATCATTTAAAAGATTCCCCAAGGGATGTGCGCTCCTCGCCTGATTCTGCTGCAAAACTTGTCCCAGTTCACTCCAGAGATGTGCAAGAAACTGAGGGGCATATGTAGGAAAGTACACTCTTTTTTGGCATGTTACCCCCAATTTCTGCCTGATGTCAGTGTGTTTTGACTGTGTCACTGGGATCCTGCTAGCGAGGACCTCAGTGCTTATGGTTTTTTGACCTGTGTTAGAAATGGGTTCTTTGGCTGGTTGCCATGTTACCCTCTGCCCAAGCAAGGACCCTCACTCTAGTCAGGGTAAGTCACACACAATCCAAATTATCCTGTGCCCACCCTCTGCTAGCTTGGCACTGAGCAGTCAGGCTTAACTTAGAAGGCAATGTGTAAAGTATTTGTGCAATAAGTCATGCAATAACACAGTACAACCCCACAAAAATACACCACACAGTGTTTAGAAAAATATATCATATTTATCTGATAAGATGCAGGTCAAAAAAATTAAAATGCAATAAGTATATGTTGAAAATATCACTGTAAAAATGATATAAAGTGTCTTTAGTCTTTTAAAAGCAATAAATGTCTCTTTCAAGCACAAAGTACCTGGTTTGCATTCAAAATCTCTGCAAAGAAACGCAGAGGATGAGATGCGTGGAAAACAGGGAGGTGTGCGTCGATTTCTCGGGCGCACACGGCGATGCATCGTTTCGTTTTTACGCAGGGACGGCTTTGCGTCAATTTCCGGCACTCGTCGTGGATCCTTTTTGGGTTGCGGGGTTTTCGGATGCCCCGGGGACGATGCATGGATTTTCGGCGCTGGCAGGACGAAGTCACGGGGGCTGCGTCGATCTGGTGGGCGTTGTGTGGAAATTTCTACTGCACAGCAGGCACTGCGTTGATTCCTCTCTGGAAGTCAGGCTGCGTTGTTCCGGCTCGACTGTGCGTTGATCCAGTGGACCATGCGTCAAATTTCCGGTAGCTACGCTGGTGCTGCCTCGATCTTCTCTTTGCGAACTCGTGCTGCGTTGCTCCGGTTAGGCATGCGGGCAATTCTTCACCTCAATGCAGACTGTGCATCGTTTCTGGCAGGCTGTGCGTCGATTTTCACCGCACAAGGAGTCCTTCATGTAGAGATGAAGCCTTTTGGCCCTGAGACTTCGGGGAATAGGAGGCAAGCTCTATCCAAGCCCATGGAGAGCACTTCTTACCACAGCCAGAGAGCAGCAAGGGAGCAGGGCAACAGCAAGGCAGCAGTCCTTCACAGAAAGCAGTCAGGTGAGTCTTTTGGGCAGCCAGGCAGTTCTTCTTGGCAGGATGCAGGTTGTGGTTCAGGTTCTCTTCTCCAGGAAGTGTCTGAGTTCGTAGGGGCAGAAGCCCTGTTTAAATACCCAAATGTGCCTTTGAAGTGTGGGAGACTTCAAAGAGTGGCTTAGAAGTGCACAAGGTCCTCTTTCAGTTCAATCCTGTCTGCCAGGGTCCCAGTAGAAGGTATGGCAGTCCTTTGTGTGAGGGCAGGCTACTGTCCTTTGACATGTAAGTGTCAGGCCCTCCACCCTCCCCGGCCAGGAAGACCCATTCAAAATGCAGATGTATGCAAGTGAGGCTGAGTATCCTGTGTTTGGGGTGTCTGAGTGAATGCACACGGGACATGTCAACTGAACCCAGCCAGACGTGGATTGTAAGACACACAAGGATTTAAGTGCAGAGAAATGCTCACTTTCTAAAAGTGGCATTTCTAAAATAGTATTATTAAATCCAACTTCAACATGTCAGCAGGATTTTGTATTACCATTCTTGCCATACTAAATATGACCTTCCTACTCCTTTCAGATCAGCAGCTACCATTCAAACAATATATGAGGGTAGCCCCAATGTTAGCCTATGAAAGGAGCAGGCCTCACAGCAGTGTAAAAACAAATTTAGGAGTTTTACACTACCAGGACATGTAAACTACACAGGTACATGTCCTGCCTTTTGCCTACACAGCGCCCTGCCCTATGGGTTACCTAGGGCAACCTAGGGTGACTTATATGTTCAAAAAGGGGAGTTGTAGGCTTGGGAAGTACTTTTAAATGCCAAGTCGAATTGGCAGTGAAACTGCACACACAGGCCTTGCAATGGCAGGCCTGAGACAAGGTGAAGGAGCTACTTAAGTGGGTGGCACAATCAGTGCTGCAGGCCCACTAGTAGCATTTAATCTACAGGCACTGGGCACACATAGTGCACTTTACTAGGGACTCATAAGTAAAATAAATAATCCAATTGGGTATGATCCAACGTTATCATGTTTAAAGGAGAGAGCATACACACTTTAGCACTGGTTAGCAGTGGTAAAGTACGCAGAGTCTTAAAACCAGCAAAAACAGTATATAAAAAGTGGAGGGAGGCAGGCAGGCAGAAAGTTAGGGGTGACAACCCTGAGGCTGTCAGGTCTAACAGCCTGCTTGTCAGTATGTTTCACTGTTTCTGTCAGTATGCTCGACTGTGTCACTGGAGTCCTGCTAACCAGGACCCCAGTGCTTATGCTCTCTTTCCCCTCACATTTGCCACTACATACTGGCAACCCAGTATTTCATCCCAAATTGGCATACTGATCCCCCCTTATAAGTCCCTAGTATATGGTACTTAGGTACCCAGGGCATTGGGGTCCCAGGAGATCCCTGTGGGCTCCAGCATTACTTTTGCCACCCATAGGGACCCCATGCAAAGCCTTCTGCAGGACTGCCACTGTAGTCTGCGTGAAATGGTTCATGCACCCTTTCACAGCCATTTTCACTGCACCAGGTCACTTATATGTCACCTATATGTCAGGCCTTCCAACCCTAAAGGCTGGGTGCAAAGTATCTGTGTGTGAGGTCACCCCTGCACAATACCTATGTCCAGCTTCACAATGGTAACTCCGAATATGGCCATGTAAGGTGTCTGACACCTGGGAATTTTACCCCAATGCTAATTCCAGTATTGGTTTTACAATCCCATGCACTCTGGGGGCTCCACTGTGGACTCCCAGTACTGAGATACCAGTCTTCTGAGGTTTTCCAGGCAGCCCCAGCTGCTGCCACCTCACAGACAGGTGTCTGCCCTTCTGTTGCTTGAGCAGCTCAATCCCCGGAAGGCAGAACAAAGGATTTCCTTTGGGAGAGGGGTGTTACACCCTCTCCCTTTAGAAATAGGTGTTACAGGCATGGGGGGGGGTAGCCTCCCAAAACCTCTGGAAATGCTCCTTGCATAATCCAGTCTACACCGGTTCAGGGACCCCCAGTCCCTGCTCTGGCACAAAACTGAACAAAGGAAAGGGGAGTGGGCACTTCCCTGTCCATCACTACCCCAGGGGTGGTGCCCAGAGCCCATCTGGAGTGTCCCTGGGTTTTGCCATCTTGGATTCCAAGGTGGTGGGGCACTCTGGGAGCATCTGAGTGGCCAGTGCCAGCAGGTGACGTCAGAGCCCTACCCTGATAGGTGCTTACCTGGTTAGGTGACCAATCCCCCTTTCAGGGCTATTTAGGGTCTCTCCTCTGGGTGTTTCTTCAGATTCGGATTGCAAGACATCAGCAGGAATCCTCTGCATCCTTTATTTCATCTTCTACCGACAGAACTGCAGCTGAACCCTCCAGGAACTCTACAAACTGCAACAAAGAAGCCAAGACAACTTCTGCAACATTGTATCTTCAGCTCCTGCCAGCAACTGCAACTGTTTCCAGGCCGTGCATCCTCCGAGGACTGCTTGTCTTCAGCTTGCACCAGAAGAACTGAAGAATCTCCTGTGGACTGACAGAGTCACTTCCCTGCTTCAGCAGGTACCTCTATGCAGTGACGACAGGAGGCGTGGGTCCCCTCTCCAGACGTCGAGCGTGGATCCAGCAGCACTGGTGGTAGATTAAAGTGACCCCGACAGTCCCAAGGTTCAGCTGTCCAACGTTGGTGGAGGTAAGGGCTTGCCTCCCCATGGAAGACAGTACCCCCCTTCACCACATGACTTGCAGTTGCCAAGGCTTGTGTGCGACCATCCAAGAAGTTCTTCGTGCACAGCGCAACTTATGCCCCCAGCACTCCATTCTACAACATACAGCTTCCTGAGTGGTTCTCCGGCGGCGTGGGATCCCTTTGTATCGTGCTGCGTGGGCCTCCATTTGCACCTTCCTTGTCCCGTGCTGTGAGACTCCTGTGCGCGCTGCCTGGTCTTCTGAGGGTTCTCCGAGTTGCTGAGATCCCCCTCTGTGTCCCCCTTCTGGGTAGAGGCCACCAGGTCCCTCCTTGTCCTGGGAAGCGCCATCTTCCGCTAATCGTGAGCTTTGCGTATGGCACCGCAGAGACCGGCGGCGCCCCACTTGCGGGCCGCGGTCAGATTGGCGATCCACATCTCGGACAGCAATTTCTGCTGCGGGCCGCTTTTCAGGTCGCAACCTGTTTTTTGGGCAGCAACGCAACCTGAAACCATTCCTTTGGGCTCTGTTTTGGGCTACCCCCACCTTTTGCCCTCATAGTTTTGCTTACCTGCTTTTTGCTGTTTTTCTTCTTTTCTTCTTTCTTCTTTCTTTTCTTTTTTCTTCTTTGGCCATATCTTCTCCTTTCCAGGAGTCCTTGTTTCTTTTCCCTGCATGCCTAGCTCACTACTTTTTATACTACTGTATAGCTATTTTCCTATTCACTTTAATGTGGCTTTTCCCAATCCAAAATTGTGTTTTCAATACTTCCTGCATGTCACTTCCTGTTTGACATGTGTCTGAGTACTGTGTGACAACAGTGGTATTGCAAGAACTTTGCATGACTCCTAGTTCAGCCTTGGCTGCTCAGCTACAGCTACCCCTAGAGAGCCTGGGTTCTAGACACTGACTACATTGAACTAATAAGGGATAACTGGACCTGGTATAAGATGTAAGTACCTTTGGTTCCTACTACAAACCTAGCCACCCTCCTAAAGCATATTTCCAAAATAAGGATGGAGCCTGGTGAGTATTTCTCCTCGTTGTGGCAATTTTATGCCACCCCTAGGGTGGCTTAGGAAACTGATGCATTCCCAGGTTTACGAAACCTTGTAAATCAGGGAATGCGTCAGATTCCTTTGGGCTCCAGGGGTGTTGTGTGGGAACACGCACAGCGAAACCCATTGAACACCCCTTTCATGCGGTGTTATGCATGAAAGTGGCCCATATTTACAAGGCCATGGAAAGCCACGCAAGGTGGCATTGCGTGGCCTTGTAAATATAGGCCAGCACACTATGCCACCGGATCAAAAAGAAATGTGACGCTCCGGTAGTGGTAGGGGCTTGTGAATATGCCCCTGAGACTCTTGACTGAGGCTTGGAATGAAAACACAATTCAGTTCAGATGGATCTTCCCATGTGGAGCGGACTCCCAAGTAGGGGGCACAACACATCATGTGCAAACAAACCAAGACCCACTTCAACATTGGAGAATGGATTATCAAATCGAGGCTGACAATCAGCACAGAAGTCTGAACAAAGGGAACGATAGAGGAAGGTCCCACCCATCACCAGCAACAAGTCACTTGCATGGTCTCACAGAGACAAAAGAAGAAGTTACAAGGAAGAAGAGAAGCTACATTTGAAGGTGGGGAGGACAGTCATGAACGGTGGCAGGCTGCTTTCAAGACCGTAAGCTATGTGACCAAAGAGAAGATGCCTACATTCTAAAGACACTGAGGGGCATATTTATACTCTGTTTGCACCGGATTTGCGTCATTTTTTTTACACAAATCCGGCGCAAACCTAACTCCATATTTATACTTTGGCGCTAGACCCTAGTGCCAAATTTATGGAGTTAGAGTAATTTTTTTACCGTGGAAACCTACCTTGCATTAAAGAGATGCAAGGTAGGTGTTCCAGGGCAAAAAATTACTCTAAGGCCTTTGCGCCTTATTTATACTCCTGTGCAAAAATGATGCACGGGAGGTGGAGGGCTTAATAAAATTACTCTAAACCGGTTTAGAGTCATTTTTTAACACCTGGGTCAGTGCAGGCGTTAAGGGACCTGTGGGCTTATTTCCATGGTCTCTGCCCATGGAAGCAGTCCACAGGTGTCCTTCCCTGCCCCCAGGGACACCCCCTGCCACCCTCGCCCACCCCTGGAGGATACCCATGGATGGGGGGAGCCATCTACGGTAAGTAGAGGTAAGTATTTTCTTTTTTTTTTTTTAAGTGGCATGGGGGGCCTAACTTGGGCCCCCCTACATGCCACTTTCCCCAATGGCCATGCCCAGGGTACATAAGTCCCCTGGGCATGGCCATTGGGTAGGGGGGCATGACTCCTGTCTTTGCTAAGACAGGAGTCATTTCCATGGGGGTTGTGCTAGTCAGGTTAGAGTCAATATTTTTTACTCTAACCTGACTTGCACCATTCTTTGAAGCACAACCCCCAATCTTCCCTACGCCTCTGCTGCCTGGTTAGCGTCATTTATTTTGACGCTAACCAGGCCGCAGCGCCGGCTACCAGCGTTCCATAAATAAGGCGGCCGGCTGGCACGTTGGAATGGCGGTAGCCCGCGTTAAACTTTTTGACGCAAATCTGCGCTAGCGCAGGTTTGCGTCAAAAAGTATAAATATAGGCCTGAATTTGGAAATGTGTTGGATGGGAGCATTATTATTTAAATAACCACAACAGACGTGATAGTCGAACCCAACAAAGGTTGTTAGTAACAATTTGTTTAAATATTGACCAGGTTCAAATCATCAGGGTGCAAATTAAACTAACATATGTCAGACCTTTCACCCCTGGGCTATACCAGGAAATTAAACACAAGAATTAAGGGACAGGACCCTATTTAAAGTCACGAAGGCTGCAATAGGGTAACTGGGAGTGCAGATGACACTTTCGGTATCAGGTTGGTATCATGTACCCACCTTATGGAGAGAAATGATATAAGATCTATTGAAATGGTGGGATCCATATATATCTGGGATTGAGCTGGATAGTAGCAATCAAAATGAACTTGATCATAGTAATTATATGTCTTCCAGACACTCCCTATCCACATTGATAACTCCATGCTAAACAATCTTCAGAAAAACTGGATGAAATGTGTTTGTCAGGGGAGAGCACCAAAGATTCAAGGAACATTTTGTGAATTCAAAGGACATGGGGGGGGGCATAGGGTTCCCTATACCTATTACTAAGTGGCCTGGGTCCAAATACTAGGGGAGTGGTAAATAAAGTGAATCTGCTAATCTTTGCAATATATGGGCAGTGCAGTGGTGAGTAGATCTTTATGGATTTAACATGTCTCTACCATAAACACAGACAACAGAACAAACCAAATCACTGACAGTTAATAGATAATTGGGACAAGATTGTTTTTAGATTCAATAGACAATTTTCTCAGTCCTGCTACCACATATCTTAGACAACTCCGATTAAACACCAGCCAGGGGTGCCTGACCTACCAACATTGATTGGAGATTAGGTGACTATAGAATGTTATCGGATATGCTTAAAAAGGGAAAATTAGATCTTTACTTGACCGTAAACAAGCCTGCAGGCTCCCTGGGCTCAAAAGATATCAAAGGGTCCATCACTGGTTCCTCCAACTGACGTTTAAGGAAGAAGCTACCAGACCATTAACCCAGCGGAAAAGATTTTGACTTCATACCAGGGTCACATAGTTGGGCATCACCCTTTGCAAATTTTTAAATACACCACAAGGATGAATCCTGGAACAATATGGGCAGATGTAGCAAGAACGTAAAAGAAGAGATATCCAGGGAAAGATAGGAGGCCTTGTGGAGGAAAATATATAAAAATAGCTTATCTGTACAACATAAAGCATCAGCTGTGAACACTCCACAAAACTTAACGCAGCACATCAGATGGATGCTAGAAGAGGGGTGTGTGGGGGGGGGGGGTATGCCAATCACTGGAAAAAGATACTAGTGGCAATTAAAGACATAGGGCCTCATTACGACCCTGGCGGCCGGCGGTAAGCTGGCGGTAACGCCACCAACAGGCTGGTGGTGTTCCGCCAGCTATTATGACCATGGCACAATAGCCACGGCCATACCGCCAGCCCCTCCAATATACCGCCAGGCTTCCGTCTGGCTGTCATTATCCCCAGGGCAGCGGTGCAAGCACTGCTGCCCTGGGGATTATGAGTCCCCGACCGCCAGCCTGGCCACGGCGGTAAACATCGCCATGGAAAGGCTGGCGGTAAGGGGGACTTGGTGTGCCCATGGGGGCCCCTGCCCTGCCCATGCACTTGGCATGGGCAGTGCAGGGGCCCCCAGGCATAGCCGAATTTCGGGCAGTGAAATGCGTGACAGGTGCTACTGCACCAGTTGCACATTAACATTGCAGCCGGCTCTATCACGAGCCGGCAGCAATGTTGATGTGACTTTTCCGCTGGGCCAGCGGACAGTAATACTGTTCCTGAGCCTGGAATACCACCAGCACTGGAGGTATTCTGGCTCCCGCAGCCTCGGCAGTCTTTTCAATAGACCGCTGAGGTTGTAATGAGGGCCATAGGGCCTGATTACGGCCTTGGTGGAGCAGATTACTCTCTCCCAAATGTAACAGATATCCGTCCACCGTGTTACAAGTTCAATAGGATGTATTAGAACTTGTAATACGGCGAGCGGATATTCGTCACATTTGGGATGGAGTAATCCCCTCCGCCAAGGTTGTGATCAGGCCCATAGTGGGATGCACGTTTTCCAGTACTACCAGCCACCACATTTTAAGGCCACAACACCCCTTTCCCTCTGAATGGGAAGAAATTGCCCACGGGAACTGGAAGTTAATATACCAATTGCTACTTTCAGCTAAAATCACACTCACCAGAGAATAAAAGCAAAAAGCAAACCCAGCGTGGAACACGTGGTGATGGGCAATTTTGAGAAGCAGTGGTGGTCGAGAGGTTGATAGCGCATATATGCAAAGATTGAGATAATTTTTTCAGGATATTGCAGTCAGGGCAATCTGACATGGAGGAAGAGCAAATCGAAGAGACTTCCCGACCCAAGGTGAAAGCCTTAAGAATGTTTGACTGACTGAGATGTGCAGGAAATGTGGTTTGCACTACAATGAGATTTCTGGAATATTGGTGTGGTTATTATTTTGTATCATTGTTGAGATTTTAATACAAAATTACAACATTGGAATGTTGGGAGCTCCATTGAATACAATGCATTAGAACATTGGAATGTTGATAGCTCCATTGAATACAGCTCCAAGTTTCAAATGGCTGATAAAAGCCCAGATATCCAACATTCCAATGATTGCTGTTCACAGCAACAGCTGTGAACAAAGGCCTCACAGAGCCTGAAGGGATTTAAACCCCCTCGGGCCCTGTGAGGCCTTTGTTTTATTTATTAGAACATTTTTCCCTGTAGTGTTGGAATGTTCCAATAGCCTTATAGCACGCTGTAGCTGGGCTATACAGGGCATTAAAGTCCCACTCCCTTTAATGCTGGAGCGGGCCTTTAATGGTCTTTAATGGCCGGTATAGCCCGCTACAGCGGGCTAGAAGGCTATATTGGACATGTAAGGAAGGAGATGTAAAAGTCAATGGTTTACAAATTTATGGCTGGGGAGGAAGGAGTCGGGAGGTTTCAAAGTTTTCTACTAACTGCACTGGTGGGTCAAAGTTAATTGAGTGACTAAGAGAATGATCCCTTCTCAAATGTTTACTCTCTGTAGTAATGGAAAATTAATAATGATAGTTACCAAAACAATGTCTGCTATTCAGCACAAGGGATATGAACAAAAACCAGTTGAGCGAATTTGATCTGCTCTCAAAAAACACAAAAGACTTCACCTTCATTGCAGAAACTTGGCTCAACAACGTCACCACACCCACATGCCACAAAGCCATCTAGCCTCATTATGGCATCTCCAACAATAACTGTATGAGGAAAATTGGAGCAAACCTAGCAGTGATTCTTTGTGAAACAATAAAAAATAACCCACATTGAAAACTTCATCTTGAACAATAGCGGATCCTTGCTGGTACAATATCACCTCACTTCTACTGTTAATTGTGCCTTTCACTTAATATATAGACCACCACCATGCAACACACATTGTAAAGGTATCTTACTACATACAGTGACCAAGCCTCTACTAAACTACTCCAAAATATATGTCCTAGTAGAACCCAGAATCTGGTTTGACGAGAAGAATCTAACAACATCAGCCATCACATCCAAACTTGAGCCCTTCATACTTGTCATACTTGTCCTCCTTGATCATCAATTAGCGACTGACAACTCTCAGCAATTAGGAGGGACCACAACATCATTGCACACAGGATCACCATATCCATCCACATAACACTGCATGAAAACCAGCTACAACCACCAACTGCACATACAGACAACGGAAAAGCACGACCTCCAAACATGAAACATCTCCAAACCCCTTAACTTCAATCAATATGTGACATTAGGAATACACACCTTTTCAACTGGATCTCCACAGCATCGCACAACCATATCTTGATAAAGGCCACATCTATGGTTAACCAGTAAAGAAGGACCACATACATTAATGACAACATCATAAAAGACAAAACCATATTATTACAGAGCAACAAGTACTACAAACCAGTCATCAGAGCCATAAAAACAGACATAATGGATGCAGACATCCCTTATATGTAACTCCATAAGAATCCAGCCCATTTCTGCAATCCATTGTGCCAAAATGCAGAAACAGCACGATCACCACAAGTCTTCTGTGACAAAATCTCCATGGAACTGATGCCAAAAAATCAAGATATTAAAAACCACCTAAAGGAGACATGCCTAACTTTCCACTTACACATGATTCATCCACTAGAAAGAGGCTTAACACAAAACCCAGCCACTTAATAATTCCAATACCCTCTCTCAAAATAATTCCATAACATTATCATCCCCAATAGATCGTTGGGATCACCTTCACTCTAAGCACCTTCAAAAATCTTTAAAAATGTCCTGTGCAGGTAGGGGAGGGGCTAGAAGTTCACTCAGCAAGTGCTTAGAATGAAGTCCTCCTACATTAAACATCTTCTCCTCAAAAAAGAATCTCGACCAATCCAACCATGCAAACCACAGACCAATATTTTATGGCCCAATCCTAGGTGAAGTAATTGAAAGAATAGTTTTTACTCAACTTTAAAAATTTACTGAGAAAATAACTTAATGTCAGGCTATAATCTGGATTCAGACCAGGGAGCAGCACAGAGTCAGTCCTTGTAAAACTCACAGTGGACCTGTTGCTTCTGAACGCATGAGATGCATTTGACTGTGTCTTCCACCACATATGTCTACATGACACAGGACTAAGTTGTGGAATTCCTAGAAACGATCTGAAATAGATCACTTCATATCTCAAAGACACAAAGGGCTTGGTGTACGTGCCACCTTTTACATCAGGTCCTCACACCCATCATTGTAGGGTCCCACAGGGATCCATCACATCTTTTCTATTGTTCAACATCTGCTTACCCTCTTACCTCATTCTGCCATTAAAGCTCACCTTTTACAGCTATGCAGGTGATATGCAAATCATTCTAAAAACGGATGGATCAGAAGACAATTGCAAGTCAATAACACCTGATAACTGCCTGCGTACCTTATATGCATAGATGATCAACAAACCCCTAAAGTTCAGCACCAGAAAGACAGAGGTCAGACGTGTGAATAATAGCCCAAGCTCCAGACTAATGCCACATGGCCCAAGGAACCCTATCCTCCACAGCTACATCAAAATAAGTAAGAAACCTATGGATAGCCACAGATTTAGACCTATCCTTGATACCACGTGTCAAGAAGGTAACAAAGAGATCCTTGTACACAATGGAAATACTGCAAACCATCTTCTCATACCTTGGATACCAACAAAAGCTATAATGTATCCTCACACTTGTAATCTCCAATTGTGACTTTGACAAGTCAATATATTTGCATCCTCAGTTGTATAATACCCAAAATACTTTTCAAACTCCTCACCCACACATTCAAGGCACTACACAGCTTATGCCCTGCCACACACCCGCGCAGCACCAGGATACCCTCTTGCGTGACTAACCAACCTACCACAACAGGTAGGGACAAATTTAGTCCTAAATTTTAAGAACAGTACTTAATTCTGTTACTCTTGAGTTCATTTCTTTCTCATATTTATTTCAAACAAATTTTTTTAGCAAAAAAGGAGCTATGGTTGTATAATACAAGACTTAATACACATCACATAAATAAATATAAACAAAACATTAATCACATTACTCACAAAATAGACCACATACAAGGTTTAACAGTATAAAAACCCACCAAAGGTGGTGCCCTACGTATTTAAATAGTGGTCACTATTGCGTAACTCCACATGTGATCCACTCCTACTTGCTAAGGAAATGGGCTTTACATGCACTTAACTATCAACGCGTTATGATACCCTCTTGCGTGATTAGCCAACCTACCACACGCAGAGCTAGGCACACACACCTGCTCAGCACCAGGATACCCTTGTGCGTGATTAACCAACCTGCCACAGGCAGAGCTAGGCACACACACCTGCTCAGCACCAGGATACCCTCTTCTGTGATTAGCCAACCTATGACAGGCAGAGCTAGGCACACACCCCTGCTCAGCACCAGGATGCCCTTTCAGGTGATAATGCACTTTACTAATACTTATAACACCTAATCCAAAATGCTGCCTCAAGACTCCTTCTCCACCTTCATCCGGATAAAGCATGACATCCGTCCTGCAAGCTCTCCACCGGCTACATAAACTTGAAAAGCAATGTTCAAGGCATTCTACATTGTCTACTTAGCCTCCCAAGGAAAGGATCACTACACCTACAAATATAATTCAACCAATCCAAACAAATATGAAACTGTACTCGAGGGTTATACCGCAGATCCTCGTAAATGCGACTATAATAGAAGGCACTGCTTTCAAGTACAAGCTGCCAGGCTCTGGAGCTCACTACCAGTTACTATTTGTAGCATCAGAGAGGACTTACAGTTCAGAAGAGAGGTGAACCACAGTTTCCAAGGTATCTACTCCAATCCATCACCCCAGGATAGAATCTGAAACAATAATCACTTCTTCAACTACAGTCGACAGATATGCAACAACCCGACCAGCCCACTCTCCAATGTTCACAAACACTCTAATAAGATTCTGTGCCTGGTGAGCTGTGAAACGTTGGCCTGTGCCTAGCCTGTGTGTTATATTATAAAGTAAATTCATACAAAACCCTCCTGGTCCTCACTAATACTAGGCTGGTGGTCCTCCAGCCAACTATAGTTCAAACATGCTGCATAGTAATTCTCTTATATAGCGAAACTCTCCTAAGCTACATAAGACATACCCACTACAGGTCATGTCTATTACCCAGTACTGTACCAGTCCACAGCAACAAATCAACCATCACCAATGGAACAGGCAAGAAATAAAAGAAGAGATCTGGCACACGCCGCTGGCCAACAGAGGACTCTAACTTAGTCCAACACTGCTGATCCAAACTAACTCTACGATATAACCGCTTGTTTAGATTTCATCATGAGAATCAAATAAGGGAAGATTGTAACACAGTCCATTCCTGCAGATCTCCTGACCATCTCTCCCTCCAACCTACACCTACTCAGGACCTCAAAATCTCAGAATGGACAACTCTGAGTTAACCAACTTGGGCCCTCATTAGGAGTGGCCTCTTAATTCCAGTGGTGCCAGTAACACAGGTTTCCAGCGCTATCGTGATACTGAGATGCTCTATGTTTCCGCAAATCTGTTTATTTTCACACAGAGATTTTGGCTGGTGGAAGCAATCAAAACCTACATCTGAAAATCTGGGGAAAAGTAGAATTACTGGCAGAGTGGGACCCAGAATTGCTAATTCCCTCTGTAATTTCTCATTTCCTAGGGGACCGCAAGGGTCTAACTTGTAATGGTCTGGATAGTCCCAATCCCTGGTATCAGTACTTAACCGTGGAGAAAAATCCGGCAGTTTCCAGGCTACTTATAATAAAGACCTTAGTGTAGTGGACCATAAGAAATATCATACAGAGACCTGCAGATCTCATGAAAGGTGACCCGACCATAAACAGTGTGTTCCTCTTGATCACACTTCCTCATCCATCTGACTGCTAAGTGTTGCATCTTGTACCACTATAACCACACCTCGGTGGTCATCACTCACGGACATGAAAACACTTCCCATATAGCATCAAAACAAAGATCACCGCTTCCATCCACATTCCTTGCATGTGTACTGTACTGTGCTACTGTGCTACCCATGTAGACAAGCGCTTCAGGGCCCCACAGAGTGGTAGTAAGCGCTATAGAAATGTTAAAACACAAAGCAGCCTGATTCAAGAACAGAGGACAGGAAAATGGTGCTGAATCCCTTTGATCCCTAAGTCTGGGACCACAGACCAACACTGACTGAAGGGACCAATGTTAGTTAAATCCAGCCCCTTACTGTGCCAGTGCTATAAATACATTTATGGTGATATACCAAGATCATAAAGTGCTAGGACCTCCTGCCTTTTCACATCTGCCTTATTTTCACTGCACACCTTCACTGGATGTAAATAAAAGACTTAGGTGGTCATTATGACATTGGCGGTGACTGTTAATGTGGCGGTAGTACCGCCAACAGGCTGGTGGTAATTACCGCCAAATTAAGTCCATGGCGGTAATAACTCCCATAGACAGCCAATGTACCACACCATCCGCCAGGGCATTAACACCACTGCTCATGGCAGTAGCCATCAACAGCCAGGCGGAAGACAAGGTACCACCCACCATATTATGACAGTGCAAACTGCCACGATTTCCAGGGCGGTACCAACGCCATCAAAAGCCTGGCGGAAACACATCACAGAAGACCAAAGACTCACCAACAGAGACACAGAGAAGATCAATGCCGCCATGGAACCGGAACTGCAAGTCTTCCCGATGCTCTTCTATGCCATGCTCCACCTGGAACACCAACGCCAACGAAGACGACGACGGTGAGTACAGCCGCCCAGTACACAAGGGAGGGAGGGAGGAAAAGGAGAGTGACACACGCACAACACACACCAGACACACACACACCATACACACAACCAGCTGCAGACGTAAGCCAATGGTACAGGACACACGGCATGATAATACAAGGACTACACGTCGGCAGTACTGAAATTGTAATGTTAAGGCAACAGCCACCATATGAACCAATTTTCGAACAAAGATTCATGAACAATTGTCCAGAAAAGGCCAAGGCCCAGTCCAAAGTACATAAGGCCCACATGGCCACAGGGCACAGTCCGCACCCCAACTTGATCCTGGCAAACTCCGCACAAAACTGTGCAGGGGCAATATCTCAGAAGTGGACAGGCACCTCAGGGGGAAGGGGGTGGGGGGCACCTCAGCTGAAGTCGGAACTTGCCCACTGCTTCTGGAAGGGGCTCCATGCCTATTTCCCAATGCTGGGGAGTGCAAGGTCACAGCCTCTGAGGTGGGGAACTTGCCCACTGGTTCTGGAGGGGGCTCCATGCCCATTACCCAATGCTGGGGAGAGCAAGGTCACAGTCTCTGAGGTGGGGAACTTGCCCACTGGTTCTGGAGGGGGCTCCATGCCCATTTCCCAATGCTGGGGAGTGCAAGGTCACATTCTCTGAGGTGGGGAGCATGCAAACTGCTTCTGGAGGGGGCCCCATGCCCATTTCCCAGTGCTGGGGAGTGCAAGGTCACAGTCTCTGAGGTGGGGAACTCGTCCGCCACTTCTGGAGGGGGCTCCATGCCCATTTCCCAATGCTGGGGAGTGCAAGGTTACAGTCTCTGAGGTGGGGAACTCGTCCATCGCTTCTGGAGGGGGCTCCTTGTACAACAGTCCCTGGAGGGTGGCCTACATGTCCTCTGCTGGAGGTGAGGGCTGCATTGTCTCTGCTGGGGGAGGTGTCTCCTGGGCAGCCTCTGCTGGAGGTGAGGGCTGCATTGTCTCTGATTGGGGAGGTGTCTCCTGGGCAGCCTCTACTGGAGGTGAGGGCTGCTGTGTCCAGAAGGGGGAGGCGTCTCCTGGACAGCCTCTGCTGGAGGTGAGGGCTGCATTGTCTCTGCTGGGAGAGGTGTTTCCTGGGCAGCCTCTGCTGAAGGTGAGGGCTGCTGTGTCCCAGCTAGGGGAGGTGTCTCCTGGGCAGCCTCTGCTGGATGTGAGGGCTGCTGTGTCCCAGCTGGAAGTGAGGGCTTCTTGCCTGTCATTGGTGGTTGAGTGGGACCCGCTGCTGTCATTGGTGTTTGAGTGGGAACCTTTTGTGTCATTGGTGGTTGAGTGGGAACCTCTTCTGTCATTGGTGGTTGAGTGGGAACCTTTTCTGTCATTGGTGGTTGAGTGGAAACCTCTTCTGTCATTGGTGGTTGAGTAAAAAACATTTCTGTCATTGGTGTTTGAGTGGGAACCTCTTCTGTCATTGGTGGTTGATTGGGAACCTTTTCTGTCATTGGTGGTTGAGGGGAACCTCTTCTGTCATTAGTGGTTGAGTGGGAACCTTACCCCCCCTGGCTGGTGGAGTGGGATCCTTCCCTTTCCTGGCTGGTGGAGTGGGACCCTTCTCTTTCCTGGCTGGTGGAGTGGGATCCTTCACTTTCCTGGCTGGTTGAGTGGGATTCTTGCCTTTCCTGGCTGGTGGAGTGGGATCCTTCATTGTCTTGCCTCCACGACTAGGAGGTGCCTCCACTGTCCCCGTGGACTGTTTGGCTGAGGTGCTGGGCTGGGTCGTTGGGACCCTGCTCTTATGGGCAGGACATGGGGGCAGGGGGAGGGAAGTGGTCAAGTTGGGCAAGGAAAAAACACATTTTGTCCCTCAATACTTGCAGGTGACTCTGACTACCCAAACCTATCGTGGCTCCTGACTCCTGTGAGGAATGCCAGGGAAGGGGCTGAGAACCGTTATAATGATGCACATGGGCGAACCAGGAGAATAATCAAGAGGACCTTCAGCCTCCTGAAGGCCAGGTTCAGAAGCCTGCATCTGACAGGTGGATCCCTGTGCTACTCACATGAGAAGGTCTGCCAGATAGCAGTGGCATGCTGCATGTTGCACAACCTGGCCCTCAGACCACATGTGCCTTCTCTGCAGGAGGAGGGGACTGGAGATGACCCTGTGGCAGCAGTGGACCCTGAGGACAGTGAGGATGAGGAGGCAGAGGATGATGATGAGGACAACAGAGCATCAATTATACAGCAATACTTCAATGACACACAAGTGACACAGCGAAACTGACCATTTGTATGACTATTGATTTTATCTGTGTGGCTGTTGCATGAAGACATTCACTTCCTTTGCATCTCAACTTACTGTCACCTATGGCTTGTCCTTTCCTTCTCCTGCCAGTGGGCCTAGGTCCCTGATTGTCTTGGGTGCGAGGTGTGGAATGGGGTCCCTGTACAGGTGGGCACACTGCTGATTGACGTGTCCTGGGGACAGAGGTGTGGGGATGCTGGGTGGGTGCTGTGGTGCTGGATACTGATGGGGGAGGCTCTGTGGTTGACTGGGAGTGGGCTGGGCTGACTGACTGACCAGTGGTCCCTGATGGGCCAGGTAGTTCTTACAGATCCAGAAGTCTAGAGTTACTGTCATCACTGGGGCATCTTCTGTTGGGGGACTGGTTTGTTGTGGCACATCCTCTCTGCTGAGATTGACTGGGGCACCTGTGGGGATGTAAGTGATGTATTATGCTTCATGTCTGTGACATATTGTACATCCCTAGCTTCACCTCTATCGTTGCTGTTGCGCTGCCGCCTTTGTTTGTATATGGTGATGTATTGTGGGATTGTTAGTTCCCCTATGCAGTGCATGATATTGTGATGGGTGTTCATGCAGGTCTGGGAGGGCTGTCAATGCCTTGGTATAGCATGCAGGGCTTGGTATTGGGGTTAATCAAATGCGTAGGTGCACTGTGTGGGATAGAGTGGAGTGATGGGAGTGAGAGTGAGGGGGTGAGATGGCATGCAGGTATGGGGGGTGATAAGTAGTAAATGTTGACTCACCAGTGTACAGTCCTCCGGCAACTCCAGTGAGTCCCTCAGGGTGCAGTAATGCCAAGACTTGCTCCTCCCATGCTGTGAGCTGTGGGGGAGGAGGTGGGGGTCCACCGCCAGTCCTCTATATGGCGAGTTGATGCCTTGCTGTCACGAAATGTACCTTCCCCGTAGTTTGTTCCACCTCTTCCTGATGTCGTCCCTTGTTCTTGGATGCTGTCCCACGGCGTTCACCCTGTCCACGATTCTCCACCATAGCTCCATCTTCCTGGCAATGGATATTTGCTGCACCTGTTCTCCAAACAGCTGTGGCTCTACCCTGTCTACCCTGACTATTTCCTCCACCCTGACCCGCAACTCCTCATCTGTGAAATGGGGGTGCCTTTGTGGGGACATGGTTGTTGTGTGGTGTGTGTAAGTGTGTGGGTGTTGGGTACTGTGGTTGGGTGTGTGAAGTGGGGTGCATGACGGATGTATGGGTGTATGTGGTGTGTGTGTCTAGTTGTCACAGTGGTCTTGGTGTCAGTCAGGTGGCAATAATTTGTATTCGTAAAGGGTTGCTTCCCACATATAGGGGGTCATTATGACCCCAGCGGAGAGTGTTAATGTCGCGGTAGTACCGCCAACAGGCTGGCGGTACATACCGCCACATTATAAGAATGGCGGGTTGGCTGCAGCCAACCCGTCACTTCTCCAATCATACCACCATGGTGGTATAAGCTGCTGGGCCAGAGTTATCAATCTCCAGCCCGGCAGCCAGCACAGAACCGCTGGCAGTATCATGAGCCTGCCTACCACCAAGGTTTTCGTAGCGTTAGCAATGCCACAAAACCATGGCGGTAGGCCCTACCTGTGACAGGGAATTCCTTCCCTGTCACCGGTAGGCGGGTCCCCCACCCCTCCAACACTCATCAGACGCCCCCCACTGCCCCCTCAATCCAAACTTCCCCCCACCCCCTCTGATATCCACACCACCCCATCCCCCATACATGCACACACCTGCAGACACGCACCACGCATACACCCAATCACTCACACTGGCATACACGCATACTTCCAGACATACTCGCACACATTCTTATACCCAATCACTCACACGCATACAACCACACAAACAACACAACACACACACACAGGCATTCACACACTCACTCACACATTCATGCACACACTCAGACACACACACACCATCCCCCACCACCCAGCCCCTTCCCTGTCAGAAGCCCGACTTACCTTGCACAAGGAGGTCTTCCAGCAGGGAATGGGAAGGGGTGCTGCTACCGTCACCAGCTCCTGCCAGCAGAACACCGCCAGGCCATATTAGCTGTCATAAGACGTCTGGTGGTGTTCTACTGGCGTGGCGATGCTGTTGGTAGCAGCGCCACCTTACCACTGTCTACCACCATTAACACTGCCAGATTTCCACCCTTCTTGTGGGAGAAGTCCGGCAGTGCTCATAATGTGTCAGACGGATGGTAGCCGCGATGGAGGTGTTTTGGCGGCCGTCACCGCAGCGGTAGGCGGTTTTTACCGCCAATGTCCAAATTATCACCATAGTCTTGACTACTTAATCCTGTTACCATTGGGGAACACATCACAGAAACTGCCAATAAAACACAAACTGCCCCAACACAAACTGCCCCAGGGCCCAGAGAAAAGGCCCCCATTCCCCCAAGTGAGCTGTAAGTGAGGGTCACTTGTGCCTATGGTAAACTACATGAACTGTTCTTGTCAGCCTCGTGTGAGTCTCATGTCAGTCTCACTGGTGCCTCGTGTGGCCTCATGTCAGCCTCATTGGTACCTCGTGTGAGTCTCATGCAAGTCTCACTAGAAATTCGTGTGAGTCTCATGTCAGTCTCACTGGAGCCTCGCGTGAGTCTCATGTCAGCCTCACTGGTGCCTCATGTGAGTTTCATGTGTGCCTCACTGGAGCCTGTTGTGATTCTTATGTCAGCCTCACTGGATCCTCAAGTGAGTTCAATGTCAGCTTCACTGGAGCCTGTTATGATTCTCATGTTAGCATCATGTGAGCCTCACTGGAGCCTCGTTTGAGCCTCATGTCAGCCTCACTGGTGCCTCATGTAAGTCTCATGTCAGTCTCCCTGGAGCCTTGACTGAGCCTCATGTCAACTTCACTGAAGCCTTGTGTGTCTCATGACATCCTCACTGGAGCCTGTTGTGATTCTCATGTCATCCTCACTTGTGCCTCGTGTGAGTTTCATGTCAGTCTCACTGGAGCCTCGTGTGAGCCTAACGTCAGCCTCACTAGTGCCTTGTGTAAGACTCATGTCAGCCTCACTAGTGCCTCATGTCAGCCTCATGTCAGTGTCATTGGAGCCTGTTGTGATTCTCATGTCAATGTCACTGGTGTCTCATGCGAGTCTCAAGTCAGCCTCATGTCAGTCTCATGCCAGCCTCACTGGAGCCTCGAGTGAGTACACATTAGTATCACTGGAGCCTCGTGTGTCCCTCATGTCATCCTCTTGTTAACATTGTGCTGTTGTGAGTTTTTGCTTCTCTTGACCCACAGCCACAGCTGCAGATCCCCCTCTGTGAGATCAGCTGAAGCTGCTGGATGGTTCCAGGGTGATTATCATCAGGAGATCTGTGGTGTTGATTCCTTTTCTGCTGATCAGTCACATTTGTAGAAGCAACATCCTGGCTTTTTATTTCTTTATAAAACTATATTTTTCATTGCATGAAGTGTAAAAAACAATTATCTAGCTAGGACCTTGAATGCAGTTATGTATGTATACATGCATGTGTGTGTATATACATATGCATGTATGTACGTCTGTTTAGTGAGATCAATGGGTTGGAATCCTATCCCAAGTGAATGCCAGAGATAAAAGTCATTGCATTTGTTCCTCCCACCACTTTTTGTGTGTTTGAAGTAAAGCCCTGTGTGGCAAGGGTGAGCCCAGACATGGGACCCTTGCTCACTGTGACACTGGAACCAAGGTACCCCCGACTGACAATTCAGGGAGGACCTGGATTAGCTATTCGGGCTGGACTGTTCCCTTTGGAGCAGGGTCAAGACTGATCTGCAATGTTTGGGTCCAACCTGAGCGATTGCCATTCGTTTGGCTTATTACAAACATTCCTCCTCAGCTGTTGTGTGTTTGGTGTGAAACTAACAAAGAGGCAGCGGAGCTCTGTACAGGGTCAAAGGCAACAAATGATTAGAAGCAAAACTGTGCCCTGAGAGCCAAAGTGGACTGTTCCTGCATCATGATGCTGTGTTCTCTAAAGAGGGTGTCTTCAGGTCTTTGCTAAAATGAAACAGGGTTAGGGCTGCCCTCAGGAAAACAAGGACTTACATTTCAATGATGCAAATGAATTTTTTTTTAAAGGACACAAGACAAACCAAGAGCTTGATTGCCAAGCAAATGTGTGCGCTAAAGAAAGATTACACAAGGTAATCACACAAATTCACAAACTGAGGTGCTTATTTACAAGCCCTTTGCGCCACGGTGCTTCATTTATTATATGGAAAAAAGTGACGCACCGCGACTCAAGGGGCTTGTAAACAAGCCGCTCAGTTTGCAGAAACACAAACAGGTACATGGTGGAGTGCAAGAACTGGTAGAGTGAAATAGAGGCGTTCATTCCAAAAGAGTGTGTACGCATGACAAGTTTCCAGCAGCGTGTCATCGAAAAAAAACAGCGGTGGCGTATTAATAATAGGGTGCTGGCCCACCCTGTGTCCCGGCAATCAGTTAGAGGGTCACCCCCACACTCTTAACATCATATAAGTGGGAGGCGGGACAGCTGTTTGAAGCCACCCCCCCCCGCCCCCCCTTTCACTGTAAGTGCAACCAGGCCTGAGGTTTAAAGGGGGAGCAGAGATCCCTCTGCAGGGAGGTGCAGTGAATGACTGCACCTGCCAGAATGGGGTTTCCTGTGAGGTCCCTGGACCCATGTGCCCCCCTTCAAAGGTGCACCTCGGACTGTACTGACTGTAGTCCACCTCTATGCAGTGCACACTCTCTATCCCTACTGACGGTCTCAGCATCTGTAACACGGTGCGGGTGCAAAGGCACCGGATTCCCTCATTGCATAGGAGTCTCTCTCTGTCAGAGCCTGCTTCAAGAGCTTTGTAATCAACCCTAGGAGTGGGAGGGCGGCTCAGAATCAGCTTTGTAACCAACACCAGAACTGGGAGAGTGGCTCAGTATGAGCTTTGTAACAACACCAGAACTGGGAGAGGGGCTCAGAATGAGCTTTGTAACAACACCAGGACTGGGAGAGCACCTCAGAATGAGCTTTGTAACAACACCAGGACTGGGAGAGCACCTCAGAATGAGCTTTGTAACCATACCCAGGCCTGGGAGAGAGGCGCAGAATGAGCTTTGTAACAACACCAGGACTGGTAGAGAGAGGATCAGTATGAGCTTTGTAACAACACCAGGACTGGGAGAATGAGCCTTGAAACCAACATCTGGTCAGGGAGAGCGGCTCAGAATGAGCTTTGTAACCAAACACTAGGACTGTGAGAGAGGGGCTCAGAATGAGCTTTGTAACCAACACCAGGACAGGGAGGGCAGCTCAGAATGAGCTTTGTAACAACACCAGGCCTGGGAGAGAGGCTCAGTATGAGCTTTGTAAGAACACCAGGACTGGGAGAATGAGCTTTGTAACCAACACCAGGTCAGGGAAAGGGGCTCAGAATGAGCTTTGTAACCAATTCCAGGACTGGGAGAGCGTCTCAGAATGAGCTGTGTTCAACACCAGGACTGGGAGAGCACCTCAGAATGAGCTTTGTAACCAACATCAGGACTGGGAGAAGGGCTCAGCATGAGCTTTGTAACAACACCAGGACTGGGAGAGAGGCTCAGAATGAGCTTTGTAACCAACACCAGAACTGGGAGAGTGCCGCACATGGAGCTTTGTAGCAAAACCAGGCCTGGGAGAGAGGCTCACAATGAGCTTTGTAACAACACCAGGACTGGAAGGGGGGCTCAGAATGAGCTTTGTAACAAAACCAGGACTGGGAAAGGGCCTCAGAATGTCCTTTATTCCAAGGTTTCCTAGATCCTTCTCTAGTGGAATCACATCCAGGTTCCTAGGATTGGAACAAGACTCTGATGATGAAGGGGTTGGTGCTGGAAAGAGATTTTAGAATTCCATTCCTTGCTCCTTGGTGAATACCATTCCTTGCTTCTTTGGTGATTCCATTCCTTGCTTCTTTTGTGATTCAATTCCTTGCTTCTTTGGTGATTCCATCCCTTGCTTCTTTGGTGATTCCATCCCTTGCTTCACAGGTGATTCCATCCTGTGCCTCTTTGGTGATTCCATTCCTTGCTACTTAGGTGATTCCATCCCTTGCTTCTTCGGTGATTCCATCCCTTGCTTCTTAGGTGATTCCATTCCTTGCTTCTTTGGTGATTCTATTCCTTGCTTCTTAGGTGATTTCATCCCTTGCTTCTTTGGCGATTCTATTCCTTGCTTCTTAGGTGATTACATCCCTTGCTTCGTCTGTGGATGCCAATGTAAACCTCCTCTTGTTCTCTAACTGCATCTTCTAAATCTTTGTATTATCCTAATGTGTGTGAAAGGATTACCACCCCTGGAAATGACCGTTTAATGGTAAAATCACACTCTCCTAAATGCAGAGATTGTTTACAGACTTGTGCCTACAAGTACCTATGAAAGACACATGACAACCTGAAACTTTGATATCATTGAAGGTATACAGTGATCTCATAAGTAAAACGAAAGGGACCTTAGGAAGAGATGCAAATAATGTAAATTCCTTTACCCTGAGCTAGTTACTTGAAAGGTCTCACTAAGGGCCAGATGTACGTAGCTTTTTTTTTTGCAGAATCGGGCTGTTTGCGACAAGAAAAAAGCATTTTGGTATGTACAAACTCTATTTTGTGATTCGGTATCTATTTACCGAATCGTAAAATCGGTTTGCGGGTCGCAATTAGGAAGGGGCGTTCCCTCCCTAATTGCGAGTCGCAGTGGGACGTATTATTGTTTTGTGACTGTGAATATGATCACAAAACAATCACAGTTGCTAACCCATTCGCAAACGGGAAGGGGTCCCCATGGGACTCATTCCCATTTGTGAATGGTAGCGAAAATATTTTTTCGGAGCAGGCAGTATTCCCCTCGGCTACTGCCTGCTCTGAAAAAATTAAAAGAAAACTTTTCATTTTTATTTTTTAAATGGATACCATTTTCCTTTAAGGAAAATGAGCTGCATAAAAAAATCTGCTTTATTTAAAAGCAGTCACAGAGATGGTGGTCTTCTGTCCCCAGCCGGCCACCATCCCTGTGAGTGCAGCCATTCCCAATGGGGTCGCATATTGCGACCTACCTCATGAATATTAATGAGGTAGGTAATTTTCAACCCCATTGGGAATCGCAAACAGTGTGAAGTACAGTGTTGTACATATGGTTTTGGGACTCACAAATGAGTTCATTCATGTTTAACATGGGCAAACAAGATGGCGTTAGCTGAAGCAGCATGGAGCCGGCTACTGAAGTCAAGTTACAGTAAGTCGTGAAACTTCTCAATTCTTCCCTTTTCCAAAAATTGTGGTGCAACCTCTAGAGTAAATCTATGGACATCAGTTTTGTGACTTCACTGCTTATTTAGTTTTCATCAAGACATTCGTTAACATCGTAAGACACACGGCCAGCAGTGTCATTCTTGTCCTCGGCAGTAGTGAGAGGATGGCACAGGGAGTAAGTGTTGCTATTGGTGAGACGAAGAATGGCACACATACACACGCCTATAAAAACACATGGTAGAAGGAGGAGAATAAAAAAACATGAAATATTATTTCAATATTCTTTATACCCCACCCACCATGGATACCTTTCATCCTTGAACAAACACTACACCCATTTATGTAGAACACATCATTTATTTTGTGCAGTCCATTCACTATGCCTGAATATTTAATTTGGGGGATTGTTTTAAATGTTAATTGGATTAGCCGGGAACCAAGGGGCTTGTGTGATCAGCCTCCACCTTCGGGATCATCCCCAGTTTCTGTCTCGGTTGAGGATGGTGTAAGTTGTTCTTTTTGGGTCAAGAAGACCTCGGTTATCTTCAAACCATTCTCTTGATCCTTCGTGTTCTCCATCATAGACATTGGGTTTGTCTCATGGTTCGAATGCCTCGTCCCACGAGGGAAAGAGCTGGTATAGATCTCAAGGTTAATCCCACAATCTCCCTAAACTGATGTCTCAAGAGGTAAAGGACTAAAAATACCTCTTGGGGAGTGTCCTGTGCATGGCAAGAGGGGCTGAGAGTGAGGGAAGGAAGGGAACACAGACCACGCCTTCCTCCTGATGCCGCAGTAGGAGCTTCTCAGTAGTTAAACGGATAACGGTGGTGTTGAGGGGACTTCTGGGTCTTGGACGTGTCCCAAGATTGCAAGCAGCAGAACAACATCAGTAAAGGAATTCAACTCTGAACTCCGCATCAGTCATGTGGTACAACTGCAGTATATAACGCACTGGTACCTTCAGGGTTACAAGCAATGATGACCCCTCAAAGCTACCTAAAGCTGGTGCTAGGGGTGATGACATCCGCCTATTGAAATAGTGCTGTTGCACAGACGCGGTAACTGCTCAGGGAATACTTTCCACAGGGAGCGCTTTGCTACAGCTAAATTTGAAATGTGATTTTTATATGGATTATGAATTAGAAATTGAAATCTGTTTTTACTATTTTTTCTAGTTTTAGTTAGGAAAGGCAGTGCGCAGTTGGGGTTTTGTGGGTGGGGCCAGTAATTTCTTTAGCTCTTCTCTTGTCCCTAGGTATTTTCACTCGGTTAATTTGGATTGCATTGGCCCAGCTAGAGGCACCATTTTGTAAGGGCTGCTCTTTAGTCTTTTTGCTGGTGCTAGAAGAGATGGGTTCCTCCTATAAATATAGGGCGGTGGACGTGGAGCGAGTGTGCTGCTGGAGCACCAAAGGCAAGCTTGTGTACACCTATCTGCGTCGCAATCTAAGTCAACACCAGGAACCCTGCTGGTCCCAAAAACAGGGTAGTCAGCGGGTGTCTTACACTGCCATGGGGCTACTTGAAATTATGAAGCAGAGGGACGACTGGGCCCATACCCTGCTGTTGATATTGGATTAATTAATGACAATGCACCCAACAACAGGACATTCCCATATGCAAATAATACATTTTCATATATGAACAAAGTTGCATCACCGCGGTTAGGTTTCCCCCATTTTCAACCACAGCACATAGGTACATGGTCAGGCAGGCTCTGCAACCCAAGGCTGAAGGTTAATGGCTGACTGGTCACAGGTAGGGCAACACTTAGCCGAGAGCCAACTGCACAAATCAAAGATCAAATCCCACAGATGGGCAGCACCACTTCAATGGTCCCCGGAGAATGGCCCTAATAAAGCACATATGGCCAGAGGGACTCATGCTTTCCCAAATCACCATAAAGTTGGATGCCACATGTAGTTAGGTACACTTAGCCAATCAGGATACAGCGCACACAGCACATGCAGCGACCATGCACCCCGCAGGCAGGACAGCTGGACACATACTCGCTGGCCTACATTGTGTCCACACCAGGTCGAGGCCCACCTGCATTCTCTATCTGAAAATTTATTTACGACTCCTTGACAACTGTTTGCATTTTTTTCACCAAAGAAGGAATGTTTTTATGACTTTATGGCACCCAGAGAATTGTAAAAAAACTGATTCAATTCTATGTATGCGAGACAGTCTTCAGACCTAGGTGCTGTAACTGCTCTCCCGGCCGTAACGTTTAATTAAATAAACCTTTTTCTATTTTGCCAGACGCCGCTTGTCTTTTGTTTCTTAAGGTAAAATCAAATTCAAGTAACATTTTGGCGAGACAGCCAGGAGCTGATTGGTTATTTGAACTTGACTGAGACAAGAGGAAGGAGACCTGAACCGGACAGATTCACATTTTCGCAAACAAGAACGGTGAGCAGACACAGCAATTAAATGAAAGTTCTGGTGAGTCCACGGGGCGGAGGTTCATCCTGAAGCTGCCGTCCCAAGGGTAAGAGTCTACATCAGAACCTTAGTCCTAGCATTTGGCGTGTGTCAAACTAGGAAAAGAAAAAGTAAAGTTATACCTGCGAGGCAAAAGTCAACATTTTTAATTGTCAGATTAGGAAAGGTGACCTTTTTTTTTTTGAGTTTGTTACCTTAGGGAGGCTGACCCCCTAAACCTCCATCGTTGACACAGGTGGTATGCATAAGTCCCTGGGTGGGACATAGGGACAGCATCTGTTTTGTAAGAGGTGTCTTTTCACTGGGAACGCTGAGCGTGATGCAGTCAGTACACATAGGCTCTGGGTGTGGTATAGGGCCCACACCTCAATCTTATTAGGCTATCCTAGTATTAGCAGTGCCACAGGTTTCTTAACACTGGTGTTATTTGAAACAAGTGAAAGGTGCGCTTCGCTTGGACCACTGTGCATGGCACAGATGGCACACAGAACCCCTGGGTGTGGCATAGGGAAAATACAGACGTTAGGGCACTAGAACCATTGGGATCCCGGAGATTGGGCATAGCTTGTGTTTTTTACCTAGAAAGGTCTATGGTCACTGAAGTAAGTCCTTTCTTTCTCCACATAAATTGTTGCAATCTTTTCCATCAAACTGGTATTCACAAAATTATCAGGCTCCCCTAGCTTCACACAGCACAAGCTTCACTTAGTCACAGGATAACATGCGCTAGGAGTGGGCAGGGCTAAGGTATTGCGGACAGGCTGATGCCCTGCTTTTTGTGGACCTAGTTAAAAATTTTCCTACCTATTGAAATGATGTGTCTTTGATATTATGATGGTGGTAAACCAATGTGACTGTGTTTGTCTTAAACGTTGAATGTTGTATTCTGTCCACACCGCGTCACTGACCTCCAACCTCATCAACCTCGGTCTCCGCCAGCTAGTCAACACACCTACCCACATCGCGGGACACACCCTTGACCCCCTCTTCACCTCTAGCAACCACATTTCCTTCAGCCACACCTCCGAACTCCACTGGACTGACCATCACTGTGTCCATTTCACCTATAAGAAAACCACAGAGCAACACCGCATCCAGCTTCCTCCCCACCGCCGCTGGGGCAAAATCACCCAAGAACAACTGACCAACACCCTCGTCAACAACCTTCCACCCGACGCAATCGACCCGAGCACAGCCGCCATCAACCTCCATCAATGGATCCTCGACTGCGCCAACACCCTTGCCCCTCTCAAGAAACCCACCACCACCCAAGGAAAGAGAAAACCAGCCTGGTTCACAGACGATCTCACCACCTCCAAAAGCAACTGCCAGAAACTCAAAAAGAAATGGATCCAAGAACGCACACCCGACAACCTCGCCGCCCTCAAAAACGCCAACCGCGAACACCACCAACGGATCCGCACCGCCAAGCGCGCCCACTTCACCGAACGCATCAACAACAACGCCCACGACTGCAAAGAACTCTTCGGCATCGTGAAGGAACTCTCCAACCCGAAAGCCAACTCCAACGACATCCCGCCCTCCCAGAAACTCTGCGACGACCTCTCCACCTTCTTCCACCAGAAAATCACCACCATACACGACAGCTTCATCACCGGTCCACCGCCAGACCCCACCCCCGACGTCTCCTCCCGCGACTGCCGCCTCACCGCCTGGACCCACGTGGACGAGGCAGAAACCATAGCAACCATGAACACCATCCACTCAGACTTCCCCACGGACCCCTGCCCCCATCATGTTTTCAACTCAGCAATCGCCACCATCGTCCCCGAACTCCGCAAGATCATCAACCTCTCCTTCACTTCTGCCACCTTCCCGGACAGCTGGAAACACGCAGAAATCCAACCCCTCCTCAAAAAACCCAAGGCTGACCCCAACGACCTCAAAAACTTCCGTCCGATCTCTCTCCTCCCTTTTCCAGCGAAAGTCATCGAGAAGATCGTCAACACTCAGCTCACCCACTTCCTCGAAGACAATTCCATCCTGGACCCCTCACAATCCGGATTCAGACGAAACCACAGCACTGAGACCGCCCTCCTCGCCGCCACAGATGACATCAGACATCAAATGGACAACGGCAAAACCTCAGCCCTCGTCCTCCTCGACCTATCAGCCGCTTTTGACACCGTCTGCCACCGCACCCTACTGACCCGCCTCCAGGAAGCCGGCATCCAAGATAAAGCCCTCCACTGGATCTCATCCTTCCTCTCCGACAGAACGCAGAGAGTCCGTCTCTCCCCTTTCCGCTCCAAAGCCACCAACCTCATCTGCGGCGTCCCCCAAGGATCCTCCCTCAGCCCCACGTTGTTCAACATCTACATGGCCCCCCTCGCTCAACTGGCCCGCCAACATCATCTCAGCATCATCTCCTACGCCGACGATACCCAGCTCGTCCTCTCCCTGACCAAAGACCCGTTCACCGCCAAAACAAACCTCCACGAGGGACTAAAATCCATCGCCGATTGGATGAACGACAGTCGCCTGAAACTCAACTCCGACAAGACGGAAGTCCTCATCCTCGGACGCACTCCCTCGGCCTGGAACGACTCATGGTGGCCCTCCGTCCTCGGACCCCCACCCACCCCTGCCAGCCACGCAAGAAACCTCGGCTTCATCCTGGACTCCGCCCTCACCATGTCCAAACAGGTCAGCGCCGTCTCCTCCTCCTGTTTCAACACCCTCCGAATGCTCTGCAGAATTTTCAAGTGGATTCCAACAGAAACCAGAAAGACGGTGACCCAGGCCCTCGTCAGCAGCAGACTTGACTACGGCAACGCACTCTACACAGGCATCCCAACCAAAGACATCAAACGCCTCCAACGTATCCAAAATGCCTCCGCCCGACTGATCCTCAACATACCCCGCCGAAGTCACATCTCCCCTCACCTAAAGGAACTCCACTGGCTCCCGGTAGACAAGAGGATCACCTTCAAACTCCTGACCCACGCTCACAAGGCACTTCACACCGGACCCTCCTACCTCAACACCAGACTTCACTTCTACACCCCAACACGTCAACTCCGTTCCGCCAACCTCGCCCTCGCCATCGTTCCCCGAATCCAGCGCAAGACATCCGGCGGCAGATCCTTCTCCTTCCTCGCCGCCAAGACCTGGAACTCTCTCCCCACATCCCTTCGCCAGACCCAGGACCTCCTCGCATTCAGAAGGCTCCTCAAGACCTGGCTCTTCGACCGATAAACCAGCAGCGCTCCCCTCCCCCCCCCCCCCCTCAGCGCCTCGAAACCCTGACGGGTACATAGCGCGCTTTATAAATACTATGATTGATTGATTGATTGATTGTCAATGTTTAATGTTTTAATGAAGAAATTGCTGATTTGCACAAATTGTTGTTTGTTGCTAAAGTAAGGTTTGCTATTTTGCCTCCAAATTTTTAAATTCCCATGAGTTAACAATTGCACTTTTTCCTAGGATAGTGACTCTTCATGCATTTGTTTGTTGAATGTTTATTTTGATGCGTCTGTGAATAACACTGAGCTCATTAGATCTAGGAATCCCTATGTGTATCTCCTCCCCCAGCAGATCAGAATTGGTAAATCCCTTGTGTATATAGTTCCTATTACCGGAGAGATCTAGTAATACTCTTATACACATTTTCCTGTCACCCAAGTACAATTTAGAAACCCATAAAGTTATCAACTTAAGAAAGAAAACCCTATAAAAGTAGAGTGCTACCCCTACATAACTTAATAATCCCCTATAAAACGTTCCCTGAAAATTCTACCAAACTCTGCCATGGATCACCTATAGAAAACATGCTGAGTAAGTTCCCCAGTTTTAGCAAACTCTGCCAAGAGTTACATGCACATACTAAGGGCCTTATTTATACTTTTTGGTGCAAAACTGCTGTAGGAGGCTGGACTGGCTTGTAGTGAGTACCTAGGGGTACTTGCACCTTGCACCAGGCCCAGTTATCCCTTATTAGTGTATAGGGTGTCTAGCAGCTTAGGCTGATAGATAATGGTAGCTTAGCAGAGCAGCTTAGGCTGAACTAGGAGACGTGTGAAGCTACTACAGTACCACTTAGTGTCATATGCACAATATCATAAGAAAACACAATACACAGTTATACTGAAAATAAAGGTACTTTATTTTTATGACAATATGCCAAAGTATCTTAGAGTGTACCCTCAGTGAGAGGATAGGAAATATACACAAGATATATATACACAATACCAGAAATATGCAGTATAGTCTTAGAAAACAGTGCAAACAATGTATAGTTACAATAGGATGCAATGGGGACACATAGGGATAGGGGCAACACAAACCATATACTCCAAAAGTGGAATGCGAACCACGAATGGACCCCAAACCTATGTGACCTTGTAGAGGGTCGCTGGGACTATTAGAAAATAGTGAGGGTTAGAAAAATAGCCCACCCCAAGACCCTGAAAAGTGAGTGCAAATTGCACTAAAGTTCCCCAAAGGACAAAGAAGTCGTGATAGGGGAATAAGGCAGGAAAGACACAAACCAACAATGCAACAACGCTGGATTTCCAATCTGGGGTACCTGTGGAACAAGGGGACCAAGTCCAAAAGTCACAAGCAAGTCGGAGATGGGCAGATGCCCAGGAAATGCCAGCTGCGGGTGCAAAAAAGCTTCTACTGGACAGAAGAAGCTGTGGTTTCTGCAGGAACGCAAAGGGCTAGAGACTTCCTCTTTGGAGGACGGATCCCTCTCGCCTTGCAGAGTCGTGCAAAAGTGTTTTCCTGCCAAAAGAACGCCAACAAGCCTTGCTAGCTGCAAATCGTGCGGTTAGTGTTTTTTGACACTGCTGTGGCCCAGGAGGGACCAGGAGGTCGCAAATTGGACCAGGAGGTAGAGGGGACGTCGAGCAAGACAAGGAGCCCTTTTATCAGCAGGTAGCACCCGGAAAAGTGCCACAAACAGGCACTACGAGGATGCGTGAAACAGTGCTCGCCCGAAGTCGCACAAAGGAGTCCCACGTCGCCGGAGACCAACTTAGAAAGTCGTGCAATGCAGGTTAGAGTGCCGTGGACGCAGGCTTAGCTGTGCACAAAGGATTTCCGCCGGAAGTGCACAGGGGCCCGAGTAGCTGCAAAAGTCTCGGTTCCAAGCAATGCAGTCTAGCGAGGTGAGGCAAGGACTTACCTCCACCAAACTTGGACTGAAGAGTCACTGGACTGTGGGAGTCACTTGGACAGAGCTGCTGGATTCGAGGGACCTCGCTCGTCGTGCTGAGAGGAGACCCAAGGGACCGGTAATGCAGCTTTTTGGTGCCTGCGGTTGCAGGGGGAAGATTCCGTCGACCCACGGAGATTTCTTCGGAGCTTCTAGTGCAGAGAGGAGGCAGACTACCCCCACAGCATGCACCACCAGGAAAACAGTCGAGAAGGCGGCAGGATCAGCGTTACAGAGTTGCAGTAGTCGTCTTTGCTACTATGTTGCAGTTTTGCAGGCTTCCAGCGCGGTCAGCAGTCGATTCCTTGGCAGAAGGTGAAGAGAGAGATGCAGAGGAACTCGGATGAGCTCTTGCATTCGTTATCTAAGGAATCCCAAGAGACAGAGACCCTAAAAAGCCAGAAAAGAGGGTTTGGCTACCTAGGAGAGAGGATAGGCTAGCAACACCTGAAGGAGCCTATCAGGAGGAGTCTCTGACGTCACCTGATGGCACTGGCCACTCAGAGCAGTCCAGTGTGCCAGCAGCACCTCTGTTTCCAAGATGGCAGAGGTCTGGAGCACACTGGAGGAGCTCTGGGCACCTCCCAGGGGAGGTACAGGTCAGGGGAGTGGTCACTCCCCTTTCCTTTGTCCAGTTTCGCGCCAGAGCAGGGCTAAGGGGTCCCTGAACCGGTGTAGACTGGCTTATGCAGAAATGGGCACCAAATGTGCCCATGAAAGCATTTCCAGAGGCTGGGGGAGGCTACTCCTCCCCTGCCTTCACACCATTTTCCAAAGGGAGAGGGTGTAACACCCTCTCTCAGAGGAAGTCCTTTGTTCTGCCATCCTGGGCCAGGCCTGGCTGGACCCCAGGAGGGCAGATGCCTGTCTGAGGGGTTGACAGCAGCAGCAGCTGCAGTGAAACCCCGGGAAAGGCAGTTTGGCAGTACCAGGGTCTGTGCTACAGACCACTGGGATCATGGGATTGTGCCAACTATGCCAGGATGGCATAGAGGGGGCAATTCCATGATCATAGACATATTACATGGCCATATTCGGAGTTACCATTGTGAAGCTACATATAGGTAGTGACCTATATGCAGTGCACGCGTGTAATGGTGTCCCCGCACTCACAAAGTCTGGGGAATTGGCCCTGAACAATGTGGGGGCACCTTGGCTAGTGCCAGGGTACCCTCACACTAAGTAACTTAGCACCCAACCTTTACCAGGTAAAGGTTAGACATATAGGTGACTTATAAGTTACTTAAGTGCAGTGTAAAATGGCTGTGAAATAACGTGGACGTTATTTCACTCAGGCTGCAGTGGCAGGCCTGTGTAAGAATTGTCAGAGCTCCCTATGGGTGGCAAAAGAAATGCTGCAGCCCATAGGGATCTCCTGGAACCCCAATACCCTGGGTACCTCAGTACCATATACTAGGGAATTATAAGGGTGTTCCAGTAAGCCAATGTAAATTGGTAAAATTGGTCACTAGCCTGTTAGTGACAATTTGAAAGAAATGAGAGAGCATAACCACTGAGGTTCTGGTTAGCAGAGCCTCAGTGAAACAGTTAGGCACCACACAGGGAACACATACATATAGGCCACAAACTTATGAGCACTGGGGTCCTGACTAGCAGGGTCCCAGTGACACATAACAAACATACTGAAAACATAGGGTTTTCACTATGAGCACTGGGCCCTGGCTAGCAGGATCCCAGTGAGACAGTGAAAACACCCTGACATACACTCACAAACAGGCCAAAAGTGGGGGTAACAAGGCTAGAAAGAGGCTACTTTCTCACACAACCCCCCCCCCCAAACGAAGGACAATAAGGCTAACCTTGGCCAGTTGAGACATTATTGTCTAAGTGGTGATAAGTAGAGAGTAGCTCTGCAATAGACTGGATACTCCCTTTATCATCCACTATATGGTTACTTCCCTGTGGGGATGTAAACCACCCTGTTTGAAGTTTTTTAGCTAAGCAACAATGTGAAGATGTATTTTCAGAGTTTCTATCAGTAAGTTTTAGTTTAGAGCAGTGGGAATTGTCCACTGAACCTATTTGTAGTGATGGAAATGCCAGACAGGGATGCTGTCTCAGAAAAGCCATAGCTGGGCAAAAACTTTGTCCATATGACTGGAAGAGAGAACAGGGATGCTGTTTCTCTTGGGTTGGAGCAGGGCAGGGATGCTGTCCTATGAGCCCCACACTAGGGCAGGGATGCTGTCCTAAGTGTTGTGAGGCAGTGCAGAGTTTCTGCACTAAAGTTTCTCTGGCAGGGTTGGAGGGATGCTCCATGTTAACTAAAATGGTGCTCTTTTTCTCACCAATGTTAGTTATCCCACAGAGAGGTACTTCCACCTCAGGGAGTACAGTTTTGCCAACTGATGATTCCCTTGGAACAGGTGCCACCCCAGGAGAGGTTTCTCCCACCACAGGAATGGTATCCTGAATGGTAGGGTGGTTAGGGGATACTGTGATACCCTTTTTACCTGTTGATGGAGAGGGATCCTGAGTTTTCAGGCCTTCTCTCCTTTGCTTTTTCATTTCAGTAGAAATGAGAGGGAACAATTCCTCTGGGATGCCCAGCATGGCTGCATGGGCATAAAACTCTACCTCAGCCCAACCTGAGGCCTCTAGGTCATTACCTAAGAGACAGTCTACAGGTAAGCTAGGTGATACCACCACCTGCTTAGGGCCAGTAACTCCACCCCAACTAAACTGAATTATAGCTAAGGGAAGAAACTTAGTGGAGTTATGGACATCAATAATCTTATACTGTTGTCCAATGATGTGTTGTTCAGGAGCCACTAGGTTTTCAGTCACCAAAGTGATACTGGCACCTGTGTCCCTGTAGGCCAAGGCCTCAACACCATTTATTGAAACTGTCTGCCTGTACTTATCCATTGTAAGGGGACAAGCAGCCAGTGTGGCAAGGCCAATGCCACTAGGTGTGACAGAAACTGTCTTGGGACTGACTACCCCAGTTTCTATGATGGACCCATAAGTGAACCCAACTACACCCTTTGCTTGACTGTTGCCAGCAGTCCCACCACTAGTACCACTACTGCTAGGGGCACTAGAGCTTGATGTATTAGTGGTGGTAGGCTCAGGGGGTTTACCTGGACAGGACTTATCCCCTGGCCTATGGCCTCTGTTTTTACACACAAAGCACCAAGGCTTTTTAATGTGTGTGGGTTGAGAAGAAGAGGAAGAATTTATTTTATCCCCACCCTCTGAAGAGTGTTTAAGATTTGAAGTGGGATCTTTGGTTTTACCCTCATCCCCATGCTTATCTTGAGATTTTTCACCATTTTTCTTCTTATTGCCATCTTTGTCACCCCCTGTATGAACTTTTCTGTTCACCCTTGTTCTGACCCATTTGTCTGCCTTCTTTCCCAATTCTTGGGGAGAGGTCAGATCAGAGTCTACCAGGTACTGGTGCAACAAATCAGACACACAATTATTAAGAATATGCTCTCTCAGGATCAAGTTATACAGGCTGTCATAATCAGTAACTTTACTGCCATGTAACCACCCCTCCAAGGCCTTCACTGAATGGTCAATGAAATCAACCCAGTCTTGTGAAGACTCCTTTTTGGTCTCTCTGAACTTTATCCTGTATTGTTCAGTGGTTAAGCCATAACCATCCAGGAGTGCATTCTTAAGAACTTTGTAATCATTAGCTTCATTTTCTTTCACAGTAAGGAGCCTATCCCTACCTTTTCCACTAAATGATAGCCATAGGATAGCAGCCCACTGCCTTTGAGGGACATCCTGTAAAACACAGGCCTCTCAAGTGCAGCAAACCACTTGTTAATGTCATCCCCCTCCTTATAATGGGGAACTATCTTGTGCAGATTCCAAGAATCATGGTCTTTTTCAGGATGACTATTGGGAATACTGCTGCTGCCACCATGGGTTTCTAAACCCAGTTTCTGTCTCTCCTTCTCTACTTCTAAAGTCTGTCTATCCAAATCCAGCTGTTGCTTCTTGAGCTTCAGTCTGGTTTGTTCCACTCTCAATCTATTGAGCTCCCTTTCTAACAATCTGTCATCAGGGTGGGTGGGAGGGACATGTCTTGAAACAGAAGTATGATGAGAATGGACAGAAGGAGACCTGTCCCTTACAGAGGGCACCCTAACAGCTTGGCTGACAGTGTAATGTGAGAGCACATCATCTGGATGATGTGACTCCACCTCAGTACCAACTATGCTAGACTGTCTTGTAATGGGCAGGCTAAGAAGTTTCTTTCCTGAACCTTTTCCTGGTGGAGTCCCTGGATCAGATTGGGAACCATTAGCTACTTTTTCAACAGATAAGGCACTTTTAGCCTTATCTTGTTCTCTAAGCATGTTAAGTAACAATTCCAAGGAAGGATTCTTCTCTACACTCAAACCTCTCTCTACACAGAGACTCCTTGCTCCTTTCCAGCTAAGGTGGTCATATGCAAGTTTGGACAGATCAACATTTTGGCCTGTGCCAGACATTTTTAGAGAGAGTTAAAGTGATAGAAAAAGAGAAAAAAGTTTTCAGAACTTTTTAGAAAGACAGAAAAAAACTTTTAAAACTTTTTAGAACTTTTTTAGAAAGTTAGAAGTACTTTTCAGCACTTAGAAAAGAGTGAAAAGAGGAAATGCAAAACTTTTTGGTTATGTGTATATACACTGAACTTGTTTTGTATATTTTTCTCTTATGAAAAGTACAATGACAACAGTGGTAAGTAGTCTCAAAGCACTTATCCCACCACTGCACAACCAATGTAGGAGGCTGGACTGGCTTGTAGTGAGTACCTAGGGGTACTTGCACCTTGCACCAGGCCCAGTTATCCCTTATTAGTGTATAGGGTGTCTAGCAGCTTAGGCTGATAGATAATGGTAGCTTAGCAGAGCAGCTTAGGCTGAACTAGGAGACGTGTGAAGCTACTACAGTACCACTTAGTGTCATATGCACAATATCATAAGAAAACACAATACACAGTTATACTAAAAATAAAGGTACTTTATTTTTATGACAATATGCCAAAGTATCTTAGAGTGTACTCTCAGTGAGAGGATAGGAAATATACACAAGATATATATACACAATACCAGAAATATGCAGTATAGTCTTAGAAAACAGTGCAAACAATGTATAGTTACAATAGGATGCAATGGGGACACATAGGGATAGGGGCAACACAAACCATATACTCCAAAAGTGGAATGCGAACCACGAATGGACCCCAAACCTATGTGACCTTGTAGAGGGTCGCTGGGACTATTAGAAAATAGTGAGGGTTAGAAAAATAGCCCACCCCAAGACCCTGAAAAGTGAGTGCAAAGTGCACTAAAGTTCCCCAAAGGACAAAGAAGTCGTGATAGGGGAATAAGGCAGGAAAGACACAAACCAACAATGCAACAACGCTGGATTTCCAATCTGGGGTACCTGTGGAACAAGGGGACCAAGTCCAAAAGTCACAAGCAAGTCGGAGATGGGCAGATGCCCAGGAAATGCCAGCTGCGGGTGCAAAGAAGCTTCTACTGGACAGAAGAAGCTGTGGTTTCTGCAGGAATGCAAAGGGCTAGAGACTTCGCCTTTGGAGGACGGATCCCTCTTGCCTTGTAGAGTCGTGCAGAAGTGTTTTCCCGCCGAAAGAATGCCAACAAGCCTTGCTAGCTGCAAATCGTGCGGTTAGCGTTTTTGGACGCTGCTGTGGCCCAGGAGGGAGCAGGAGGTCGCAAATTGGACCAGGCGGTAGAGGGGACATCGAGCAAGACAAAGAGCTCTCTTAGCAGCAGGTAGCACCCAGAGAAGTGCCAAAAACAGGCACTACAAGGATGCGTGAAACGGTGCTCACCCGAAGTCGCACAAAGGAGTCCCACGTCGCCGGAGACCAACTTAGAAAGTCGTGCAATGCAGGTTAGAGTGCCGTGGACCCAGGCTTAGCTGTGCACAAAGGATTTCCGCTGGAAGGGCACAGGGGCCGGAGTAGCTGCAAAAGTCGCGGTTCCCAGCAATGCAGTCTAGCGAGGTGAGGCAAGGACTTACCTCCACCAAACTTGGACTGAAGAGTCACTGGACTGTGGGAGTCACTTGGACAGAGTTGCTGGATTCGAGGGACCTCGCTCGTCGTGCTGAGAGGAGACCCAAGGGACCAGTAATGCAGCTTTTTGGTGCCTGCGGATGCAGGGGGAAGATTCCGTCGACCCACGGGAGATTTCTTCGGAGCTTCTAGTGCAGAGAGGAGGCAGACTACCCCCACAGCATGCACCACCAGGAAAACAGTCGAGAAGGCGGCAGGATCAGCGTTACAGAGTTGAAGTAGTCGTCTTTGCTACTATGTTGCAGTTTTGCAGGCTTCCAGCGCGGTCAGCAGTCGATTCCTTGGCAGAAGGTGAAGAGAGAGATGCAGAGGAACTCGGATGAGCTCTTGCATTCGTTATCTAAGGAATCCCAAGAGACAGAGACCCTAAATAGCCAGAAAAGAGGGTTTGGCTACCTAGGAGAGAGGATAGGCTAGCAACACCTGAAGGAGCCTATCACAAGGAGTCTCTGACGTCACCTGGTGGCACTGGCCACTCAGAGCAGTCCAGTGTGCCAGCAGCACCTCTGTTTCCAAGATGGCAGAGGTCTGGAGCACACTGGAGGAGCTCTGGGCACCTCCCAGGGGAGGTACAGGTCAGGGGAGTGGTCACTCCCCTTTCCTTTGTCCAGTTTCGCGCCAGAGCAGGGCTAAGGAGTCCCCTGAACCGGTGTAGACTGGCTTATGCAGAATTGGGCACACCTGTGCCCAAGAAAGCATTTCCAGAGGCTGGGGGAGGCTACTCCTCCCCTGCCTTCACACCATTTTCCAAAGGGAGAGGGTGTAACACCCTCTCTCAGAGGAAGTCCTTTGTTCTGCCATCCTGGGCCAGGCCTGGCTGGACCCCAGGAGGGCAGATGCCTGTCTGAGGGGTTGGCAGCAGCAGCAGCTGCAGTGAAACCCCGGGAAAGGCAGTTTGGCAGTACCAGGGTCTGTGCTACAGACCACTGGGATCATGGGGTTGTGCCAACTATGCCAGGATGGTATAGAGGGAGCAATTCCATGATCATAGACATATTACATGGCCATATTCGGAGTTACCATTGTGAAGCTACATATAGGTAGTGACCTATATGTAGTGCACGCGTGTAATGGTGTCCCCGCACTCACAAAGTCCGGGGAATTGGCCCTGAACAATGTGGGGGCACCTTGGCTAGTGCCAGGGTACCCTCACACTAAGTAACTTAGCACCCAACCTTTACCAGGTAAAGGTTAGACATATAGGTGACTTATAAGTTACTTAAGTGCAGTGTAAAATGGCTGTGAAATAACGTGGACGTTATTTCACTCAGGCTGCAGTGGCAGGCCTGTGTAAGAATTGTCAGAGCTCCCTATGGGTGGCAAAAGAAATGCTGCAGCCCATAGGGATCTCCTGGAACCCCAATACCCTGGGTACCTCAGTACCATATACTAGGGAATTATAAGGGTGTTCCAGTAAGCCAATGTAAATTGGTAAAATTGGTCACTAGCCTGTTAGTGACAATTTGAAAGAAATGAGAGAGCATAACCACTGAGGTTCTGGTTAGCAGAGCCTCAGTGAGACAGTTAGGCACCACACAGGGAACACATACATATAGGCCACAAACTTATGAGCACTGGGGTCCTGACTAGCAGGGTCCCAGTGACACATAACAAACATACTGAAAACATAGGGTTTTCACTATGAGCACTGGGCCCTGGCTAGCAGGATCCCAGTGAGACAGTGAAAACACCCTGACATACACTCACAAACAGGCCAAAAGTGGGGGTAACAAGGCTAGAAAGAGGCTACTTTCTCACAACTGCACTAACGCAGTTTTGCACCAAAATGTTTTGCACTGGCTTGCACCATTTCTTAGCACCAGCTGGGCACCATATTTATGGAATGGTGCAAGCCGGTGTGAAGGGTAGGCTAGCGTAAAACAAAATGACATTAGGCAGGTTAGAGTCAAAATAAATGACTAAGGGGCATATTTAAACTCTGCACTGAATTAGCGTCCTTTTTTTACTCTAATTCGGTGCAAAACTAACTCCATATTTATACTTTGGTGCTAGACCCATCTAGCGCCAAATTTATGGAGTTAAAGTCATTTTTTGGAAGTGGAGACCTACCTTGCCTTAATGAGATACAAGGTAGGCGTTCCTGTGCAAAAAAATTACTTTATGGCCTTAATGCCATATTTAGGGGCATATTTATACTTTGGGGCATATTTATACTCTGCACCGAATTAGCGTCATTTTTTAAACTAATTTGGTGCAAAACTAACTCCATATTTATACTTTGGAGACAGGTGTGAAGTAAGAACGGAGAGAAAGAGAGCACTCTGGAAGCCCAGTTAAAGAGCTGAGTACCACGCCCTTCACCTGAGGAGAGAGGGAGTAGGCACAGAGCCTGGGTCATGGAAGAATCATTAGCAGGAGGTTACTCCCCAGAGAGCAGCATTGGAGTGCCATTGAGAGGGAAGCCTTTCTGTGTTCTGGTCTCTGAAGAAGTTGAGACCATACTTGTTTGGTTCTCACTTCTTTGTACAAACTGACCACAGGCCTTTCAGATGGCTAATGTAAATGAAAGGGTGAAATCATAAACTATTGAGATACAGAGTATGGACTTTACAGTGGAACACAGACCAGGGACTCGCCATGCCAGTTTAGGTGGCCTTTCCTGGTTTTTCCACTTAGACAATAAAAACTCTCTTGGGAACAGTTAGTCTCATTCCCCTAGAGTGATGGGGGTTGTGTACCATGTCACCATCACTGCATCTGAATGTATGTAAGTCACCCCTACAGAAGGTCTGGGAGCCCTGAGGTGGGGTGCACTATACTTGATGTGTTGTCCTATCATCATGAGCCGATATGACCCTGGGATGCCCAGCCCCATTGCAGATCATTGTAAGGTATGTGCTGGCCACTCGACCTCCTGAGTGACTCATTCACATTATGGCTTCACTGAAACCTTTGTTGTTTGGTATCAAACACCTCATCTTAAAAAGTCCAGGCTGATGGCAGGCTCAGATTTATTATGATGCAACCAGAGTGCACCTTAGAGGTACCCTCTGAACCCCACTAGTCTCCGAGTATACTGGCTGACTGGTCTCGACCAACCAGCCACCCGAGGCAGGTTTTTGACCCCCTGGAGGTGAGAGCCCACACTTTTAGAGGTCTAAAACAAAGCCTGCTCTGGATGGAGATGTTGTCACCTACTCCAGCAGGATGGCTTGCAGATCTGCATACTAAGGCCAGGGTCTTCACAGGCCCTGCCACCTTTGGTATGCAATCCCTGGCTCCCCCAGCCCTTGATGTAGCCATCCCCTGCCCTGAAGTCTACTTGGCACCAGGACAGGCAGGAAAATTAGCTAGTAAGTAGGTGTGTACCACCTCTGGGCTAACCACACCTCTAAGATGGGCAACCCGAGGTGGAGACTCGAGGAGGGGTTCAACCATCTTGTTTTTGGTTGGAACAAGCCTTCTGGGATAGAAATATGCCCACTCCGCTCAGGAAGTTGTCATACAGGGGGTGTAGGCATCGCAAGGTTGAGTATCCAATTAGTTGCTATACTACACACCCCTAAACACCACTAAATACCCCTAAATTCAGCATTTAGGTGGCTCCCTGACACCAGAAGACAGATTCACTGGACCCAAGAAGTAGAAGTACACCCAAGAGCCCCCAGAAGCAAGAACAGAGGAGCAGCTACTGGCTTGGCGCCAACACTGCCAGCCTGCCTGCATTCCTCCACTATTGCACCAAAGATGACTTGTCCTTCAGATGCTCTGCCTCCAGAAGCCTAGGTGGACTGCCTGCTCTTCAGGAAGTACCAGGATCTCCCGTGGAGTAGTGAAACTACTTCCCTGAGCCCAGCAGGCACCAAGAAGAACCTTGAGGACTCCACACCGCCAAAACCCTGGAAAGAACCACTGCGCCCCTGCCCCCTAGCCCGAGTCGAAGTGAGCCAATGGTGCCAGCATGGTCCCCTGGCTCTCCAGGACATGAGCCCACCTTGAGTGACTCAACAGTGGGCTCCCTGATGCCACCTGCAGCTTCTTTGTGCAGGCCCTCCTCCTCCACAACCGTCTCCGGTGATAAAAGACCCAAAATCTCAGATCACCTCTGCACCCAACCAGCCTGAACTAATGAGAAGAGGACCAAAGGTGTCCCTACGTCCTCGAACATCACAAGACTTGAGCCCCTTGTTGGTTCAGTCAGACTGGTCCTCCAGTCCCCAAGTGCAACCTCTTTTCTCCAGGACCGTTTTCAATGGAAAACCAATGGGCGCCCCCAACATCGAAAAGCATCTCTGCACCCGGATGCTGTAGAGCTTCCTAAATTGACCTGTTGGTGCTGTCTTGGACATATCCTTGTACTTACCCTAACTCTTGAAGACTGGTCCTGTAAGTCGCTATTGAGTACCCGTATGCAATATGTGTGTTTTACTCCATAGGATTGCATTACTGCTCAAAAGACACTTGAAGTATTTCAATTGTTTACCGCAAACTACATCAGTATTTATGGTAAGAGTATTCTGGTGTTGAAACATAATGTAAACAAAGTATCTATTTTCTAAACAATTGGTCCCGAGTTCCTTCTTGAGCATGTGTCTCATTTATTGCCTCTGTGAGTACAACAAATGCTCAGCACTACCCTCTGATAAACCAAACTGCTCGCCCACACCACCACAAAAGAGAGCTTTTGGGATTGGTCATTTGTAGCCCTGTAAACCAATAAGGGTCCCCTGGACTATCTGCATGGTGCCACATACATTGGTGCACTACATAGATAGTGACCTTCCTACAGGGTGGAGTCACAATGCAGAAAATTCCACTTTTAGGAAATTGGCATTTTCATGTCCTAACCATTTGGTGTCTGCAGCCTGTATCCTGAGTCACATGACTAGATGGAGCTGGTAGTTGGTCTTTGTGGTGGTCTTTGGGTGCTGTCAGGATGGGCTCTCTCTGTGAGGATGAAGGAGAGGAGTTGTCACCCACCACACTTGCACATCGCAATGTCTGCCTCAGTACAACTCAAAAAGGGTTAAATACTAGTCTTTTGTGCCCTTAGACAAGCTGGGGTCAGGACAAGGAGGCAGGAAATTCCAGAGACCTCTGTATGTGGGAGGGCACAAAATATTTCTCCCTCTTAACAGTAAGCACAGATATAAATAGTAGACACTCTGACCCAACTCTTCATATCCCTTTTGGACCTATGGACTCTGCTAGGAAGAAAAACTGACCAGCTGTGAAATATACCCTGCTGACCTGCTTGCTGACCCAGGATTCCTTTGCTGCCCAGGGCCGGTTGTTGCTGCACCAGGACTCTTCTGCTGCTGTGATCTGCTCTGCTGAATCCAGCATGCCTGTGTGAGAAAGGGCTTTTTTGCATGGTTAGCCCTCCACTTTTTGCATGGAAATGTGCTGTGGGCCCATACTGAACAGTTTCCCAGGGCCAGATCTCTTTCCCCAAAAACTGTACTATGTATAGGCACATCAGTCACCCCTGTAAGTCCCTAGTAAATGGTACCCCTGGCACCCAGGGCATGGGTACTGAAGAAGACCCTCAGAGCAGCATCATCAATTGTGCCACTCTGAGAGGCCCCACACCAGCCTCATGCAGACTGCCATTGCCACTCGCCAAGTGTGCCCTGTCCACTAACACTACGTGCATTATAGGTAAGTCATCCCTCTGGCAGGCCTTGCAGCCCTAAGGCAGGGTGCACTATATTGCACTTGTGGGCGTATGTGTGCATGAGCAAACATGCCTCTGCTCTGCATTGACCAAACCTAAAGGCATAGTAAGTGTAGATGGAAGCCATAGCAAATCTATGTGCTGGACACTGATCAGTACGCGTTCCCCAGCTACATGATGGCTACCCTGAACCATGGGTTCTTTGGTATTAAACAACTGAGAATAATAAATCCTCACTGGTGTCAGTGCTGGATTTGTTGTATCATGTACCCAGGGGCCACCTTAGAAGTGCCCCTGTAAAACACACACCACCCTGACAAAGGTGCTGGCTAGTCAAACCAGCCTGCCACCACCAGACACGATTCTGGATCCCTGGGGTGAGAGCTTCTGCTCTCTGGGACCAGAGATGGCCCACATGACATCTCCACGACCTCGACCTGGAAAGAAAAGGTGACACTTGGGAGAGCATTGCCTAATTTTATATGTAATTTTAAAGTTTTCTTCCATTGATTCCCATGCGCACAGAAACAATACATTTTCTAAACTTTGAAAAATCATAACTTAAACTTTAAATTGAAGTGTACATACCCAATTTTGATGATCTTGGTCTTAAATATTTTATAAAATTCTGAAGTATTTTCGTAAATTGGTCTTGAGTTATTTTTTGGAGCATGTGTCCACATTTATTGATACTGTAAGTACAACAAATGCTTACCACATCTCCTGGATTAGTTTAACTGCTTGACCAAGCTACCACAATAGAGCATTAGGGGCCAGATGTAGCAAAGTTTTGCGAGTCGCAAATGGCCCGAATCGCAATTTGCGACCCCGCAAAATCGGAAATGGGATGCAAAAACCCCATTTCCGAATCATAAATTGCACCGCAAGCCATTACCGACTCGCAAAAATTGCGACCCCATTGTGCGACCCGCAAATAGGAAGTTGCAATTTGCGAGTCGCAACCCATATGAAATAGCAACTCGCAAATTGCGACTAGTCGCAAAAAGCCCATTTTGCACTTCCAATTTACCACTAACTCAGAGCAGGTGGTAACCAGAACCAAAGTATAAAACGAGACCCAGAAGGCATCTGGGTGACTCAAGATGGAGGAGATATATGTGATAGCAAGGAGGAGGAGAGCCCACGCTGCACAGCAGATGAGGAGGGGGAGCCAGAGACAGGAGAAGATATACAGAACCAGACAGACACTTTTCCAACAAACTGAGGAGTAGATATATGATAAATACAGACTCAGCAGTGCAGCAATATTAGAATTAATAGATCTACTCAATCCGCAGCTTCAACGCCAGACTATGCGCGGCAGCGCCATCCCCACACATGTGCAAGTGCTATGCTCACTGCACCTCTTGGCCTCGGGTAGCTATCAGGGGGTCATTACTGTGGCAGGTGGGGTATCTCAAAGTGCACTCTCACGGTTCTTCAGAGCATTCCTAGATGCCATACTCACACACATGTCCAGATACATATACCTACCCAGGAATGAGGCAGAAATCAACAGCACCAAGTTGGAATTCTACAGGCTTGCCATCTTCCCTCATGTAATAGGGTGTGTAGATGGGACACATATACAAATATGCCCTCCTGCAAATCTGGAATATCTGTTCCACAACCGGAAGTGTACCCACTCACTGAACATCCAGGTGGTATGTGACGCCCATTATGTTATCACTGACATGGTAGCCAAATTTCCAGGGAGTACACATGGCACGTACATTTTCAGGCACAGTGGGATACACCAACGCCTAGAACGTGGGGAGTTTGGAGACGGATATCTCCTAGGTATAGCTGAATTCACCTTGCAGACATACACACAGGTCAATGTGGAACCCATCCATGCCCAGCTAACATTGTTCATTTTTGCCAAACAGGGGACAGTGCATATGCACTACAACCATGGATACTTACCCCGTACTTAACACCCAGCAATGAGACAGAGAGGCGATACAACAGTGCACATATGAGGACCCGAAATGTTATAGAGAGGACCTTTGGACTGTTGAAGGCAAGATTCTGATGCCTCCACAGAAGTGGAGGTGCCCTCCAGTATGCCCCAACAACAGCATTCAAGATCGTTGGCGCATGCGCTATACTGCACAACATTGCCACCAGACGTGGGCTACATCTCACCCCAGAAGACACAGATTCAGAGGATGACAAGCAAGAGCTACCACATCACCATCATGGGGATAGAAGCATTGCAAATCAAGGCAGACAGAGACGGGACCACATTGCAAACCAATACTTTGGAAGGTACGAGGTAATTGTCAGCACACACACAAATGTCACACACAAAGAGCCCAGGTGTGAAGTGGAACAAACAAGAACTTTAATGAAGTGAACCAAAAAACAATTGAAATGAACTATTGATCAGGGGCTGTAAAAGTCCACCTGCTATGAGGACACATTAACCTCATGTGCCTCCCTTGTTTGTCAGTGCGTAGCTCGCATCCTACGCCTGGGACGCCCAGCATGGCTGGTGCCTGGAGCGTCTGCTGATCCCTGCTGTGCACTTCCACTACGCAAGACCCTGGTGTCTGTGGCAGATGCACTACTGATAGTAGAGCCCTTCTCACTGTCTTGCGGCGTGTCTGCCGCGCTCCTAGCCACCTGTCGTGCCTCCATCATGTCCACAGAGTGGCTGATGCGTCCCAGGTCGTGAGCCACATCGCTGGCAAAGTGGCCCATGTCGACCTGTAGGCTGACTGTGCGGCGTGACAGCCCTGTGGTATTCACAGCCAGGCAGACGATGGAGGCAGCCATGCGGTCTAGTCGGTGGATTAGTTGGCGGTCACGGCGCCTTGCACCCTCTCTCTCCGTAACAAGTTCAGCCACTAGTTGCCTGATGGAGAGCACAAGGTCACCTACATTACTGTTCAGGTGTTGTAGCTCTGTGTGGACCTGTGCCAGCCCTGTTGTCTGATTCCTCTCTATTCGCCACATGGCCCCTGAAATTGGTCTCATTTGCCTTGTCTGCAGGCGCTGACCTTCGATGAGTGCTGTCTCGGCATCGTACATGGAGGAGTCCCCTACATCTCCCTGGGACACTGCAGGGACATGGACACGTCGCCTGCGACGCGGTGGTGCATCTGTGTCCTGTTGGCTGGCACTGTGGCTGGGACCGGGTGCCGGGTCTATCTCCACTATGGCCACTGGTGCACCTGGAGGGGACTGTGGTCGGGTGGTGCAGGTCCCTGTGGTGGCTGCTCCTGGGTCTTGTGCTGCCTGGTGGCTGACCTCTGACCCCTGGACGATGTGGCTGGTGGTGGTGTCTTGTGGGAGACCTGTGGGACACAGGGAACACACTGTCAGTATCTACCATCTGTTGTATGCTTTCTAATAAACTGTTGCCTATCAGCTGCCTACTGGACTACATTGCCCATAATGCACCATTCTGCTGGTTGCTACTCTGAAATGGAGCTATTTTGGTTGTGCATGCTGCTGTGTACTAGGTGGGTGCGGGTATGGCAGATATGGGTGTACATGCATGTCTCATGGTACTCACTGGTTGATGGTCCTGGCGCTGACGTGTCCAGCTCTCCTATTCCACACACTGCCTCTGGCTCCAGGATCTCTTGCACTCTTTCCTCCATGGGTGTGGGTGGTGGGACGGTAGATGGGCCTCCTCCAGTGCCCCTCATCTCCCGGAGGCGCTCTGCCACCCTCTCCTTGGTCCGGGAGCGCAGGTCATACCATCTTTTTTTAAGTTAATCTATGCTCCTGTGGCTCACCCCCATTGAATTCACCTTCTCCTGGATTTCCATCCAGATCCTCCTTTTCTCCAGCTCAGGCACACTGAGGGCTGCTCTTCCAAAGAGTTGATCATTGTGCTGGCAGCATTCATCCGTCAGCACCTCCAGTTCCTTTTCAGAAAATTAGTTTTTCCTCTTTCTGGCTGATTCCTCCATTGTTGCTGTTGTTCCTCCTGTTGGCTGTTCAGCAGTTGTAAATGGGTGTGGTCCTCCCTCCTCCCAGGTGTATTTGTAAACTTCCTGGCTGTGATGTCATCATCAAGAGCCAGGAAGTGTTTTCCAGACTGTTCTGCTGCACCTGCATGCAATTTGCGACACCCACTCGCAATTTGCGACACCCACTCGCAATTTGTGTGTTCGTTTTTAATGAGGCCGCAAATGAAGTCGCTTCTTCTTGCTGGATACCTGTTTGCGAGTCGGAAATTGCGAGTCGCAAAGACTCGCAATTTTTTTCCTACCTACATCTGGCCCTAGGTGATCTATTTTTGCCTCTGGATACCAGGGTGTGGTTGCCCGGACTTTCTGCATAGTGTACATCATTTATGCACAGTATATAATGAACCAGGCTCCTTCAGCCTGTGAGGCCCCAGAATTCCAGGAAATCTCCAATGGCCAGTTGGCTGGGCCCCTGTTCAAGTCACTGGGACATACCAAGCTTCTTCAACACGCATCTCCACACAGCATGATGCAGCCCACCATCGACTCCGGCAAGTGTGATGCAGCTCGTTCTCGATGCTGATGAATCACATTGCAAGACCTCACAAGCACTGACAGCTTCTTCAAAGCTGCCCGGTGCTGACACTCACCCAGCGCAGGGCATCTCGCCCTCTGTGCCGACCGATCGCACTGCAAGTCTCTCTAAGTCCCACCGGACTTGGACTCCGTTGCTGCGTGATGCATCTTGACGCTGAACCTCACACTTCAGCTCCTAGTTATCGTCATTTGATGCCGGCTGGCGCATCTCAATGCAAGAACGTGACATCTTGATGCCTCGGACCACAAGGTTGTTTCTCAGCTGCCTAAACTCAGTCCTGTATCCAGCCCGTGCTCAACCTGAATTTGTGAAATGGACCCAGCCTACCCTGACCAGATAACCATGGTTGGTGCTCATTGAGATGATATGTTATGATGTAAGAATGGAATGCAGGTGTAGAATGTAAGATGATGGAATTCCCTCAAAGGAATGTAGAATGAAGATGGAAAGGAAATCGAGAGTGACGGTTATCTGGTAGGTGAGGGAAGAGTCGTCGCTTCACTTCTGTGCCCTGTTGTCATTGGAATAAAGGATCTTATCTTACCTGGAGTGCGAGTCCTAAGAGTGCTCTGTGCCTCTTAACGCTTGATTTTAAAATAATTTTTACATTTTATTCTACTTTTCTAATTGGTGTGGGATTTTCTTGTGTAGTGTTTTCACTGTGTTATTGTTTGAAGTACTCATTGCCACTAAATTAAGCCTGACTGCTTTGTGCCAAGATACCAGAGGGCTGAGCACAGGTTAATTTGGGGTTTTGTTCTGTTTCACCATGATTGGATTTGTGGTTGCTGCTTGAGTAGGGCTTCACCCCTCTCAACCAGTAGCCCAATTTCTTATAGAGATCTTCCCGATCATCGAGAAAGGAAAATGTAGCCATCTATCAATGGGTCACTCAAGGGTCTCTAATGCCACCCCAAAGTTTCTCTTAATCAGTTCGGTCATATTTCTTGTAAAGTATACAACAGTTTAACCACTTCAGTGCTACATTCGAGTGGGTATTCTATTTCAACTGATTTAATGTCATCCATCAAGAATATTCCCCAAACCTGATGAACTAGATTGACTTCAGAATTCTGCACATATAGCACAATATCAACAGAGGGCAAGAATATTATTATTATTTTCTTACTACTATGTAAAGACCTCAATGTGCATCAAACTCAAGAAAGAAACATGCTATTTGGTCTACGGACAGTGCAAACATTAGAACTGATAGCAGGCAGCCCTGTCATGTGTCCATACATATTGGTATCATGTCAGAGTAAAGTCTGTCAACCCTCACCATAGTGCTTGGTTCATACAAAGGCTCCTCGCAAACAAAGCCAAACAGCAAGAACACAAATTCTGGCTAATTGGTACAATGAAGAACTCAGGATGACCAAACAGCACTTCAAGCAAATGGAATGCAGGTAGAGAATGGACAATAATTGAAATCTCCCTTATGGTGCTGAGAAAGAACAACACCAGAAAGACCATCGCCCAAGCCCTCATCACTGGAGTTTGTGTACTCTGTCAACGTAGGAATCACCAAACATCTCACAAAAAGACTGCAAATCATGTAGAATGCAGCAGCCAGACTCATCCTCAACCTCCCACGCCTGGCTCACATCACATCACACCTGAGGGAGCTTCACTGGCTCCCAATACACAAGCACCCACAGTTAAAGCTACTCACTCACACATACTAAGCACTTCACAACACATGTCCAGAATACCTGAACCACTGCATACACTTCCATCAACCAATGAGACACCTCCTCTCCGCCGGACTCTCACTAGCACACGTCTCACGCATTCACAGAAGCAGAACCGGAAGTCACGCCTTCTCTTACATCTATCCTAAAACAGGAAACGACCTCCAACTACACGTCACAGCCTCCTCCTTGGTTCTTGAGTTGCACAAGAACCTGAAGGCCTCGCTCTTCGAGTAGGCCTCTTCTTGCTCCCGGGACTAAGCAGCACAGAGCAATATCTGAATTAAGGATCAGAAAATTAGAGAGAGAAATTAGAAAAGACAATGATATATCAAGAGAAGACTTTGAGGACTGAACTGCGGCATTAAAAGAGATGGCTACTCAAATGACACAAGAGCCTGCTTCTCACAGGTGTCTACAGAGACACACCAACAACATCTGCAAACATATGGACGTTCAATGGAGAGGTAGCCTACAGTTACATCAGCAATGTGTAGTACAGCTAAGTTAGTACCCCTCAGTGGTGATGCTACAAAGAGCCTCGGACCAATGCCCTTGAAGAAATGCAAACTGCTGGTGTTAGAAACAGGCCGCCAGGGTCTGTTGGTGAAACTGAGGATGGCTCAAGGATGAACTGTATGCCCATGGGTGTGCCTGCTACATCTATGAACAATAGAAGCGACAGTCTTGAAGGGCAAGGAAGGCACAACTAGAATTTTCTACAAAGGCAATTAGTGGAACATAGCAAAGGCACAAATTGCTTCATAAATTATGGACACACTTATGATGTATAAAATAATAATTGTTTAAATGTATTTCTAATTACTAGTGTATATATTGTGCAGTTTACTTACCTCCTAAGGGAGTATAGTCTCTAAAGTATTTTTGCCCTTGTATCACTAAAATAAAGTACCTTTATTTTTAATAACACTGAGTATTGTCTTTTGTTGTGTGTGAGTACTGTGTCACTACAGTGGTATTGCTAGAGCTTTGCATGTCTCATAGTTCAGCCTTGGCTGCTCTGCCTACAGCTCCCTCTAGACAGCCTGGCTTCTGAACACTGACTACATTTCACTAATAAGGGAAAACTGGACCTGGTATAAGGTGTAAGTACCTCTGGTACCCACTACAAACCAGGCCGGCCTCCTACACCCACTGCTCCTTGTGCAGGTGTCACACATAGACCCATTACTCCTTGTGCACATTTTAATCACACATCCACTGCTCCTCGTGCAGGTGTCACACATCCACTGCTCCTCGTGCAGGTGTCACACATGCACCCACTGCTCTTTGTGTAGGTGTCACACACCCACCGCTCCTTGTGTGGGTGTCACTTACACACCCACTGCTCCTCATGCAGGTGATACACACACCCACTGCTCCTCGTGCAGGTGTCACACATGCACCCACTGCTCCTCGTGCAGGTGTCACTAACACACCCACTGCTCCTCGTTACTGTGTCACACAGCATTGCTCCCTGTACACATTTCAGTTACACACCCACTGCTCTTCATGCAGGTGTCACTTACACACCCACTGCTCCTCGTGCAGGTGTCACAAATACACCCACTGCTCCTCATGCAGGTGTCACTTACACACCCACTGCTCCTTGTGCAGGTGTCACACACACACCCACTGCTCCTCGTTCATGTGTCACCCTGTGCACATATCACTCATACACCCACTGCTCCTCATGCAGGTGTCACACACACATCCACTGTTCCTCGTGCAGGTGTCACTTACACACCCACTGGTCCTCATGCAGGTGTCACACATATGCCCATCATTCCTTGTTCACATATCGTTTACACTACACAACCACTGTATCTCCTGCAGGTGTCATGTGCACACCTGCTGCTTCTGTTGTAGGTGTCACTTACACACCCACTGCTCCTCCTGCAGATGTCAACACACACACCAATCACCCCATGTGCACATTGCTCCTTGTGCAGGTGTCACACACGCACCCACTGGTCCTCGTGCAGGTGTCACACACCTACTGCTCCTCATGCAAGTGTCACTTACACACCCCTTGCTCCTTGTTCATGTGTCATACACCATCAAACCCTGCGCACATATCACTCACACACCCACCGCTACTCATGCTGGTGTCACTAACACACCCACTGCTCCTCTTGTAGGTGTCACTTACACACCTACTGCTCCTCGTGCAGGTGTCAAACATGCACCCATCACTCCTTGTGCACATTTCAATCACATATCCACTGCTCCTCGTGCAGGTGTCAGGCATGCACCTGCTGCTCTTTGTGTAGGTGTCACACACCCAATGCTACTCTTGCAGATGTCACTTACACATCCACTGCTCCTCATGCAGGTGACACACACCCACTGCTCCTCGTGCAGGTGTCACTTACACACCCACTGCTCCTCGTTCATGTGTCACACAGCATCGCTCCCTGTGCACATTTTACTTACACACCCACTGCTCTTCATGCAGGTGTCACTTACACACCCACTGCTCCTTGTGCAGGCGTCACTCATCTTCCCCTAAGAAGGAAACTGTGCTTCACCTTCAAACCTGTTGCAAATGTTTCTATTGATGTGGACAGGAGATGTGTAACTTCGACAGAGACATTGCAGCCCCAGCCGGGGCCTCACAGCAGATTGACTGGCTGTCCCTGTGTGCTGGAGAGGGAGGGGGTTCACCTGAATGAGGGGGTAATGGGAGGTGCAGCTTTTACAAGATGGGCTTGAATCCTCTGTGGGGATCTGACTAGCATCTGTGAGCAACAGGAGGTGGCCAGAGACTTCCTAAAGCAGAGCGGGCCCTTGCTTGGATAGCACCTTGGGTGTAAAAAAAATTACACCCTCGCTACTGCATGTGAATAAAATAAAATGGAGCTGCAGGGGCCCATTTTGTGTTCAGGGGTCTGTCATTGGGTCTTAACACATACATCTTTCACCATCCCTAACTCATCTGATCCCATCACACTGTGGTGCCAGGTTGTTGGTGGGGCTGAAGGGGTTATTGGTGCGTGGCAGCCGGGGGTGACAGGGTGTGGAAGGAAGGGGATTAATGGGTTTTTAAAACTAGCACCTGAAGTGAATACAAATAATTGAAACAGTTTATTCTGTAACCACTGGGGCCAAATGTAATGGATGAAGCTGTTTGGATGACCTTAATGAGGACAGCTTCCTGCGCCCCTCTGGAGGTTGGTGCCCTGGGGTTGGCTTAAAGCTGGCCCTGCCCTATGGAAGGAGTCATGGCTGTGGGTCTGTGGGGGGGTAGTAATGAAAGTGTCACCTCCTCCAGCACCCACCTGTACCCCTGTCAGCCTACACCTGAGGCTGGGCCTGTATCTGGACTATGAAGGGGTGCAGCTGCCCGTGTACAATGCAGACACCTTGGAGCATCTCTACACCTTCAGTAACACCTTCCCCTGGGGCTGCAACCCCACTTCTGGGCTGAGACATGGACAGACCAGAGCCTGATGTAATACAGGAGTTCCCTTCTTCCTCCCTCATCAGGTGCTGGTCCCCTGCTTTCAGTTGGTGACAGGCCTCTCTGGGTAGAAGCTGCAGCCCTCAGACCCCCTAACAGGGTGCAACCCCTATTTTCAGCATTAGGGGAGGCTGACCTGCCTCTGTCTCTGAGGGGTGGGAGGGTGCTGTTGTGTGGAGGGTAACTTTTGGCTTTAGGCGGATGGACTCGAGTGTCACTGGCCACTGGCTAAATAGCAGAGATTATGAAGAGGTGACTGATGTAGGAGGCTGGCTGGCTTATAGTTGGTACCTGATGGTGCTTACACTTTGTGCCAGGTCCAGTTATCCCTTATTAGTAGATTAGTAGTGTTCTAGCAGCTTAGGCTGATAGAGGTAGCTATAGCAGAGCAGCTTACGCTGAACTAGGAGACATGCAAAGCTCCTACTATACCACTTATATCATGTAGCACTATATCATAAGAATCACAATACTCAGAGTTACTAAAAATAAAGGTACTTTATTTTAGTGACAATGTGCCAAAAATATCTCAGAGGATATACACCCATAGGAGGTAAGTAAAGTACACAAAATATACACACAAACCAAAATCAGGTAAGTAAACAGTTAGAAAAGTAGTGCAAACACTGTAGAATACAATAGGATGCAATAGGCCTAGGGGCAACACAAACCATATACTAAGAAAGTGGAATGCAAACCACTTAGGGACCCCAGGCCTAGTGTAGTGTGTAGAGGGTCGCTGGGAGTGTAAGAAAACACTAAGGGTGTCCAGGATACCACACCCCTAGACCCTGAAAAGTAGGAGTAAAGTTACCCTACTTACCCAGAAACACACTCAAGTCATGATAGGAGATTCTGCAAGGACAACAACTGACTGCAAAGCACTGGAGACGGATTCCTGGACCTGAAGACCTGTAAAGGAAGGGGACCAAGTCCAAGAGTCACGAAAGTGTCGAGGGGGGGGCAGGAGCCCACTAACCCTCGGATGAAGGTGCAAAATGGCTGCCTCCGGGTGGAAGAAGCTGGAGATTCTGCAACAACAGAAGATGCTAGGAACTTCTCCTTTGCACAGAAGATGTCAACCACGTGCTGGAGAATGCAGCATTGTTTTCATGCAGAAAGACCACAAACAAGCCTTGCTAGCTGCAAAGGTCACAGTTGAAGAAAATGGACGCTGCCCGGGCCCCGGAAGGACCAAGAGGTCACCCCTTGGAGGAGAAGACAGAGGGGGGCGCTCAGCAGCAGAGAGAGCCCAAGCAGAAGTAGGCAGCACCCGCAGAAGCACTTGAACAGGAGTTCAAGAGAACTGAGCACAGCAGTTGTCTCAACACTACAAAGGAGGGTCCCATGAAGCCGGTGGTCAACTCAGCGAGTTGAGCGATGCAGGACGGAGTGCTGGGGACCTGGGCTGTGCTGTGCACAAAGGATTCCTTGCAAAAGTGCACAGAAGCCCGAGCAGCTGCAGTTCACACAGTACACAGGATTACTGTCTGGCGTGGGGAGGCAAGGACTTACCTCCTCTAAATTTGGACAGATGGACCACTGGACTGTCGGGGTCACTTGGATTCAGCTCCTGTGTTCCAGGGACCACGCTCGTCAAGATGAGAGGGGACCCAGAGGACCAGTGAAGCAGAAGTTTGGTGCCTGCGTTAGCAGGGGGAAGATTCCGTCGACCCACAGGAGATTTCTTCTTGGCTTCCAGTGCAGGGTGAAGGCAGACAGCCCTCAGAGCATGCACCACCAGGAAACAGTTGAGAAAGCCAGCAGGATTAGGTGCTACAATGTTGCTGGTAGTCTTCTTGCTACTTTGTTGCGGTTTTGCCGGCATCCTAGAGGAGTCAGCGGTCGATCCTTAGTGGGTACATTGGAGGATAGGCAGATGGTGATAGTCAGTATATACTGCCCTAAACACAGTAAACCCTAATTCTACTTGAATTTACAACAGGTGGTGGAGAAGCTCATTTACGGTGCATTAATATGGGGTGCTGATGTTAACCGCACCCTGCACCTTTTGTTAGATGGATCATGAGAGGCCTCCAGAAGGCCATATGATGCTTCCAGGGAATAAATCATATCATGGTGCAGGAGCAACTGCTAGACAGATAGCGGCACAGGAACCCGAGGGATGCTCAATTTACATTTTTCTCTGTCTTCTATGCCACTCCCCTATCTGGTACATACTAATGTCCTGGGATATTGCCTTTTGGGTCCCATCCTGCTCACACTGTACGTGTGTACATACTCTAACCATTCACCAGTTGTGGTTGATCTTGCTATACCTGATAGAGAGTAGATACCCTCCTTGCTTCTTATGAGGATTTCCCTCCAAGGCCCTGTTGGGCACTGGTTTTAGATCTGTGATTGATGATGCTATTAGGGAACACTTTGATTTCAACATGGGATCTGTTCAGCACTTTGAAATGGTCTGGGAAGCCTTTAAAGTATACATTTGTGATTTTAAGACAGCAAAACATGCTGGAATTTTAACGTCTACAAGGCACAAATTGAAAAACATTTAAAAGGATATAGCCGTGCTAAATTAGTATCATGTACAGACATATATTGACCACACTTTCGATAAAATCCATTCCAGGTTAGGAGAGTACTCTAAGGGATGTTCTTCTTCCCACGTTTGTCACCATGCACCTACTGCGACTCATTGAATCTGCCATGAAGGCATTGCAGCATTGGCAGACAGGGCAGTCAGGTTGGATGACTCTAGTCCATGGGTTGAGGCTTGAGTGGTGCACATGGTTGCCAATAGTGATTCACAGACTGCTAGTGAGGCTGAATATTGAGTGTATGATTGGCCTGTTCCGGGATAATACACTTAAGATGCTCAATCAGATTCGGGGCAATAGCCCTGCCTCGACAGCTTTAAATAACATTTTATATTACAGAATTAGATTGCACTTGAAAACACTCCTATTGACTTTCCTCTAGGACTGTCGGGTTGGGTGTAATTTGTGTAATTTGCTGTGGCGTAGTTATGCAAAATTGAAGCAAAATTATTAGAGATTAAGTGGCATTACATATGGATCGTAAGCCTGACTCTAGTGCCCCCTTGCATTCCAAATGGACCAGAAGATGCAATTTGTGCTAAGAAACAGCTAAGTGCAACAGAACACAAACCGAAGCAGCCAGCTGTCACTTGCGCTCTGTTCCTGTGCTCTTTGCATCAAATTATGCAAGCGTAATCGCATAATTGTCCACACTTTTGCATCACAAGAGTAACATGAAATGACCAAAATTACTCTGATCACTCCACTTAATTAAGATTTGACCCACTCCTACTTTCCGTTTGAACACAAATCTCACTCTGCTTACAGATCTAATACAGACTAAGGCTCATATTTAAGAGGACCTAGTGCCATCTAACGGCACATTACCGTCATTTTTTTACGCTAATGTGGTGTAAGATGGCCCAAATCTCCGTTCCAGATTTACAAAGTGGTGCAATGCTTGCATTGTGGCCCTTTGTAGACCCATGCGCTGCATTATGCCCGCGCCAGGGATGATATATGCAAGTTGGGGTGTTCCCCTGTTACCGGGCCTGAAAAAATGGTGCAAAGAAATCTAAGAGATTTCTTTGTATCATTTTTTCTGGCATTTATAACCCCTGCTCAGAGCAGGCGTTAAAAGGAGGCTCCCACTGTTTTCACTGGGCCTCTGGGTGCTTTGCACGATTAGCGTCAGACGTTTTGACGCAAATCCTGCACAGCGCTGAATTAGCATTAAAAATGTTGATGCTGGTTCCCTAACTACCACCATGGTGCGCCATATATTAAATCCGGCGGACACATGGTGGCGTTAGGGGGGCGCTAAGGTGTGCAAGAATAGTGGCGCTGCCCCCAGTACTGGGTGTAGCGCCACTTCTCATAAATGTGCCCCTAAAGATCTTAAGCACATCAGTTCTCAGCTTGCGTTATAGACTTCCTTGGAGTGTTAGATACGAACTGGTCTCACCAGCGATGGGAACACGACTTAAACCATCACCGAAAAGTGGGGACTTCTTGCTATTCTGCGATCAGGAATGAATCTCTTAACAGCAGCCGCGGGCTCATACAGCTCAAATTTATTGAAAGGATTCATTACATGCCGGCTACATTACAAGAAACTCCAGCCTGTTGGGGGACGCTGGTGTCACAGGCATCACTGGGATGTAGCAGGATTGATACAACTCACTGTGACCCTGACCCATCGATGGCGTTACTGGGGTGTGTGAAGGAGGGTCCAGTGGAGACCAGAAGATACACACCGCTTCTTAGCGAAGCGATGAGTTGTGATGTTATGGAGAAGAGGTCTGCTCACCTCAACATGTCCAAGACCTTCTTCATTGCAATAATGATTCTGATATCTGTAGCATGCTGATGCCGATCAGTCCAGGCCTAAAGACATCTGCTCTCTGCTGAAGGACTATTCACTGCGGTGTTCACATGATGAGGATACCGTGGGCTCCAGAGGTGACTTGATGTCAGCTTCATAGTTAACTATAAGTTGAGGCTACAGACATCTGAAAGTCTCTTGGTGTCCTGGCATTTCCTGTGTGGGGGCCTTGTGTAAGCCTCACATCAGCCTCATGCCAGGCACATGTCAGGCACATGTCAGGCTCATGTCAGGCACATGTCAGGCTCATGCCAGCCTCATGTCAGGCACATGTCAGCCTCATGCCAGCCACATGTCAGGCACATGTCAGCCTCATGCCAGCCACATGTCAGGCACTTGTCAGCCTCATGTCAGGCACATATCAGCCTCATGTCAGGCTCATGTCAGGCACAGGCCAGGCTCATGTCAGCTGCATATCAGACCCTTGTCAGCCATATGCCACCCTCTCTTGCAACTGTCCACCAGTGCCCCTCCGTCCCCCTCTGTAACTATAATGACAGGCAGAGATGGCACCGGCTCAAATGTGCCAACGGCTGGAATTTCATGTGTGACTTTCATCTAAGAGCTGAGCTATTAATTCCTTAACTGCTGATCAGTCAAATTTGTAGAATAAACTTCCTGACATTTGTATCTCTTTGGAAGATCAACTCATTTATCTCACTTGTGACGAAGAAGCTATTGCAAACGTTTTCCGGGTAGGAGTGCTGCTGTGCAGATTTTTTAGATTATTTTGCACTGACTTTGACGGCGCACACATTATGCATTCCATTTTTAGGCATCTATTGCCGTGTCCCACCCCTCACATGGGTACCTCTGCTTTTGCTTTTCTCATGCTCCGTACAGGCCCGGCCTGCTTTGGTGCACACTTAGCCCTGCTCCGCACAGACCCTGCTTGCTTTAAGGTGAACCTACACCAACTCTTTACAGACCCTGCCTGCTCCAGTGCGAACGTAGACCAGCTTCTCACAGACCTTGACTACTTGATGTGAGCCTAGACCTGGTCCTCACAGACTCTGCCTGCCCCATGGTGAGCCTAGACCTGCTCCTCACAGACCCTGCCTGCTCCAGTGGGAGCCTAGACCTGCTCCGCACAGACCCTGCCTGCTCCAGTGTGAGCCCTGCTCCGCACAGACCCTGCTTGCTTTAAGGTGAACCTACACCAGCTCTTTACAGACCCCTCCTGCTCCAGTGCGAACGTAGACCAGCTCCTCACAGACCCTGACTAATTGATGTGAGCCTAGACCTGGTCCTCACAGACCCTGCCTGCTCTAATGTGAGCCTAGACCTGCTCCACCCAGACCCTCCCTGCTCCAATGCGAGCCTAGACCTGTTTCTACAGACCCTGCATACTACTGTGAGCCTAGACCAGCGACTCACAGACCCGGCCTGCTTGGTGTGAGCCTAGAACTGCTCCTGAAAGACCCTACCTGCTCCAGAGTGAGCGAAGACCTTCTCCACATAGACCCTGCCTAGTTTAATGTGAGCCTACACCAGCTCCTTACAGACTCTGTCCGCTCTGGTGAAAGCCAAGATCTGCTTCTGACAGACCATGCCTGCTACAGCACTAGCTAAGACCTGCTCCACACAGACCCGCTTGCCCCGGTGACACCCTATACTTGCTCCTCACAGACTCTGCCTGCTTTAATGTGAGCCTAGACCTGCCCTACAATGACCCTGTCTGCTTCAGTGCCGCCTAGACCAACTCCTCACAGACCCTGCCTGCTTTAATTTGAGCCTAGACCAGCTCCTTACAGACCATGTCTGCTCCAGTGTGAGTCTAGGCATGCTCCCCACAGACCCTGCCTGCTTCAATTGTGAGCCTGGACCAGCTTCTCACAGACCTTGTCTGCTTTAATGTGAGCCTAGACCTGCTCCTGAGAGACCCTGCCTGCTTCAATTTTGAGCCTGGACCAGCTTCTCACAGACCCTGTCTGCTTTAATGTCAGCCTGGACCAGCTCCTCACAGACTCTACCAGCTCCATTGCAAGCCTAGACCTGCTCCTCAAAGAAACTGCCTGCTCTGGTAAGATCTTAGAACAGCTCCTCACAGGCCCTGCATGCTCTGGTGTGAGCCTAGACCTGCCCTCACAGACCCTGTCTGCTTGAATGTGAGCCTAGAGCAGCTCCTCATAGACCATGCCTGCTTTAGTGTGATCCTAAACCTGCTCCTTACAGACACTGCCTGCACCAGTGCAAGCCTAGACCTGCTCCTCAAAGAAACTGCCTGCTCTGGTAAGAGCCTAGACCAGCTCCTCAAAGACCCTGCCTGCTCCAGTGTGAGCCTAGACCTGCTCCTCACAGACCCTGCTTGCTTTAATATGAGCCTAGGCAGCTCCTCATAGACCCTGCCTGCTTCAGTGTGATCCTAGGCCTGCTCCTCACAGACACTGCCTCCTCCTGTGTAAGCCTAGACCATCTCTGAACAGACTCTACCTACTCCAGAGTATGCCTAGACCAGCTCTTCACAGACCCAGTCTGCTTTAATGTGAGCCTAGACCTGCTCCTCACAGACCGTACCTGCTCCAGAGCGAGCCTAGACCTGCTCCTCATAGACCCTGCCTGCTCCAGTGTGGACCTAAACGTGACCTGCACAGACCCTGCCTGCTTCAATGTGAGCTTAGACCTGTTCCTCACAGACCCTGCTAGTGACAGCTGCCACCGATCAAGGGTGGTGGGGCTGGGAGGTGGAGGCGTGGAGGGTGGAGGGGGCTTTACTGTTGGAGAGGTTAAAAATATGTATTTTTTAAATTACCTGCTTGCTGCTTCCACCCGCCTCTGTTACTCCTCGTGCTCCTGGCAGTCACTGGGGCACAGGCTCCTAATCCAGACGCTGCTCTCATGCTAAAGCAAGCATGAGAGCAGCAACAGGATTGGCCTGAGCGGGTTGGTTTGACGGTTACTCAGGTACAGAGAGCCTGTGCCGTTTCTCCAACCCGGCTCGGTAACACAGCTGGGATGGGGAAATGTAAGTACACCTGCTGGTTTGCCAAGCCGATATGCACACTTTACAGTGCCCACCACTCCTCCTCCTTATGGCCCGGCCTCGCCACGCCCTAGACCTGGTGTCAAACAGCGACAAATAAAATGATAATACAATTATCTTATTATTATTTTATTTGTCACTGCCTGATTGACTGGGGGGATGAAGATCCGCTGTCATTACAGAGGAGCCGTTCTTGGACACTGCCTGCTTTAATGTGAGCCTATACTTGCTCCTTACAGAGCCTGCCTGCTCCAGTGCAAGCCTAGACATGTTCCTCACAGACCCTGCCTGCTCCAGTGCAAATGTAGACCTGCTCCTCACAGACCCTGACTGCTCCAGTGCCAGCCTAGACCAGCTCCTCATAGACCCTGCCTACTCCAGTGTGAGCCTAGACCAGCTCCTCACAGACTCTGCCTGCTCCAGTGTGAGCATAGACCTGCTCTTCACAGACCCTGCCTGCTGCATTGTGAGCCTAGACCTGCTCCTCACAGACCCTACCTTCTCCAGAGTGAGCCTAAACTTGCTCCTCACAGACCTTGCCTGCTTTAATGTGAGCCTGAACTTGCTCCTCACAGACCCTGCCTGCTTTAATATGAGTTTAAACTTGCTCCTCACAGACCCTGCCTGCTCTAGGGTGAGCCTAGACCAGCTCCTCACAGACCCTGCCTGCTTTAATGTGAGCCTAGACCTGCTCCTCACAGACCCTGCCTGCTTTAATGTGAGCCTAGATTTGCTGCCACACCGAGGTGCATCACATTGCTACACCTCATGTTTGGGTAGGTCCATCTTCTACTCCCTCCTTTTGCTTGTCACTTACTTTGTGCCCTCTTTTTACAACATGTCTGACAGCCCTGTGGTTATGAATGTGCTGTTAAAGGGAAAAGTTTTGTTTGTTGGTCTGCTGCATCCTCCAAGTCACTCTGCGTGCTGCCATATGTTGACCACCGCTGGTGCCTCTGCAACGGTGATTCCAACACCACAGAGACCTGGCAGAATCCATAGTGAACGCTATGGGTGCCGCAGTGGATATGAACTGGTGGGAGACGGAGGACAACCTCTCATGAAGGAGATCATTTTGTCTCCCTCTAGCATTAACGACAATGGTGACGGACGCTTCCTCCTTTAAGTGGGGTGCACATCCAGAGGATCTGGAGATCAGAGGGCAAGGGTTAACAAAAGAGCAGAGATTACACATCAACCTGCTGGACTAGAGGTGTTTCGGTTTCCTTACAGCTGTTTGCAGTCAATCACATTTCTCCATCTCATTGTTGGGTACAGAGGCAGCACAAATGAAAGGTATCCACAAAAGGACTCTTTCTTTCTCGATCATCTTGTGTATCAAGATCAGTTATACTTTGGCGGAAGGAATTCAAGCCCACTTTTCCAGAGCTAAATAGTCTATGGCAGCTTCAGCCAGGGGAATGCCGATGGCATTGACATTTGATAAGCAGCGATGTGGTCTTCCTCCTACACTGTTGCCAAACATTATTGTATCGACTTAAAAGTGAGGACGGATGGAATTGCCTCCTGTGGTTTTTCTGCAGACACCCCTCCTTGGTGAGCATTGCTGGGGATTCTAGTCAAAGGTGACAAATCTGGAGGTAGAAGTATCTGGTGAATAATCTGTCTACCTGCAGATTCCTCCCCGACCCACCCACCTCCTCATTCTAAAGAAAACTCTTCCGTCACCTAAGATGCCAAGTTAGTCCTTGCACTGTACCTGCACGCTGATGTCATTCTTCTTGTCCTGTCTCAAACAAAGCTAAGAACCGACATCAAAGACCACAGAAGATGTTTTTTACCTCTACTTAATTCATTCCAGAGCCCATCCCAGCGTCATCTAAGAATCAGCAACCCCTGTCGGTGTCAGAGACCTATCTCAGATGTTTCTGGATCCAATTCCACACCCAGGAAATTGAAAGGTGAGGAATTTGCGATATGACACCAGACACCAACCAAGTTAATGCATCATAAAGCTGTACGTAGAGTCTTGTGACCTTGGGCCTGATTATTGTATGGCTTGTGAGTCAGTAACCAGTCGCAACTTGGTTAGTGATCCCTAAATATGCAGTTCACGATGAACAAAGACCCTGTATATTTCTAAAACACACCAAACAGAATAAAAACTGAGGGGCATATTTATACTCCGTTTGCGCCGAATGTGCGTTAAAATTTTTTACGCACTTTCAGCGCAAACGTTGCCCCATATTTAAACCCTGACGCCCGATCCGGCGCACCAGGAAAATGGCGCTATGTGCGCCAGTTTTTGGAAGCGGCACCCCGCCCTGCGTTAATGACATGCAGGGTAGGCGTTCCCGTCCAAAAACAGACGCACATAGCGGTGCGTGGTATTTATGCTCCAGGGCAAAAATCACTCCCGCGCGGCAGGCGGCGCAAAAAAATGGCGCAAAGCACGAATATCGTGAAATTTTAACGCCTGGGTCAGGGCAGACGTTAAAATGGGGCAAACACACCTGTACTTAATCAGAACACACAGAACAAACAACAGAGCAGCAGAGCAGCAGAGCAGCAGAGCAGCAACAGGGAGACATGGAGGTGCTTTTTCTTCAACGTGCACGTAGACGCAGAGCCCTGCAGCAACAACA